>NC_072487.1:10617500-10937500 GCF_027574615.1 Eptesicus fuscus | reverse complement strand
GCCTGTTCCAAGTCATCACTGCAATTCAAAGCCGGACCTAAGCTGGATGAAAGAAACCTCTCTAATCCGCAGCGTTGACCCGAAACAGTGGAAACTTGGCTCTCCTGGCATCACCCTGCTGTGCACCGTGCCCACATACGGCATGGTGCGCAATTAACAGAGGAAGCCGAGGCTTCTGCAGTGCTGAAAGTTGACCCATTTTTCTGTGAGGGTAGATAACATACACTTGCCAAGCCCCAACAAGGCCTTTAAACATAATACAAATTCCTGAGCTTTGCAATATTGTCTCCCACCACTGGTATCCAATTCTACGCCTCCCTTCCTCTTTACTTAATTCCTACCTTCCTGCAGTTCTCAGCTTAGATCGCAATTCTCCCAGGAAATGTTCCCGATCTGTTACCTTGCCTGATTTAGGAGTACAGCACCCGGTCCTCCTCCTCGTTTTAGTATTCATCACAGTGTTTTGGAATTTGCTGGTCTATCTTTCTGAATCCTCCACTAGGCCATCAGGGGGAAGCCTTGCCTATTTTGTGTGTACGAAGACCTCCCGCCCAACACATTGCTAGTACAGGGTAAGACTTTGGTAAATTCTTACTGAAAGAAAGAAGCTGTGCTTATAAGACCGAGTTTGGTTCTGTGGTTTCCTTTTCAAACTGCTCCTTCCTTCAAGGGGTACTTGTACTTGATTAAATAAAAATTTAATTTTTTACATTTAGCTTCTTCTTATAACTTTGATGTTCATTACTTGAACCACTCTTTCAGCAGTTCCAAAATGGTAGTAGGCCAGGTAGAAAACTATAATATCAACAATTTGAAAACTGTAGTCTAATGGTAATAATCTTAAAATCCTGTTCTGGCCATTGTAGATGGACTACTAACGATAATCAGGTGGAGAGCCATAGCTGAGGGGAGAGTGAGAAATATGCATATACTGGTTTGGTCCAGGGGCTTGGCCTCTGTGCTGGTGCTGCTCTCGTTCTTTCTGGGCACAGGCACTACTTATAAGGAACCCACGGCCTGACTCCCCCTTCCCTGGCCATTTGCTCTCTGCAGTTGGGCTGGACAATGTAACTATTTCTGGCCAATGAATTCTGGACAACAGTGACATGCACTGGCTCCAGAATGTGAACAGTTAATGTCTAGTCTAAGAAGCTCTAGTTTTATCCTTGTCCGACCACCTCATTGTGTGATATTCCAGAGGATAGAGTGCATATTAAGCAGAGTCTTGGAACACGGTCCATATGGAACAGTCTCCATGACCGGGGACACAGAGTATGCGTTCAAAATAAACTGACATTGTAGGGCATATTGTTACTGAGTCACAGCCTAGCCTACACTAACTGAGTTTCTCTTTTGTTTGAACAGGGGCACCCAGTGTCTCTAGTTCTGGGAAGAGAGGAACTTTGACCAGATAGGATATTCTCACCAATATTCCCATTTTGTGCACGTGCCAGGGTCAGGTTTGATTATGACCTTAAAAGTTAGTCCCTAAGTACCCTTCCTTCTGCAAGAACTTACTGCAGTAAGTGACATGTTTGTGTTCACGTGTTTGTCCCCCACGGCTAAACCATTAGTTCTCCAAGGCAGGACATTAGTTTCTTTAAATGACTCCCAGAGGACTTCGATTAAGGGAGTCCCAAAAAATAACTCCCAAGAAGTCCCAGGAGCAATGCATTAACTCCTGAAGGAGTTATATTTCATAGATCTGAAACAACCAAATGTTAGCCCAATGCTCAGTATATTTCTCCATCATGGCTTTGGTAATAAATGATCACCAATTTAGTGGCTTGAACAATACACAGTTATTATCTTAACAGTTCTGGACATCAGAAATTTGAAATGGAGTCTTTGGGCTAAAATCAAGATGCTGACAAGGCTGCATTCATTTCTGAAGGCTTCAAGAGAGATTCCATTCATTTGCATTCACTCCATCTTCTAGAGGACGCCCTCATTCCTGGGATCATGGCCACTTCCTCCATCTTTAAAGCCAGCAATGTTGGGCCAAGTCCTTCTCACACTCTCACACTGCCATCTCTCCGGTGCTGTCTTTTCTGGCCCCTCCTCTACTTTTAAGGGCCCTTTTAATTATATTGGGCTTACCTTGATAATCCAAGATAATCTCCCTACTTTAAAGTCAGCTGACTAGCCGCCTTAAACACATCTGAAAAATCAATTCTCCAAGCCATGTAACCTAAGAAATTTACAGATTCTGATGATTATGAAATAGATACCTTGGAGGTGGGATATATTCTTCCCACCATCTTGGGTTAAACCAGCAAAATCACTGGAAGGCATTTATAGATTCTCCACTTCATATCTGAAGTAGCCATTGTCTACCATAACCGTATTTTATATAGCCTATAAACACCCTCTGTGAGACAGATTATTCTAGTCTTCATCCACAGGATGAGAAACATATTGAAAAAAAACCAAACCCTGTATAGTTTTGAGGCAACTAGAATAGCAAACTATAACAAACTGTAGTACTTTTGATTATTTACACTGAATTATTTAATGATTTTAAACAACAAAAATGTGTGAATGTATATATAATCATATTTGGTGGTAATATTAAACATTTATGAACGTGAGAAGACACAATGATTCTCCTATACCAGGTATAGCAGAAAGGCTAAATAACTTGTCCCAAATCATAAAGTTCCCTCCCCCGAAACTGACTTCCAATTGCTATCAGGAACTGACAGAAGATCAATAAAAGTTCCAATACAGCACCATTCCCCAAGAGCACAATGAGAGGAAAAGAGTATGTGGTGGTTGTCCAAGCCCAAATGTTAAAATTATGTGTTCATTATAATTACTTGTAGAATCAAGGTGGTATGGATGTATATGTTTTTAAAAAATATATTTTATTGATTTTTTACAGAGAGGAAGGGAGAGGGATAGAGAGAGAGAGAAACATCGATCAGCTGCCTCCTGCACACCCCCTACTGTAGATGTGCCCACAACCAAGGTACATGCCCTTGACTGGAATCGAATCTGGGACCCTTCAGTCCGCAGGCCGATGCTCTATCCACTGAGCCAAACCGGTTAGGGCAGGATGTATATGTTAATATAAGATTGAGTCAGTTTACAGCCTCAATGGCAGACAATATTCATGAAGCCTTAATATACAGAGGAGAAAGTCTTAAGTGTGCATTTTCCCTTAAAATATGTATTTTTAAAATATCTATGAGTATTTAATTATAAGTTTTGAAGTTTCACCAAAACATATTCTTCCAAAGGCCCCAAATGTCATAGTTCAGTGAAGATTAGAAGAGGTTAATTATTTTTAAATAACCAAAACCTTGGTAGCACCATTATATTTACACTAGTAAAGAAAATTCAAGATCACAATTATTTATTAAGACTTAAAGGAAATATACTGATGTCACTAACATGATGTTGGCATTGCAGATTAAGATAACTTCTGCCTCCAGAAGGAGTAGAAGGGATCATTTCCACACATCATTCTTCTACCAGTTGGTTGCCCAAGTTTTTCTGTAAGAATAATCTCATGAAGATGCAGTCCTTCTCAGCCTAACAAGTGCAATTTCTATAAGCCTACAAAACAATAGTAATGTTCCTCATTTATTTAGCACTGTCTTCTTGAGTAAGCATGTGAATATTTATGGGTGTGGTGACCAGGACTGCAATTATTATTCCCATTTAGCAGAGGAGGAAGCTGGGTCTAACAGAAGCTAAGGGCTATTGGAAAAACGAGTCGCAGACCTTAGCTCATTTCAGAAAACTATTGTTTCCAAGAGGGCAGCTTGTTTACAGATGATCTTCAAATTATATCTGCACTATTTTACCTTCCATGCCTTTGTGCACTGGATGATGCAGAAGAAATTTGTTTGAGGACTGAGGGATTGAGCTGGAGGCCCATAAAGACTGGTGGAAACCACAGGTATCTATTAGTCATGAACATGTGCATAATTGTTTCTTATCAGTATCCATACAAACAGATTCATTACTATCAATTCTTAAAGTGAATTAAAATTTCATTTAAGGGTATAATATCAAGAAATTAAACTAGTTTCCAGTTATTAAAGAAAAACTATTCAGTAGCTATGGGTTAGAATGCAATATAGCTTAGTTATCAGCTACATGTGCTGCAGAGGCATTTGGGGTTTAATTCGAGGTCTCACCATCCTACCTGCATAAACTAAGCTACAGTTTCCATTATTGAAAAAGAGGGTAAAATAATCTATGGCTGCCTCATGGAATAATTAGGAAGATTAAATGAGACAATCCATGTAAGTCACTTGGTCTGAACTGCGGTCAATTCCTCCTATCCAAGAGACATGTGGCATTGATGGGAAACATTTTTGGACATCACAACTTGGGAAGAGGTGCTACTGGCATCCAATGGGTAGAGGCCAAAAATGCTAAAATCTTGCCACGCCCTACAAGGCAGCACACCATAATAAAGAAATATTGAGGGGAACACTATGTAAAGTATATGATTGTCTAACCACTAAGCTGTACACTTGAAACCAATACAAAATAAAATTAAAAGAATATATCAGGCCCAACATGTTAATTCAAAAATGGAGAATTTCTGATTTAAGCGCACACTGTAAAAAGTGCTCAAAACTGTTATTTATTATTAATATTATGAACAGGCTAGTACCATGGATCATGCTGTAAATCAGGGACACAAATTTGTCTAAGGTATGCCTCTGCCTTTGAGGGACCCAATAGCTATAAATTTTAAGTTTAAATAATTACTATGCACTCATAGTGTCATATGCAAAGCAATATTTTAGGAGTGTATATTAGTTCTATTTGTAGAAACGGGAAGGCTTTACTGAGAATAAAATATTTCCCCTGGGCCTTCAAATATAATGGGAATGTGACAGAAAATGAATGGAAGGGTTGTCGGTCTAAAAGTTCTGTTTCTGTGCAGCAAAATGATGTTAGGGTATTAAACATATAAAATAAAAGGTATAGCAATTGGGAAGGCTTAAAAAAGACTTTGGAGTTTGTCATATTCAAGATATATTAACAGAAGCAAGAATATGACATGATGTGGTATAATTCTGGTACTAGAGTAGATTATGTGCTGTGAAGAGAATCTGGAAACAGAAAAGTAAGGAGGTTACAGTGAAAATCAGGTGTAAGATTCAATCAACATAGGAAGTGGGGAGGGAGCAGGGGAAAAAGGGGAAAATCATAAGTTCACAGATAGAGTTCTGGTCAAGATGCCAACATAGGTAAATGCTGTACTTGCATTCTCCCACAACCACATCAAAATTACAACTAAACTACAGAATAACTATCATTCAGAACCACTTGAAATCTAGCTGAACAGAAGTCCTATGACAAAAGATATTAAGAAGCCACTTCAAGACTGGTAGGAAGGGTGGAGATGCAGAATGGGCTGGTCCCAACCCACATGTGGTAGATAAAAATTGAGAGGGTTATCTCAGCTATCGAGGTCCTCCCTAAGAAGTGATGGGCCACAGCCCCAGATCAGAACCCACAGCCCAGGTTTCTGGTGATGGAAAGAGAAATCCCCATAACTTCTCACTGTGAGTACCAGTGGAGATTGTATCAGAGTGAGATGAAGGGCTGCTGGAGTCCCAGGCATTCCTCTTAAAGGGCCCGTACAAAAAATTTATTTTCAACTACTTGCTCTGAACACTAGTGCTAGGGCAGCAGCTCACAAGGTGTCAGGGGCATAAGGAGAGGAACTGAACTGTATGGCTTCAGAGCAAGAAGGGGCAGCTTTCTCTCAGACAGAAGGGAGAGGCCAATGTTCCTTTGTGGCCCTTCCCTCTCAGAGCCCACAGGCAGGCACAAAATTCTTGCATTGAGGTGGAGGGGTCCCTCAGCCCAGCCTGCACCCTCTTGCAGTCCAGGACCCCTCACTCCTTACCGCCCACCTGCTCGCTGCTCCTTACCACTCAGCTCACTGCTCCTTAGCGCAGCTGAGGCAGGAGAGGCTCCCACCACCGCCACTGGGCTTGCAAGCCTTGAGTCCGGCTTCTGGCTGAGCAGGGCTCCCTCTGTGGGAGCACACTGACCATCAGGGGGCAGCTCCTGCGTTGAGCATCTGCCCCCTGTTGGTCAGTGAGTGTCATAGCGACTAACCATTCCACTGTTTGCTCAATTTGCATATTAGGCTTTTATTATATAGGATGAATACAGAGCCAAAAGGAGTATATATTAGGTAAGCCTCTGTTTCAAAGTATAACTTGTAGGGGAGCTGTGAATGATATATAAATACAAATCCACTCATGCTCCTGACCAGTTCCTGGGACTGCCTGCATAGTGTTGAAGTTCCTTCTAAGATTGATAAACAGTGGCTCTTTAATGGATGCTCTTCGTTATCACTGCATGTTTTCGAAGGTGGTTTTAAAAACTGCCTGATTGCCCTGATTCTTTTTTGTTTTTTGTTTGTTTGTTTTTTTTTTGTTAATCCTCAACTGAGGATATTTTTCCATTGATTTTTTAGGGAGAGTGGAAGAGAGAGGAAAAGACAGAGAGAAACATCTATGTGAGAGAAACACATCGACTGGTTGTCTCCTGCACAAGCCCCGACCAGAGCCTGGACCAGGGAGGAACGTGAAACCAAGATACATTCCTTTGACCAGAATCCAACCTGGAAACCTTTGGTCCACAGGCTGACGCTCTATCCACTGAGCCAAACCTGCTAGGGCTATTTTGGCTATCTAAAGCTTTCCTTTCTCCGCTGCACAGTTAATGATTTATTTATTTATTTTGCCACAGAAAACGTAACAAGATAGGTGCCCGGACACACATATACAAGCAATTCCTTAACCTTTTCATCCTTTTGTGCGTGGAAAACATCCAAAGGTTTATCGTACCCTCGATTTCAGCAGTTGTGTCAGGCACTATCTGTCCCAGAAAAAATTTATTGGATCTCCAGAGCCAGAGTGGTTAAAGCAGTGCTAGTTTGCTATCAGACTAGGGGATCAACCTCTTTGGTTCTTTCTCCCATCACTGACTATTCTTGCCGTGGGCAACACTCTGGATTTCTGTCTGGACTGCAAGGGAGGCCCTAGGCAGAAACAGAATTGAAAATATTTTTTTATACTTCTATCAGTATGAAAATAAGACAACTAGGAGATGGCAATTCTTAAGATGCTTATTTCGAGATAAACCAAGAGTTATGAAACAGCTTGGTGATGTTACCTCTACATTCTGAGGGTGGGAATAAGCCAAATTATAACAATTTCAATGAACAGGTGTAGTAATAGTAATAGTACCAGTAATAGTCCTGTGTTCTTTGGGGGAACAGAATTTTGTTATGATTAGAAAAGTGGTTTCATTTCCATGGAGATTTTGTGCTTTACCTTCACTTCAATAGTTTCTTGTTCCTGATCATCTTTTCACAATATATTTTGAGCATCCTCCATGGGGCAGAACTGTATTTCTCACAGGAAATAAAATAGTAATGTATTTCAATCATGGTCCCTTCCATCATGAAGCTTATAGTCTAGCAGATGAGGCTAATATTAATCAATAACTTCATAAACAAATATGTTACCAGGTGCAATGGGGTTATGTGTGCTTTAAGACAAGCTCTCAGAAAAGGCTCACCTAGACTGCCCCCAAATAAGTGATACTTGAACTGATGACTGAAGGGCAAGTAGAACTTCAGCACTGAAACCGGTGGGAATATAAAATTCTGAATAGTTGGATTAACTTCTATAAATGTTCTGAGATGGAGACAAAGAAGCAAAAGGAACTGAAAGTAAATCACTGTGACTAGATCCCAGGGAAAGGCTGCAGGCAGGCAGTGCTAAATTGTACGTCACATAAAAGATTTTGGTCATTAACTTTGGAACACAGGGGGAATTACTGAGGCCTTTAAAGGAGAGGAATCAAATAACCACATTGACACCTTAAATAAAATAGATGAAGAGAGAGCACCAAGAAGGCTATTACAATAATCCAGGAGGAGAGGAAGTTAGCATGAATAAACTGATCCTAGTAGAAATATGGAGAAGATGATAAATTTAAGACAGTTAGAGGAGGTTATTTGATAATCTGTTTGTGATGGGAAGTGAGGGGGAGTGAAGCAGGACGAGGTCTTAAATCTCAGGCTTGCACCTCTGTATGGATATTAGCTCCTGTCAACCAGAAATTGACAATCACGCTTTTTATTTGTTTATTTGAAGAGCAACAACAGGGGAGCTGACTCTAAATTCTAGTTTTAATATGTCAATTTTAACATAAATTAGAGTAATCTGAATATATCTGTCTAGGATTCTTTGCTAATTGGATTTGGAAAAGAGAAATCTGAGCCCAAGATGAAAACCTGTGAATTGCCTTAGAGATAGAAATTGAAGCCCTGGGCATGAAGAGAATTTCCTAAAGAAAGTATAGAAAAAACAGAGACTAGAACTGAGTCTTGAGAAATTTCAACATTCAAATGCCAGGTTACAACAACCAAAACATGCTAAACAGTACTTTTTGAGCTGTTACTATGTGCTACCTATAATTAAGCCCTTGCTATATGTCAACCTACTTACTGTTCATAATAAACTTGTGAGAACAAATGTTATTTTTCCATTTTACTGATGAGGAAAGTAAGGCGCAGGGAGGATATGTGTCACACACATGCAACTATCTAGTGGCAGAAATAGGCCTTAAACCCATGCAGTCTGATCTGAGAGCCCACTCTTCTGAACACTCCAAGCTGCCAGGGTGCTTAGGAAAATTAGCAAAAGAGCCTGAGCAAGGCATGTAAGAATTTAAACAGCACATTTGTATTTGTCCTCTAGATCTGCATTGTCCAAAGCCAGTTGCTAGCAACAAATGACTTTGAGCACTTGAAATATGGCTAGTCCAAACTGACATGTGCTGTCAGTATAAAATATTTATCAAATTTTGAAGTCTTAATACCAAAAATGAATAATGTAAAATACCCCATTAATATTTTTTACATTGCTTACTTGTTGAAATGATGGTACCTGAGATATATTGTGTTATATAAAATGTTATTAAAATTAATTTCACCTGCTTCTTTTTTCATGTTTAAAAATAATTTAACTTAATTTTAAACTAGAAAGTGTAACACTTCCCTATGTGGAGCACATTGTATTTCTATTGGACAGCACTGTTCTAGATATTTCTCCCATTTGCTCTCTGAATTCTGGCTCTGGATAGGCCCTGACAAACAGTTAATATGTTCTCTTTGACATACAGATTCCATTCAGATCTCAGCTCTAAGTTTCTCCCACAGGCTCGCAGGCCCTGCCTCTGTGGTGTTTCCATGGTAACCGTGCCTTAGCAAGAGAAAAATGCTTTTAATCTGAGTTCTAAAAATTTTCCTCCTCAGACTTTATCTCACTTCATACTGATTGTATGGTTCTCTCTTCTGTTCTTCTCTAAGAGTTTATTTGATTTTTGACCTCATGAAATTTTAGTTCACTGGGTCTCAGGCAGATGAACATTTAAGAATCACTTGGGAGGATTTCTCAAATTATACAAGGCCATCACCCTGGGAGATTTTATATGTGCTCCCCACTCCAATGAAGGACTACTGCTCAACCACTCTATTGCCTGAGAAATGCACTTGCTACATTTTAACTACTATATTCTCATTTCCTTCCTGTCTCCTGTCTACTCAGTCAGTCTTCAGCTCTCCAACATCATGCCTGCTAGTCATCAAAAGTTTCCATTTCTGTCCTATGTCAACAACTCGAAAATGCCGAGTTTAGTTCATGTGGCTATGGAAAGCTGACATTGGATCTGACCAGGATAATAGTGACCTCGAGGTCACATATCTAGTCCACACGAGAATATCCACCTGCCTCTCTAGGAGATACTGGTAGACACAGGCATCTGCTTAGAGAAAGCTTTTCTAAAATCAGCATATAAATATTTTATAACACACCATTCACGATGAAACCAAAAGTGAGTTCCCTCATAGGCAATAATGCATTAAAAAATGGAATCTGCCCTGGCCAGTGTGGCTCTGTGGTTAGAGTGTTGACCTGTGGACCAAAGGGATCCATTCTCCTTTTAGGGCATGTACTTGGGCAGGTTCAATCGCCTGCCCCAGGTCAGGTCAAGTATGGGAGGAAACCAAAGGATGTGTGGATGTGTGCCTCTCACCTCTCTCTCTCTCTCTCTCTCTCTCTCTCTCTCTCTCTCTCTCTCTCTCTCTCAATATAAATATAGACACAGATGTAGATATAGATATATAGATATATCTTTCTCTATCAATCTCACTCTCCTCTCTTTCTCTCCCCCTTCCCTCCCTCCCTTCCACTCTCTAAAGAGCAATGGAAAATGTCCTCAGGTGAGGATTTAAAAAAATGGAATCTGATGGAATTGTGATAATTTAGGTGTTATGGAAAATAAAGGTTTTTTCCAGATGCAGTTTTTATAATTTTTGTCTTACTACTCTGAAATTTCCTTTCATGTTTAAAGCCTCTTGGATGTGACTTGTGACTTTTTCATGGATATTAAGTGTGTCATAAGACAAAAAGAGCAGAGATTTAGAAATTAGGGCATTTTATTCCTTCATCTGTAAAATTGGGCAATAATACTCAATTCAGAGATTAGATGAGATGATTCAGAAGAAAAAATTACTTGAAGAAAAAATTAAGATATCTCTAAATCTTAGTTGCTTTTCTCAAGCAGAGCTACTTTCAAAAGCTTAATATTGTTTACTTTTCCCAATTCTTCTTCCTCTGTATAGTCCACCACATTATTTTCTAAAGCAGAATTGCAGAGATTTAATTTACTCCTTTAATTATTATTTGGGGAATAGGTTGTAACAGTAGTCTCTCAAGGAGACAAAATTAGGACACTGATTACAGTGGTGCTCAGTTACACCACTTAAGGATACCCACACGAAAAGAAAAGGCTGGGATTCTACTCACTGCTAATTAGTACACAGCTAATATCTTCAGAATTTGAATAATTCAGCTGAAGTACTTTACAAAGTAAGTATTCAAATGAACTGGAACTTTTTAAACTCATAGGTTATCACTCGTTTATGCCATTGTGATTCCCAAATTCTTCCTCTACTTTATTAATTTTAGATCAAATAATTGCTTACTTCATTTTGTCATAAGTTTGACAGATGTATTAGGAGATCCTAATCATTTAGATAAAAGCTAGAATCAGAGACCAAGCTAGTAAACATATTTTTTTTTATCATTGCTCAAATCCATTGTTAAGTATTATAATATTCAAATTTTATTCATTCATTCAGGAAATATTTATTTGATACTTATAGTACATCAAGTACTATAAGTTAAAAAATGAATATGTAAAATGAATTTTCTGTAAAAATGAAAGAAAAAGATAAAAGTTAAAATTGTAAACTTGTAATTTATTTTAAACTATTTAACTCCCATTAAAATAAAACTGAACATTTAATAAGACAAGCTTAAACTGTGGTTATTTCTATTCTCTTCCAGACTAAGAATGTTTTTTTACTGGAAATTTGACTCAAAGGAATGTCCATCAACTAACTGAACTTCTAATAAATTAAATTAAATATAAATATATTACAGTTCAAATACTCAGAGTTATATGTGGTAAATAATTAAGAAAACCTGAGAAAGAACATCAACTTGTTATTTTAAAAGTAAACATTTGATTCATTAAAAAAAATTCTCAATATGATGATTCATTTTATGTGTCAACTTAGCTACACAATAGTGCCTTGCTATTTGATCAAACATTATCCTGGATGTTTCTGTCAAGGTGTCTTTGGATGAAAGCAACATTTAAATCAGTGGACTTTGGGTAAAGAGATTACCTTCCAAACTGTAGGTGGGCCTCAACCAATAAGTCAAAGGCCTTAATAGAACAAAGAATGACCTCCCCTGAGTAGGAAGGAATTCTGGCAGCAAACTGTCTTGGACTCAAACTCCAATTAGTCCCTGAGTCTTCAGCCCACCGACCTCTCTCACCAGATTTTGGACTTGCCATACCCACATAAGTTAAAGCTCTCTCTCTCTCTCTCTCTCTCTCTCTCTCTCTCTCTCTCTGGTGATAGATATAGACAGATGATAGACAGATGATAGATAGATGATATAGACAATATAGATATAGGTAGAGATAGAGATAGAGATAGATAGAGATAAACATAACTTGTTGGCTCTATTTCTCTAAAGAACCCCTTCAAATATGCTCACTTTTTACTTATTCTCACACTAGAGGCCCGATGCATGAAATTCGTACATGGGGGGGGAGGTGTATGTTCCTCAGCCCAGCCTGCACCCTCTCCAATCTGGGACATCCCTCTCACAATCCAGGACTGCTGGCTCCCAACCACTCACCTGCCTGCCTGCCTGATTGCCCATAACTGCTTCTGACTGCCAGCCTGATCACCCTCTAACCATTCCCCTGCCAGCCTGATCAATGCCTAACTGCTCCCCTGCCAGCATGATTGCCCCTAACTGCCCTCCCCTGCAGGCCTGGTCTCCCCAATTGCCCTCCCCTGAAGGCCTGGTTGCCCCCAACTTCCCTCCCCTGCAGGCCTGGTCCCCCACAACTGCCCTCCCCTGCAGGTCTGGGTCCAGCCCAATTGCCCTCCCCTGCAGGCCTGGTTCCCCCCAACTGCCCTCCCCTGCATGTCTGATCTCTCCCAACTGCCCCCCCCCCGCAGGCCTGATTGCCCCCAACTGCCCTCCCCTGCAGGCCTGGTCTCCCCTAACTGCCCTCCCTTGCAGGTCTGATCTCCCCCAACTGCCCCACCTGCAGGCCTGGTCCCTCCCAACTGCCCTCCCCTGCTGACCCAGTAACCCCCAACTGCCCTTCCCTGCCAGCCCAGTCACCCCTAACTGCCCTCCCCTGCTAGCCTGGTCACCCCTAACTGCCCTCCCCTGCAGGCCTGGTCCCCTCAACTGGCCTCCCCTGCAGACCTGATCGCCCCCAACTGCCCTCCCCTGCTGGCCACCTTGTGTCCACTTGTGGGCAGCCATCTTTGACCACATGGGGGCCGCCATCTTGTGTGTTGGAGTGACAGTCAATTTGCATATTACTTTTTATTAGATAGGATAAGTCTCATAAAATTTAGAGGGGATTAATGCTGCCTTTATCTCTGGCAGGAAAGTGTAAATCCACTTTGAACATGTGTTTTGCTCAACACTGCACTCAAAATTAATTTACTATTTGTTAACCTGTGTGTATTTATATTAAAAATGAAAAAAAAAAAGCATTACTAGGCTTAAACAATTTGGGATTAGAATAATGATACAAGAGGAGAGGTGCATGATTGTGAAATGTGCTAATGAACTCCATTTTATCTCTAGTAAACTAAAAGTTCTCTCAAGGAAATAAAAATGTTGTGACTTTCTTTAAGCAGTTATAAATATCCTCATTAAAAATAACAGCTTCAACTGAACTAAAGCTTTTAAAAGTAGCCCTTTACATAAAAGAGGAAAATCAAAGAGCTCTAGGACAAGTGAATCTCAGAAACCTCTTTTCTCAGTCTCTTTCCAAACCAATGCCGGCCACAGCAATGGAGTTCCCGAAGCCCAGGGAATCCTACAGCTCTGAGAAGCCTGCTTATGAACATAGGGACTGCAAGGAAAAGGATGACATTTTTCAGAGATGTTATTGCATTTGTAAATACTGATACATTAATGGCTAGACAATTAAAATGATATATTTGTGTCGTATTCTAAAATAAAATGAGGGCAGCACGTTGTTTTTGTAAAGTATCTCTAATCATATTTGTATAAGGTATATTTTGATGGCAAAAGAACATTCGTCATTTTTGTCATATATATGTTTAAAATAATATGTATATATTTAAAATATTGTTGAAAGTATTACATAAATTCCCCCGTTGATCTCTTTTAGCCCGATTTTCTTTTATCTAACAGAAAAAGGGCTGAACAATTTAATGTGATTATTTGTTTCAAGTCATCCAATCCTATAGAACACATGCATAATCAACTTCTAAAGAATCAAACATAACAAGACAAAAATAAATCATAATGAATACAATAGATTTGTTCAATGATGCTTCAAAGGTAATTTCAGAAGCCTTTACCATTATCATTTTGGTGTGTACAAGTATCACTTAAGAAATAATAGATAAAAAGTATTCATGGTTACGAAAGTCTTGTGGTCATATAATTAAATATAGATAAGACCTAAGTTATAAACTTATCAATAAAAAGGATCTGGTAAAACCAACATGACTATTTGGAGCCTGAGTCAGTTATTAAAATAATTAATCATCAAATGTTTGATTTTTGATTCAGGAATCAATCAGACTAAATAATCCTGCCCACAAAGTTTGTTTTACAATAAACAATGACTAATCAGTACGCCATCAAGTAGCTAGATCTTTTTGAAAGTTAATCTTGTCTATCATAAAATGGGACCATAGAAACTACTAGTATTTCTGCAAGATAGAAAATGGAAATGAGTACATCTCATATTAGCATACACCATCCTAATGTATAATTACAGCTATCTCTTTGCCTATACCAATAATGTTTTTCTGGATTGAGCAAAATGCAAGCTTAGTTACTTACAGAAATACTGAATAACAATGATGTTTAGAAGTCCCTGACCATTTAGCAGTCAAGCTATTTATTTAACACATTCATTGTATATAGACTTTACATAGAGTAATGCTATATGCATTAACATTAAATTAAAATATTTAAGTTTCATGTATTTGTGATTTGGGTTAGAAGTACTCATTCAATGAATCTGTTTCTGATGTGTTATGTTTCTTAATCAGGGAGTATTATAAATTACTTTTCAGAAAGAGAGTAGGAGAGAGAGCAACTATGTAAAACATGTATTATTTAAGTAAATAGACAATAATTTCTGGTGTCTTTGACACAGTTTTTATAATAATTAACCCTAAATACCAAAATGGAAGGATTCTAAAGTATATTTACCAGGGATCTCTTGACCTTGTATGTCTTGTAATACAAAGTGGCTTGTTCTCAATGGCTCAGTAAAGGGATCCTAGGCAACGAGGTGTAGATCAACTGCAGAAGCACCTGTAAAGCACTATGAATTACTTTGTAAACCACCACCACGTTAGCTTAGATATGGTGATTCACAAAGAAATCCACAGCACTTCACAGTTTGGGTAAAGCTCAGTACCTATGAACCAATAAAAACAGTACCCTTACACAACCAAAAGTTGAGGGAGCATTTTCAGCTATTTTTACACCCTTTCATGTGACATTAAAATAGAATTATACTAGGTACAGATAAGCTAGATAGAGCAACATTCACAATCAGTTGAAAAATATGTCTGATTTTGTGCCATCTTCTTTAATTGGGAAAATACAAGACATACTGAATATTTATTTTAAATAAACAAAACTTAAAAACAAAATGTATGCTTTCTGTATTATATACCAACTTACTTTAATTTAACATGATTTCTAAAGCAACAACTAGCATTATATTATGCAGGATGTTAAAACAGGTTTCTACTCATAGAAGTAAAAGGCATGGTTATTAATATACTTGTCAGAAGTGGGAAGTAAAATAAATAATAAAAGTATATGTGATTCTCACTTATATATCACAGTACATAAGTGTTACTGGAATAATTTTCTCTAAAAATATACTTTGTTAGCTTCACATTTTATTATCACATATGCTCATATTGTATAAAAGTCATTAAATTAGTTTAAGCTGAGTGTTTTTTTATTATATTTGTTTAAATGAGCACTTTTTGTCTTGTAAGTTGCTGAAATCCAACTAAATGCTATGTTATACATTTTAGAGTGAACTCTGAAAAAAAATCACACCAATAAAAAAATGGGAAAATAGTCAGTAAAATTACTATGTTTAGTAAAATCACTAAAATCAAACCTTTTATTTATAATTTTCCTAATGATAGCATTTACCTAAAGAGCAAGAAGAAAGCTTAAAGGTTTCATTTATAATTAATGAAGAAAAAAGAGGTCTATTAAGTATAAACCTTACTGGCCTGGGAAACATAATATCAGTCAGGTAACACATAACTTTAAAATTTTGAACATTTTTTAGAGTACACCATCAAATGTTAATATTAACTAAAAGTTATGTTATTCAGAAACTCATGAACATACAGTCCCAAGCAGTTCACTATTGTCACCATAGGTCATGGCTTAGCATCCCTCTACTCATCCTCCCCAACCACACAGGCAGCAACTAAGCTAAACTTGCTGAGTCAATGAACAATTAGAAATCTACATTATAAAAGGCTAATATGCAAGGTGTCCCCTCAGGAGTTCAACTGGGAGACTGGGAGTTCGATTGCTCACTATGACGTATGCTGACCACCAGGGGGTGGCGCGGAACATGGCAAGCGACCAGCTGAAGCAGGGCGCTGAGGGAGCTAGGGAAGGAGGAGGTAGGGAGGTGGGGAAGTGAGGAACCTGATCAGCCCTGATCGCAGGCCAGGCCTAGGGACCCTACCCATGCACTGGGCCTCTAGTATTTAAATAAAAGAAAATTTATAAAATAATTATATTTTATATATACCTCTTATGTGCTAGACATAGTTCTGGTTAGATACCGGGGCTATAAAATCAACTCAAATAATGTCCCAACCTTCAAGGAACATAGAGAAAACAAGCAATTGAAAAAAGGGGTGATATATGCTTTATCCAGCCATAAGAGGGTTACTGACAGCTTCTCTGAGGAGGCATCATGTGAAAGAAAACTGGAGGAACAACAGGAGTTAGAAATGAGGAGGTCTAGGTAGAAAGAAAATTTACAGCCCATCGGGAAATGGAATGTGATTTCTTTAATCCGATGGGTGAGTTGGAGAGTGTACACCACCTTTGGAGGGCTAAGGGAAAACAAGTGAGCATTGCCAGGTGGGGACCACCAGGAACAGACAAATTTGAAGAGAGATATCTGTAGCACAAGGACACAGCCTAAATGAAACATGGGCAGGGTAGAGGAGCAGTTAACCAGGTGCTCTCCAGATTTGAATGACGGTCCCAACATGGGCCAGGCAAAACCTCTTGAAGAATTAGGCCAGTTTTCCCTTTGAGGTTTAGGCACATCGGTTGGGTTGGACATAGGTTTTAAAACCGATTACCTAATCTCAAGAAGTGATCTAGGTGGATCTGTGAATAGCCATCCCAGATGTGAAATTAAGTTAATCAAATAATGTTAGAAAGCCAATTCAGAATGATTTTTACAATGCTTCCTTCCTTTTTGTCCTTCTTTCTTGAAATAAGACAAGTATGCTCTCCATACTAGGTATATATGTTAGTTGGGCACTTCGATTTGCTTTGTTCCTGAATTTTTATGCAGAAAAACTTTAAGCATGCCACTCTTTAGTCTACATTCACCTACTTAAAAATATCCTCCCACATTTTCTGTCAAATATGCTCTCAATGTTACGTGAGAGGATAACATACGCTCTGAGAATGAAATGTGCTGGTGCACTGATTAATTTCCCCCAACTTTCCACTGTTGACTTCAGAAACAGGCGAAGCCTATTTTTCTTGATGAATGATGATATTGCAGTGCTCTACATTTTTTTCTTTGCAGTCAATGTTTCCTATAATGCATCAGTTACCCATTCAATGCCTAAAATTTGAGATCAAGTTCCTAACCCATAGAATTGAGAATGCCACAAGTATACAAAGTTTACTCTGCATCTATCAGAAAACCTTTGAAAAATGGTATGAAGAAAAAAAAAAAAACACACACACACACACACACACACAACAACAACATGCTCACAATCCTAAAGATGCAACAAAGAGTGAAGCAAACACCCAAGTCCTCCAGGGCAGAGGGAAGGCTGGTGTGGATTTGGCTTATGTGTTGTACATTACGGCACACTGTGTGCAATTATAAAGTATGAAATAGACTGATATTTCTGTGTTCTGACAGGAGAACAAATCCTGATGGTTGATTGTGGGGCAAGTCACTACTGTTGGCATGAATTAACTTCATTCTCTTACTATTCTAATACCGGGAGGAAAATTCCAGCTCAGTGAGGAGTCTTTCTAAATTGGGCTCCAGCCAGTCAACAGGTTTATCAGAGGACAAATGCCATCAGGAGTCTTAAAGTGAGTGCCTTAGTTCCAATTCAGAAATCTAAACAGCCGTCTGTACTACAGTCTATTTGCTAGAGTCATCCTTATGTTCAGAATCTTATGTCTCACATTTTTCAAGCAAAGCAAGAAAGAAAACAAATTCAAAAAAATAAGGAAAGGTAAGGACTCACTAATATCACAATGGATGACATGATATTGACTCTATTTAAAGTAACTACAGCTGCAGGTAGGAAGTAAAGCAGCTGCAGAGCTGACAGAAGCATCTGCAGTTAAGGACTGTATCACTTGACTAATATGACAATCCCCACTGGTAAATGAGTGGGAAGCAAAGCTCCAAAGGAAGCCTGCTTCCTGTCCTGGTGATGAAAGCCAAAAAGAATGGAAATGATATAGCAAGTAAAATAATACAAAACCAAAATAGAACAGGAAATGAAAAATGCATGCACAATAAGTACAATCTTCCTGCTAGTTGCATTTCCCTTTTCCTCTCATAAACTCTTTCTTTTGCCCCTCACTATTGAAAATAGCAGTGCAAATCAGGGGATTAAAAGAAGTGATGCCTGATAGAGAATAATAAAGTATTCACAGGAAAGTTGCTAAGGAACAATATTTCACATGAATGATGGCAAGGAAAAAATATATATTTTAGTGGCATCTCAACGCCTTTGAGCTATAATTTATTCATAATTTATATACTTAATTAATGTAATTGTTAACAATAACTGAGCTAAATATTTGGCATGATCTGTATTTCAATTTTAAAAAACAAACAATCCCATTCCTACTGTGTCAATGTAAGAATTTTAAATAAATTGCAGAGACTAAAAATGATTGGAATTTTTATTATTTTTGAGGGGGGGAAAGCAACAGTAAGACAAATTTTTATTTAACAAGCTCCTACAAAGAACTTATATTAATTTATATATTTCTGACAACATCAGAGAAGACAAAATCCCCATCATAAATATGTAGATACTGAGGCTCAAAAAGACAGTAATTTGTCCAAGATTTAAAAAAAAACAACATTATTTAAATGGCATACAGAGATCTGTCTAAATGTTTATGTTTCGTCTTTTCCTCATAACTCCACAATATGCAATTCTACCTGTAAGCATTTGGGAAAACTACCATGAAAAAATAGGTAAAAATATGAAGTTTTTATAAATCATAACAAATACTATGTAGATCAAATATAGAAATATATGCATGAGACCTATAAGACAATTCAATTGACCAAAATAATAAGAAAAGTTAATTTATAATACTCAAATTAAAAATTTGCCAAAGAATACCTAGTTCACTGAAGTTAAGCTTTCAGAATTTTACATAAAATATCAATTTACATAGTAAGAGACATTATGTCAATTATCTATTATTCCTTTTCTACTCATTGAAGAGAATCCCTAGAAGGATGACAGAATTTTAAAAACTAATTTGTGTTATTAAAATTGCTTATACATTATAAAGTTTTTGGTCTTTAAAAGAATATAATGCTTATGTACCTTGAGTTGATTATGGACTTTTTGTGAATAAGCCCATTTTAATGATCTTTTATGTTACAGGAAATATTTTTCAGCAATTGATGGGTTTAGCTCACTGTCAAAGATCAGTAAGCTGAGGAAGTAGATATATACATTTACTCATGGGTTCATTAGAATACTATATACATACTAGAGGCCTGGTGCACAAAATTCGTGCACTAGGGGGGGTGTCCCTCAGCCCAGCCTGTACCCTCTCCAATCTGGGACTCCTCAGGGGATGTCCGACTGCTGGTTTAGGCCCAATCCCTGTGGGACATCCTTCTCACAATCCAGGACTGCTGGCTCCCAACTGCTCACCTGCCTGCCTGCCTGATTGGCCCTAACCACTTCTGCCTGCCAGCCTGATCACCCCCTAACCATTCCCCTGCCAGCCTGATTGATGCCTAACTGCTCCACTGCAGGCCTGATCACCCCCAACAGCCCTCCCCTGTTGGCCTGTTCACCCCCAACTGCCCTCCCCTGCCGGCCTAGTTGCCCCTAACTGCCCTCCCTTGCTGGCCTGGTCTCCCCTAACTGTCCTCCCCTGCAGGCCTGGTTGCCCCCAACTGCCCTCCCCTCACGGCCTGGTCACCCCCAACTGCCCTCCCCTGCTGGCCTGGTTCCCCCCAACTGCCCTCCCCTGCTGGCCTGGTCCCCCCCAACTGCCCTCTCTTGCTGGCCTGGTCACCCCTAACTGCCCTCCCCTGCCAGCCTGGTTGCCCCAAACTGCCTTCCCCTGCTGGCCTGGTCCCCCCCAACTGCCCTCTCTTGCTGGCCTGGTCACCCCCAACTGCCCTCCCCTGCTGGCCTGGTTGCCCCCAACTGCCTTCCCTTGCTGGCCTGGTCACCCCCAACTGCCCTCCCCTGCTGGCCTGGTTGCCCCCAACTGCCCTCCCCTGCTGACCTGGTCACCCCCAATTGCCCTCCCCTGCCTGCCATCTAGTGGCAGCCATCTTGTGACCACATGGGGGCAGCCATCTTGTGCAAGGGTGTGATGATCAATTTGCATAATACCTCTTTATTGTATAGGATGTGTGTGTGTCTATGTGTGTTCCTTTCTTTTTTTCTACTTCAGGACAATGCCCTTAAAAAGTGGCATCATGGATAATTTTCTGTCAGCTTGGGGATAACTCATTCTATCTCACTTATCTACCCTACTCAACTCTCCACTGTTTTTGTTGTGGTTAATGCTTACCCAAGGATATATTTTTTCCATTGATTTTTAGAGAGAGTTTAAGGGAGGGGAAGAGACAGAGAGAGAAATATCGATGTGAGAACACATTGATTGGTTGCCTCCTGCACATGCCCCAACCAGGACTGGGGATCAAGCCTGCAAGCAATGTACATGACCTTGATTGGAATCTAACCTGAGACCCTTCAGTCTGCTGGCTGATGCTCTAACCATTGAGCAACTGGCTAGGCCAACTCTCCACTTTCTTGAAGGTCAATTCCATTGCCCATTTATGTGAAGAGCAGATATAAGTGCCCCCTTAAAAAGGGTCTGAAAGGATAGAAAACAAATAAGTGTTTAAAAATGCATGTAAGCTTTCAGTGCTTATTATTTCCTAATTAATGAAAATCTCATATTTGGAAGAGCAGTTCAGCTGAGTAACTGACTGCAAACATAATTTGGTTCCTGTGGGTTGATTTTGTTCCAAACCTCAAAAACTGTATTTTGTAATTGAAAATTAAGCTTGCCACTCTGATTTTGCAGATGGAGATAGAAGAAGTGGAATATATTATTAAGCCCCAATTAACAATCTTTCCAATACTTGAGTGACTATAATGTAACAATACTTTTAAATTATTTTTATGGATTATTATTATTTGGGGTAAAATTTCTGTGATTTTGGCGCTAGCTGACTTGATGATATAATAGACCATGCCTGTGTTTAACCAGGGCTATTTGTTGAATATATTATAAATATAAGTGATACACTTCTTAACTACATGTTTATAACTACCAGGATTAGGCATAGTTGTAACAATGAATTCAACTTTAGTTTAGATTTAACAAACATCTAATTATCCATTATTTTGAGCCTCTACTATATACAGGAAAGTATGATGGACACAGAGGAATCAAAAAGGAAATAATACCTCAGCATTCAAAGAGCTCAGTCATTGGGCAAACTGAGAAATCTGAACTATTCCTATTACAGGGATGAGCAAGCTGAGGGTCCTACAGGAGAACTGGACAGTCAGGATGGGCCTTCTAGAAGAGATGAAGCCCAAAGTCAGCCACATCGGGTGAAAAAGTACTTGACCAGGCAATTGAATGAGGAATGGAGATTTGGGGAAGAAGAATATTCCAAGTAAAGGAAACAGCATTTGCAAAATTCAGGAAGAAAATGTCTGTAGGGCATTTATGAAAGTGCACATTAATTCTATGTGACAAAAAATATCAGGCAGCTAGAAAGAAGGGTTAAAATGAGGTAAAAGTCCAGCAGTTAGAGCTGTGTGCTAGGCATAGTTTAGTCAAGGTGACTCAAGACTTGGCCAGTGACTGTCCTCAGGAACCCACATACTGGTGATAGGTAATTTTGAACAACCTTGTCTTCATCAACACTCCAACTCCAACCATTGCAACCCCCACCATCAATCACAGCACCTGCTGCCCCATTCCCAGAGGAGAGAATATGGTTCTCTCCCTACCCTGCTCTCTACTCTCCCCTCCCTACCACCCAACGTAAAAGCTTCTTCAAAGGAAAGGCTAGATCAGTCATGTTCAAAATTAAAATTATAAAACCAGGTAAATAAAAATTATAACATTAAAGATGAGGACATTTAAGAATGAGAAAACTATCCCAGATCACCAATTATATTGATATCCAAAGCAGCCCCAGCCAGGTGGCTCAGTTGGTTGGAACATAATTCTCATCAGGGTGCATACAGGAGGTGGCCAATCTCTCACCCCTCAATTTCTCTCTCCTTCCCTCCCCTCCTCTCTCTCTAAAAATCAATAAAAACATATCCTTGTATGAGGATTAAAAAAAACAAACAAACAAAAAAAAAAACCCAACAACTCCAAAGCAAACAAACTCATAGACAAAGACAATAGTAGTGTGGTTCTGCCCTGACCGGTTTGGCTCAGTAGATAGAGCGTCAGCCTGCAGACTGAAGGGTCCCAGGTTTGATTCCGGTCAAGGGCATGTACTTTGGTTGCGGGCACATCCCCAGTGGGGGTTGTGCAGGAGGTGGCTGATCGATGTTTCTCTCTCATTGATGTTTCTAACTCTCTATCCCTCTCCCTTCCTCTCTGTAAAAAAAAAAAAAATCAATAAAATATATTTTTAAAAAATAGTAGCGTGGTTAACAGAGGGGAAGAAGGGATGAGAGCCGATGAAGGAGGTAAAGAGGGCCAAAAATATGGTGATAGAAGGAGACTAGACTTTGGGTAGTGAGCACACAGCTCAATATACTAATGAGGTGTTATAGAATTGTACACTTGAAATTATATAATGTATTAACCAATGTCACACCTTCAAATTTAATTCAACAGAAAAGATATCCTCCTTTACTCTTTCCCAATACAATGAAACAGTATATAACTGACAGCCAAATTCTTTAAATCATATTGATCTTTCTATTCACTGCTTAAATACTTCATTTTCCTAGGCACTGCTTTCACAGAAAATCCCAGCACACAACATTTAATACAATCAGGCCACAAACTGTCCAAAATAGTTTCTTGCCACTCCACTCCATGTGTGCCATGTTCTGGCCCCATTTTATTTGCCATTCTTACCCAAACAAAGCTTCATGCCTTGAACATGAAATGTCTCTACCTGAAATGTTTTATACTCACTTCTTCAATAGAAAACTCTTGCTCATTTTCAAAGATCCAGCTCTCATGCCAAGTCCACCATGAAGCCTGATTCCCAAGAGGTTGTAACTGCTCCCTCAAACTCCCACAGGCCAAGGTGCCCACTGCTTTTACAGCAGTTTCCATTCATGTGTAATGTCCTATGGGTTTACCACTCTCTAAATTATTTCACCTCCTAGAGGTCAAGAACTGTTTCTTAAGTCATTTGAGACAGCCACACAATTGATGAGAAAATATTTGAAGCCTATGTAGTGAACTAGGGGTCTATAGCCATAATCAGGAGAAAAAACATTCAAAAATAGTAATCCTATATGATAAAGAGGTAATATGCCAACTGAGCATCACTCCAACACACAAGATGGCTGCTCCCATGGCCACCCCCATGTGGACACAAGATGGCCACCACAAGATGGCCAGCAGGAGAGGGCAGTTAGGGGCAAACAGGCCAGCTGGGGAGCAGTTAGGCGTTGATCAGGCTGGCAGGAGAGTGGTTAGGGGATGATCAGGCTGGCAGGCAGAAGGAGTTAGGGGCAATCAGGCAGGCAGACAGGCGAGTGGTTGGGAGCCAGCAGTTCTGGATTGTGAGAGGGATGTCCGACTGCCCGTTTAGGCCAGATCCGGGATCGGGCCTAAAAGGGCAGTTGGACATCCCTCAAAGGGTCCCAGATTGGAGAGGTTGCAGGCTGGGCTGAGGGATACACCCCACCCCACCCCCCGTGCACAAATTTCATGCACTGGGCCTCTAGTAAGCACATAAACAACACAATAGAAAAGTGAACAGACTATTTAAACTTAGAAACCATAAAAAAGATAAAAACTACTAAAAAGTATACAATGTGCTTCACTTCATTTGTATTAAAAAATTAGTAAATCAAAGAGTAGCAAGATATTTAGTCCATCAGGTTACCAATAATTAAAAGATTTGTCACTCTAGGGTGTCAGGAAATTGAGACTCATTCACTATTGATTGCTAGCAATGTAAGTATTAATGCTTTTTGTAGTACATAGTAGGAAATAAAAATGTACAATTGTAACCTAAAAATTCTCCTTATAGGCATCTACAAATGTTTATATTAGAAAAAATATATTTACAAAGACATTGATTGCAGTGATTATTAAAAAATTACAACTTGCTAACAAATGTTCATCAGTAAGAAAATGATTAAATGAATCATAATTTTAATACTATGTAGATACTAAAATGAGGTGGATATTAATGTGGTAAATCTCTGATATTATATTACATACTTTAAAATGTTGCATTATTATGAATATATGCCTATAATTACCTACAGGTTTAAAATAAAATTAAGTTATAGAACAATATAGATATTATAAGCTCATTGAAAATGTATATGTATATACAGACACACTTTGTTTTATTTCACTTCACTTTATTGCGCTTTGCAGATGCTGTATGTTTTTATAAATTGAAGTTTTGTGGCACCCTGAATTGAGCACAGCTTCACCAGTACTATTTTCTCTTTGTCACATTTTGGTAATTCTCACAATATTTCAAACCTTCGCATTATCGTTACACTTGCTATGGTGATCTGTGATCAGTGGTCTTGGATGTTAAAATTAATTTAATAAGTGTTGCGTGTGTTCTGACTGCTCTACTAACTAGCCATCCTTGCCTCTGCCTCTCTCCCTCTCCATAGGCCTTCTTATTCCCTGAGGCACAACAATATTGAAACTTGGTGAATTAATAACCCTACCATGAACTCTAAGGGTTCAAGTGAAAGGAAGGGTTGTACTTCTGTCACTTAAATCAAAAGCTACCAATGATTAAGTTTCATGAGGCAGGTATGTGGAATGCTGAGACAGGCTGACAGCTAGGCCTCTTACACAGAACAGTTAGCCAAGTTGTCAATGCAAAGAAAAAGTTCTTGCAGGAAATTATTAGTACTACTCCACCAATCACACAAATGATAAGAAAGCAAACAGCCTCATTGCTGATATGAAGAAAGCTTCAGTGATCTGGATAGCAGATCATATCAGCCACAATGTTCTCTTAACCCAAAGCCTAATGCAGAGCAAAGCTCCAACTCTCTTCAATTCTGTGCAGGCTTGGGGAGGAGAGGAAGCTGCAGAAGAAAAGTCTGAAGCTAGCAGAGGTGGGTTATGAGGTCTAAGGAAAGAAGCCATCTTCTACCATACAAGTGCAAGGTGAAGCAGCATGTGCTGATGTAGAAGCTGCAGGAAGTTATCTAGAATATAATTAATGAGGGTGGTTACAATAAACAATGAATTTTCAATGTATGTAGGTGAAACATCCTTATAGAGGAAGAAGATGCCTCTGAGAACTTTTCATAGTTAGAGAGTAGTCAATGCTTGGCTTCAAAGCTTCAAAGGGCAGGCTGACTATAATTAGGGGCAAATGGAGGCTGGATGTGGTGATAATAGCCAGAGAACTAGACTTAGAAGTGGAACCTAAAGATATAACTGAATTGCTTCAATGTTATACAAAACTTCAATGGACTAGGAGTTGCTTATTATTATAGACAAGAGGCCTGGTGCATGGGGGGTGGGGAGGGAGGGGAGGGAGGTGTGTGTCCCTCAGCCCAGGCTCCACCCTCTCCAATTGAGACCCCAGGGATTGGGCTAAATCGGCAGTTGGACATCACTCTCACAATCCAGGACTGCTGACTCCCAACTGCTTGCCTGCCTGCCTGCCTGATTTCCCCTAACCGCTTCTGCCTGCCAACCTGATCACCCCCTAGCCACTCCCCTGCCAGCCTGATCGACGCCTAACTGCTCCCCTGCTGGCCCGATTGCCCCTTACTGTCCTTCCTGCAGGCCAGGTCACCCCCAAACTGCCCTCCCCTGCAGGCCTGGTCTCCCCTCAAGTGCCCTCTCCTGCAGGCCTGGTCACCCCCAACTGCCCTCCCCTGTAGCCTGGTCACCCCCTACTGGCCTCCCCTGCCAACCATCTTTGACCACATGGGGGTGGCCATCTTGTTCGAGGGCACTAGGGTCAATTTGCATATTTCCTCTTTTTTATATAGGATGAGCAAAGACAGTGGTTTCTTGAGATGGAATCAACTCCTGGGGAAGACTGTTGAAACAAAGAATTTAGAGTAATACATTAACTTAAGTGATAAAGCAGAATCCAGTTTGGAGAGAAATGAAGGATAATCAGCACCACATGCTACAGAGAAATTGTTAGTGAAAGGTGGAGTCGATGGGTGTGGTCAACTTCATTGTTGTCTTATTTTAAGAAATTGCCACAGCCACCCCATCCTTCCCTCACCACCACTCAGATCAGTCAGCAGCCATTAAATTTAGGCAAGACCCTCCACCAGCAAAAACATGACGACTTACTGAAGGCTCTGATGATAGTTAACAATTTTTAGCAATAAAATATTTTTTTAAATACATATGCTATTGCACAACTTACAACTATAGTATACTATAAACATAACTTTTATATGTATTGGGAAATCCCCAAATTCAAGGACTCACTTTATTTTGATACTTGATTTAGTCTAAACCTAAACCACAGTATCTCCAAGGTTTGCCTTTAGAAGACACTCTAGACACATACCAACTTGTTTACAATGTTTACATGACACACATGAACTTGTTTACAATGTTTACATTTGACAAATACAAACAGGAAGTGGGAAGGAAAGCACACGTGGCAATAGAAAGGGGATTTTAACATTTTCCTTGCTATATTTTTGTTTACTTTAGCCATACAATAATATACCTAGTATTAAAAACACCAAGAAAAGCAAGCAAAGTAAATCTTTTGTGTAATATAAAAATATTACCAACTATACTTGATTGTAATAAAATGATGCTCATATTTACATTATTTACATCTTATAACCACTAAGACTTTTATCTTTGCAGCATATAAGATGATACAGTAAAAGAAGCAATTTCCTGAAAACACCACAGAAGGAGTAAAATGAGCATGAGAGACTAAGTTCAAATTTAGTTCTGAGACATTAACTGGGGCGAGAGGTGTTATTTCTACTTACCTCCTAGGATTTTGAAAATGGTTGGTTAATAAGGTGCTTAATATTTTCTAGTTTCTTTTATCTTCTTCTATTGAAAGATACCTATCCTCTTTGGAGATGAATGATTAGGTTTTCACCAATATATCTTTTACTGGAGGGGAGTGTCACTCTGCAGTCAATGATGTGGAGATTTCCTCTCAATTTATAATAAAATACTGCTCTAATTTCAAAATCATGATAATTTTATGCATTAAGTCAAAAACATAGAGCTGGAAAAATAGTGTCACAAGTCATTTAGCTCAGGTTTCTCACCTACAGGCAAAATGATGGGTATCATAAAAAGCCTATTGTGTTTTTATAATTTCCCCAAAAAAAGTATTCTAGCATTTGCTTGACTGACTAACCCCATTAAATGCTTAGTAAGTCTTTTACTTAAGTAATAACTTAAAAGAAACAGACATTTAGAGAAAAAAACACACAAATTATTTTTCTTTGAAATTAAATTATTTTTGTCCTTGCTTATTATATATCAAAAAGAATGGAATTGATTTATTTAACACAAAAGATAAATATACAAACATGTAGGAAACAATACAATTGTGATAGGAAGGCAAAACTAATAATGTTATCTTTTGAGGGGAAAAAAGTGAAAATAAGCTACAATTCTGGATTTAATGGCAAATTCATGAGTGTTCACCCTGTTACAATCCCCAAATCAGTTGTTTGATTGGATGCTCATGGCAAAAAGATTCCAGCACAGTTTGATAGACGGTTCTAAGAGGCTTTGTAGAAAATTGATCCGCAATACCCAAACTTAAATATTTTCTGACAGGTGATCATGACCAGACTTTTTCAGTAAACAGACAGACTGTGCTTGATATTATCAATAGCACTTAGATGTATGAAGAGAGCTTAAAGATTGACACTATCTATACTAATAAAAGGGTAATATGCTAATTAGACCAGGTTGACTGGCCATCTTCCAGATGTCCAACTTCCTTCCAGACAAAGCCACAGTGATAGGGGACAAGGCAAAGTTGGTTAGGGGTGATCAGGCCAGCAGGAGAGGGCAGTTTTGGACCATCAGGCTGGCAGGGGAGCGGTTAGGCAGTGATCAGGCTGGCAGAGGCAGTTAGGGGCAATCAGGCAGGCAGGCAGGCGAGTGGTTAGGAGCCAGCGGTCCCAGATTGTGACAGGGATGTCGGACTGCCAGTTTACACCCGATTCCTGGGGTCCCAGATAGGAAAGGGTGCAGGCTGGGCTGAGGGACACACCTCCTGTGCAGGCTGGCTGAGGGACACATCCCCTGTGCATGAATTTTGTGCACCAGGCCTCTAGTCCTATATAATAAAAGCCTCGGTGGCGTCATGCCCTCATGCAACGTCACCACAAGATGGCCGCCCTCACTCCAACACAAGATGATCTCCACAGGATGGCCACCACAAGATGGCTGTCAAGGGAGGGAAGTTGTGTGCGATCAGGCTGGCAGGGGAGAACAGTTGGGGGCGAACAGGCCAGCAGGGGAAGGCAGTTGGGGGTGAGATCAGGCCGGCAGTGGAGGGTAGTTGGGGGTGATTGGGCCAGCAGGGGAGCAGTTAGGTGTCAATCAGGCTGGCAGGGAGGAGAGTGGTTAGGAGACAGCAGTCCCAGATTGTGAGAGGGATGTCTGACTGCCAGTTTAAGCCTGATCCCATAGGGTATCCACAGGGATCAGGCCTAAACTGGCAGTCGGACATCCCCCAAGGGGTCCCAGATTGGAGAGGTGCAGGCTAGGCTGAGGGACACACACCCCCCTGCACAAATTCCATGCACTGCGCCTCTAGTGTAGTATAAAGATTTATACCTACAATCTTACTGTTAGGGAGAAGTAGAGTTAGTTTTCCACTTGATAACACCTATGCAAAACCAGGCACATATTTTCTAAGAGTTAGAAATAGGGCAATTAGAATAATTGGGAGAAATGCTGAGCAATAAATCACATTTTAATAAAAAATAATATCCTTCTACCCAAGGATTAGAATTTCATTAACAATAACAAAAGAAAAAAACTAATTAAGCATAATCCATATTTAACATCTTCCAAAATTCAGTAGTCAAATTAGACAACATATTTTCTAATTATAACAATAGCAGATACATTATTTCTACCTGCAAATAAACTATTTCTCCAAATTCACTTCAGCTATGGAGTTTAAATCTAAAAAAGGTTTGACTAAAACCCAACCTTACCTATCCTATAGATGACTATGATCTGGGATCCAGAAATTAGGAGGTAGGAGTTGGGACTGAACACAATTCCTATTACTTCTACCTTGGAGCTACTTTAATTTAGTTTTACTAAAGAAAAAATTTATTTTCCTTCTCTTTTGATGTTCGACAAAGATTAGCTATTTTTATTCAATAATCCTCAAACTTGTACTGCAACTGAGTGCCTAGAAGATAGCTCTCTTTGTAAAAGACAGTAATATAAATATTTCATTAAAATTCCACCATAGAAACAAACAAAAATGTAAGTGAAAATAAATATTTTTGCACAACAAATAATACCCAACACTCATTGAAAATCATATTTTCACCAATGATACGTTTGATAAGGAGTTGATATCCCAAATTTATATAGAACTCATATAAGCCAACACCAAAAAACAATCAAATTAAAAAATGGGCTAAGGACCTGAATAGACACTTCTCCAAAGAGGATATTCAGATGGCGCAAAGACATATGAAAAATGCTCAACACTACTAATCATCAGAAAATGCAAATTAAAACCACACTGATATCATTTCATACCCTTTAGAATGGCTATTATCAATAAATCAACAAACAACCAGTGTGGGCGAGGATATGGAGAAAAGGATTACCTTGTGCACTTTTTATATATATTATTGATTTCAGAGAGGAAGAGAGAGAGACATCAATGATGGGAGAGAATCATTGATCAGCTGCCCCCTGTACACCCCCCTACTGGGGACTGAGCCCTCAACTCCAGCATGTGCCATTGACAGGAATCGAACCCAGAACATTTCAGTCCACAGGGATGACGTTCTATCCACTGAGCCAAACCAGCTAAGGGCAACCTTGTGCACTTTTGGTCAGATTGTAAACTGGAGCAACCACTATGGAAAACATATGGAGATTTCTCAAGAAATAAATATAGAACTCCCTTATGACCCACCAATTCCACTTTTTAAGTTTATATATGATTAAATACAAAACACTAATTTAAAAAGATATATGCATCCCTATATTCACTGCAGCATTATTCACAACAGTGAAGGTATGAAAGCAACTGAAGTCCCATCAGTAGACAAGTGGATAAAGAAGCTGTGGTACATATATACAATGGAATATTACCTGGCCATAAAAATGAATGAAATTTTACCATTTGCTAAAACATGTATAAATCTAAATGATATTATGCTAAGTGAAATACGTCAGACAGAGAAAGAAAAATACAATATGATTTTCCTTTATGTGGAATCTAAAGAACAAAATAAACAAATGAACATAAGAGAAACAGGCTCATAAATATAGACAACAAATCGATGGTTGTTAAATGGGAGGAGGGTTGGGAGACATTGGAAAAGGTGAGGTATGAAGAAGTACAAATTGGTAATTACAAAATAGTCACAGGAATGTTAATATACAGCATAGGAAATATGGTCAACATATTGTGATAACTATGCATAGTGGGTACTAGAATTATTAGGGGATCACTTTATAAAGTGTATGATTGTCTAATCACTGTTACTTGAAACTAATATAAAATTAAAAATCCAATAATGGCTGGAATATTTTCCATTTTGAGCACTTTTTCCAAAATGTTTCACTATATCTTCATGATATAGGTCCATCAGATGACAAAATTAGTTTTTAATTGCCTAAATCAAGCATTTTTGCTTAACTTGTCATCCAAAGCCATCACATTAGACTTATTTAGTTGATTAATGTTATTTATTTATAGGTTTCTAATTTTTTTTCACTTATAAACTACTTTATTGGTACCAGGCACTGTGCTAAAAGCTTTATCAAATTGATCTAATTTTTTAATTTTTATTTATTTATTTATTTTTAAATATATTTCTTTATTGATTTCAGAGAGGAAGAGAGAAGGAGAGAGAGAGATAGAAACATCAATGATGAGAGAGAATCATTGATCGACTGCCTCCTGCACACCCCTCCCACTGGGGATCGAGCCGCAACCCAGGCATGTGCCCTTGGCCAGAATCGAACCTGGGACCCTTCAGTCTGCAGGCTGACGCTCTATCCACTGAGCCAAGCCGGCTAGGGCGATTTAATATTTTTAAATTTTAAAATTATTTTTCAATTGTAGTTGACATTAAATATCATCTGATGGACCTATATCATGAAGATATAGTGAAACATTTTGGAAAAAGTCCTCAAAATGGGAAATATTCCAGCCATTATTGGATTTTTAATTTTGTCTGCAAATCAAGAAATTACCATTATTCAATTTTAAACACCAAGATTATTTTTTAAATCTTACATATCAATGTATTTGGATATCTAATGGAAAACCAATGTTGAAGAATAAGATATTTTGAAAAATTATGGCCTCTGTACTTAACTCATGAGGATATTATCAAGTGAAATTAAAATAAAAAAATAACTAAGCAACAAAAGAAAAAGTTGTTTTTATTACCTGTAAAATAATTAAAATTTTCTGCATATCTGTTAATTATAAGACATTGTTCTAAATGTTTTATATGGGACATTTTAGTAATTGTATAATGATGATATACGGTACATATTATTTATTGATGTAATTTCTATTTATACTTGCGCTTAATTATATTTATTTTTTTAAATCTTATATATCAATGTATTTCCAACTGATATACTAAAAACTGAGACACAGTGAAATTAAGTCCTTTAGGTAAAATCCTTAAAATCTCCAGTGGTAGAACCATGCTTTGAAATAGAATTCGGCTCTAGGGTCCATGTTTTTAAATGTATAAAACTGTTACTGCTCTGTGGGCTTTGGATGTTAGATAATCTCAATATCCTTTGCAGGCTATAAATGCTTTATTTTCATGGAGACTATATTACCATTTCCTAAATCTAGAGTTTGGTAGTTAAATGGCATATGGCTTTATGCAACATTTGTTCATCCATCCATTATTCATTTAAATGTATAATAATGTAACAAATACTTATGGTGTGCCCTATTATAGGCCCTCATTGCTCAGCAAGTTCATTCTGGTTCAACCTATCACCATATCTAAGGCTTAACTAAAGCCATAGTAGCAAGGTTGGTCAACATGAACAAAAAATAGCCTCTGTGTTCTCACTTCCCAAAAAGAAAATTCTGGATTGAACTACTGACGTGACATAATTCGAGCCCAAAAATGTAAGCAAAGACCATGATTTTGGTTTGCTTTAACAGACAGGATCTCAAAACAGATTCTGGTTGGTTCCAATTAACTTTTTGTCTTACCTTTGGATTTTGAGAAACATTAAACCTTCAGAAAAGGTGGAAAGTTAGTACAGCAGACATCCATTTATTTTTACCTATATTCAACAGAAACATTTTCCCATATCTGCTGCATCTTCTCTTTCTCAATCACACTTGCATCCTATCTATGTGTATGTAGCAAAAATACACTTATTTTTATATCAGAACTATGTGAAAGTAAGATGTAGATAGCATGTTATTTCTTCCCAAACACTTTGGCATGGATTTCTTAGAAAAAAAAAAAAAAAAGGACCTTTACCTGCATGTTTACAATAACACTATCTCAAGAAATACAACATTATCTGTATCTCAAGAAAAAACATTATAACAATCATATTATCTAACATATAGCTGATATCCAATTTTACCAATTGTCTCAATAGTGTCTTTTCTAGCAATTTTTCTTATCTTTTCTTTTAAAATCCAGGATCCAAAGAAGGGCATTGTGTTTGCATGGCATGGCCTCTAATTAAAGTTACTAGAGGTACTAAATTCCTCATTATTAGATTCAGCTTAAATATTGTTACAAAATCCCAGAAAGGGGTTGTTGACAACTAAATTTTAAGATTTTCTTACTCGAATATGTATGTTTTAAAATGCCACTGGTCTTCCGGATCAATTTTCATATTTCCCGGTACAGATGCTTAGTATATTTATGTTTTTAATTTCATTTTGTGTATTCTCAAAAAAGTGTCCAAATTTTGTTAAATATAAGGGGTATTAATGAACCTGCAAACTAAAATCACTTAGTAACTCCCTAACTTTCATGTTTCATATTTTACATATCTCTATATCTATATATGTCTCTATTTATGAAAAAGAAAGTCATCCAAGTATATCCAACCCTTTTAGTTTTACCATTTTGTGTACCATATTCACATACTATGATGGATCTATGGACTAGTAAATACTATAGTGGTCAGTAGCTGTGCCACTTTTCTCACTCAAAAATATCTCCATAGTGATTCATGCTTTTCATGATGTTGTCATATAAATTAGGTTACTTGGTCTTTAAGACAGCCCTGAGAATTAAGCCTATGCTATTGTAATACTTTTTTATAGGTGATCAAAGCAATTCTCTTTCTAAAACACTTGTCTCACTTACTTTGTTTTTCTAATCTCCTTTTCCTCATCAGTAGTATGAGGAAAATATGAGATGAACTTGACCCAGTTGTGCTCTATCCAACTTGCGTTACCCAACTTGGCCCAATCCCCTCAGCTGCTTACTCAGGTGAGCGCTGGCCAGCCACTGCCCTTGCCACCTCTCCTACCTCCAGCAGCTGTCCCAGTCCCCCCTGAGAGGTGAGAGCTGAGTCCCCTCATTTCTGCACCCACATGATGGAACAGCATGCTGATGGGACCACAGCAGCTCCAGCACCCACGTCCTACCTGACCAGATTCACCATGACTATGGCTACCCCAACAGCTGCCCAAAGAAGCCCGGTAATATAATCTGGAAATCAGAAAATTTTAAAAGAAAGGGGTAAATTTTGGCCAATAAGCAGGAAATAAGAAGCCATTGATACATGGACCCATGCTGCCTCTCAGGAGATGTCCCATGAGATGAGCATTCTCTCTCTTTGTGAAGCAGTGGCCAGATTGATAATATGCCTGCCTTATATTTGCTTAACCTCCTTCTCTGCTTTATTTCCCTTCTGCCACACTGGGATTCCATGCAAATAAAGCATTAACATATAAAACTGAAGAAAAGAAAATTACTTGTCCAAAGGCATGTGGATTATAAGTAGAGACAATCAACTAAACCAAAGTATGAGGACTGAAAAGCTAGTGCTGCCTTGTTATTCTTCTACCACAATATCCTTGAACAACATCAGTAAGAAACTTTCCCAAACAATTCCACAGAACCTCTCATTAAAAAGTCAGGTATATGATAAAATTTAGTCTAGGTATTCCAAATACAGCTAGCTTCCATGCGATGTTTATTCCAATTATCATATCAATTTGTTCCTTTTTGCAGAATCATTTTCACCGTATCTGTGGGTTCCAATTTATTGGAGGCATTTTTGCCTCATTAGTTATTAATTGACTCACAATGGAACTTTTCTAAATGACCACCCTGACCTAAAGCAATGTCAGTGAAGCTCGACCCCCCCAACCCCTCCACCACCCCCCACCCCCGCCGCCAGTGCTAACATGCTAAGTATAAGGATACCACCATTGTGGGCAGACCTGGGCAAATGTAGAGTAGTTCTAGATTTAGACATTCCTGAGGAAAACAAAATCCCAGAATTGTTGCTGTGGCAACTGCCTAGGGAATAAAAAAGAAAAGGGGAGGAGAAAGAGCTGAGAATCAGAAAGCCTAACTATACGTGTCACTCCGATAAGTCACTTAACTTCTTTGATCTACAGGTTCCTAATTTTCCTGATACTTATTTATCTAAATAAAATCATGCCATTGGACTTAATTATCTCTAAGATCCCTGCAAGCTATAAAATCCAATTATTTTATTGGTTAGGCACTAGACACAATGTAAATAACTTCAAATGAAATTAGACTCTGCTCTTGGAATAATATTCTATTTTAAACTTAGTGATCCACAAAAGAGCACCAATATTTTCCTAAGAAAGCATTTTTGTAAAAATTTTCAGAACTACAGAATAATGCTTCACAGTCACTTTAATGAGATTTTTATATTTACTAATTTGACAGCACTTTAAGTGTACAATGCTAACATTACTGAAAACCCTTTTCCCATGTGAACTATCATTTTCCATTTTTAGTGAGTTTTGAAAGTTTAACATTCCTAATGGTATTTTGGATTAATCTATGTGTATAGCACTTTACATCTGAAGCAGTGCACCACTATATTAATAACTTTCACATGGGTGATCATAATAACAACATTAAAAATCTGTAAGCATTTTCTTTATGCACAATACATCCAATTCCCAAAACTTCCTGTTGCTTCTAATTTTCCTCAATCACAGTGAAATTTAATTTTGTATTCTTGGAAAAGCATCCAAAGGGCAGAAGAGACAACTTAAATTCACTTAGCCACTAGAAAGGCATAGCAGTCTAACAGCATATTCACAAGAGATCAAGAGACGTGGTATAACATGTCCAAAGTATACAACAGGGATCAGACAGTCCTGTACGTGAACACCAGCTCTGCCATTTGCTTATCTACAAAGCAGTGATCATACTTACTTCAGGATTACTGAGAAGCTTGCAGATAATGATGTGAAGGGTCTGGTACAGTGTCTAGAATGCTGTATGCATTTAACAAATGATAACTAATTTTAAACTCCAGTGAAACTTCAGCATTAAAATTCTATCGGCTTAGTGGATAACAAAGCTTCTATAGAAACCAGGGGAGCAGATCTTCAATATCAGCACACTGGAGAGCTTTTAGAAAATAGATTAGGTCTGGTTCTGCTCCTTTAAAACAGGAGTTCTCAATCTTCCATCATAACCCCCTAACACAGGCTTTGCTCTCAAGGCCAGGGCTTCTTTCATTGTCCTGTATCTCATGAAACACACCAACACATATTCAGTAGCTCACACCACAAAATTAGTAATTTCATTGACACCTCACTCTCTCTCATTTACACCAATGTTCATCATCACCAACCCAATTAGCTCTTAATTGCAAAATATGTCTCCAACAAATCGTTTTTTTTTTTTTTTGCATCTCCACTATCATGACTTTCTTCTAAATGCAATAGTGTTGTAAATGGTCTCCCATATCCACACACAGCTCCTTCTGAACTGTGATGTATACTTAGTGATCTTTTCATTTTAAACACAAATATATTCATTGTCTTCTCCTTGTCTTCAAACATATCAACAGCATCTCAAGCTCCAGAAGAAAGACCAAAACCCTCTCACAGCCAGACTCTAGATCATCTGAAGCCACTGTCTGCCAGTTACACTCAACCCAAGCAAGCGACTTTCTCCCTCACTCACTATGCTCCCATTCACACTAGTCTTTTTAAACTGCTGTGCATTCCCGGGCATTTGCATATTGTTTTTTCAGTCTAGAACCTTCTCCTCATCCTTCTGCCTCACTCATTCAGTTAATTCTTACTTAATTAGTAGATGTCAGATAAAACATACCCTCCTAAGGGCAGCCCTCATGCTCCCACCCAACCCAAAATAGATTAGGCCTTCCCCTTCTGTGCTCTCATAGCACCTAACTTCTTCCTTCAGCATAAATGTTGGAAATATATCCTGGTAATGCATACATGTTGTATTGTGTATTCATTAAATTAAGAATATTTAATTGAAATTGGGTCTCAAAAGAACTGTTGGTCCAGGGGGAAGCTCGCTACAGATTGATTCATTTGCCTGTCAGCATAAATATTATTGCTCGTCTCACATTCAGTTCTTATTAGTATATATCTAGTGACATTTGATCTCCTTCATCTAGAGGAAATGAGGAACAACATAGACTGAGGAACAAGAAAAGAACCAGAAGCAAGGAGGCATCGATCGGACTATCGGGCCTCAGAGGGAGGATAGGGGAGGGTAGGGGGAGGGTGGGGGGAGGGGGAGAGTTCAACCAAAGGACCTGTATGCATGCATATAAGCCTATCCAACGGTTAAGTTCAACAGGGGATTGGGGCATGCGTGGGGAGAGGGGTGGGATGGGAATGGGGGGATGAGGACAAATATGTGACACCTTAATCAATAAAGAAATTAAAAAAAAAAAAAAAGAATATTTAATTGATTAATCAAAATGTATAAATTCCATGAAGATAAGCATCATGTCAATTTTTCCCAATTGCATATTCTATTACTTTTAAATTTTTTAATCCTTACATGAGGATATGTTTGTTTGCTTGTTTGTTTTTATTAAACTGAATTTAGAGAGAGGGGAAGGGAGAGGGAGAGAGAGAAACATATGCACCCCGACCAGATATAGAACCTGCAACCTGGGTATATGCCCTGACCAGAAATTAAATCCGAGACTCCTCGGTGTACAGGACAATGTTCCAACCAACTGAGCCATACTGGCCAGGGCATATTCTTAATAAATAGCACAGTCAATGCTTACCCAAAGCTGATCCTTGATGAGAATTAGTTGAACAAAATACTAAAAAAATCAAGGATTATTTTGTCATTGTTATTTTACCTATGGTTTTTGTTTTGAACATACTATCCCCCTACAAACTCTGTCCGCTCCCCGCCCCCCAAGATGGATTATGTCCAGCATATACAATTCAAGCACTATTCCCACCTATTATTGTCCCTTGGTAATTGTGTCTACTTAACCAACTACATCACAACTTTTGCTCCAACTTGATGGACCTCCTAAATGGCATGAAATAATCAGTATCAGAGTGAGGAGATATAGTTATAAGTTTTGTTACAATAGGGAGCTTTATTACATAAAAGTATTTAATTTCTCTCATGATTTTTGAAATGTTAATAAATAGTGATCTAAAAGGGGCAAATATTTAGAGTAACCTCAAAGGACCACACAAATTTTTAATTATCAACATGTGTCTATTTGTGAACAACTTCCAAATTAAAAGTTAACTCTGTTTAGAAGTTCAAAAATAAATAAGTCAATATTTCAGAACTCAGAGTGTATTTTCTAAGGAAAAAATGTAACAAACTATATATAACTAATTAGGCCCACATAGTACTATTTAATTGTATAGCTAAATTTCATTGCTAGCAATTTATAATTATAAAAGTGTAATATGCTAATTAGACCACACAGCCAAATGACCTTCCAGATGTCATTCCGGACATCCTTCCTGATGAAGTCGTGGTGGCAGGGGCCAAGGCAGAGGTAGTTAGGGGCAATCAGACAGGCAAGCAGGTGAGCAGTTAGGAGCCAGCGGTCCTGGATTGCAAGAGGGTACAGGCTGGGCTGAGGGAACACCCCCCACACACTGTACACAAATTTCATGCACCAGGCCTCTAGTAAAATATAAAAGTCTACCTATGAAAAATTCATTTAAAGTGGCAGTTGCATTAGAATTGGAGTATTGTGGAAATAATAACATATAATATTAAAATAGGACTTTCTATGTCATGCTCCTTTTGAGGAGTAGAAGGGGCACCCTTCACTGTCCAGCAGGTGGAACTTTTGGATAGGATGTCTGTAGGTTGGGCACTAGGTGCCTAAACCTAATTCTATTCCACTCAGGTGAAATCCTAGAAGCACCATTCAACCCTCTTAGTACATTCTTTCATCTTAGCATCATTTTCATTGTGGAGCAATAGTGACAGTGACTTTACAGTGATTAGACTTGGCCTTTGTCTGTTTATGGTGTGTAAATAAAAAATTTAAAAAGTATTTTAGGTAGCTTTCCAATTCAAGGGAATTGCCTGGAATTCCTTGAAATTTGCTAACTTTTCCCTAAATGAACCATCAGTGAGTTATGTTTGAATTGCAAGTAAGCCCCTAAGTGCATTATTCTGCTAGACTGGCATGTTTTTAACTCACTGACACAACCTTTAGCCAAACTCAGAAATAAAACATAGAGTGGAAAGAGGGAGGAGATTCATTGCAGAAAAGATCAACCATTGACAGAAATGGTCTCAGTTCTAGAACGAATTGATAGACCTTATTGGCTAATATTTAAAATGAGAATGAAGAATGGAAGCTGAAAGAATTGAATCCAAGCTAAAACTGTACTATGAAAAAATAAATAGCAAGTTTTTGTGGCAGGTCTAAAATGGTATAGTCCTCGTAGAGAGAGCACTTGAAAGAGCCAATTAATTCATAGTAGGCAGAAGTGCTTGAGTTAATGGAGTTTAATTAAAAAGAAAGGGCAGGGCTTCTTCTTCAGATTTGAGGACAATGACAAATGAAGTCTTAATTAGATTCTTAACTTGCAGAAAAGAGGATGTGCCTCTGGGGTTTTGCACTGGGTACACTGTATTTACTTACATAATTCCTTCTATTGCTATTTCCTGTCCTCCAATTTTAAAGAAGATATACTGCCCAAATTTGGTTTTGATCTGCTATCTGTACAGAAGAAGGTCTTTGTTTTTCTGTCTACATAATGTCCCAAATTTATTCTAATGAGGCTAAGATCCTCTTTGAAGATGGGAGTTCTTACTAGGAAATCTGAGTTATTGGAGTTGTTTGTTTGTTTTTTGTCTCACTTTTCCTATAAATGCCTTGCTTTTCTCAGACATGACTGGCCATAGTAAAACTTTCTACAAATATTAGTACTCCCAAGGTAAGTTTCTTCTTTCTACTTTACTATCTAATTCAGCAGCTGAAATCTTGCTGGAACAAAGTTATTTCCTGCTAACACCTTCTGATATCCTCACATCAGATCATTTCTTACCTAACTGAAAATTATTTTCCTTATTGTTATTGCACTTTTAAAGGTTTTTATCATCAGAATTATCTTTGAAATGGCAATATTGTTTTAAGGGTGATTTTCTCAAGTGAAGTGAGTCTTAATGAAAAAATAAAAAACAATCGGGGTATGCTACACATTTCAAGTCATGATCAACTTGTTGAGGTGGCTGTAATGCCTATATTCCCTGAGACATTGCAAATAGATAATTTTAAAAGTCTGACTTAAATGGTAGTCATAAAAAAAAACAATCTGAGTTGAGATAAAGCTCAACATTTAAATAATATTAAGGAAAAAAAAAAAACGAACAGAAAATAATACATGCTTTGCTATTATAAGATAACATGCCAATGTTACAGGAGTTACCACTTGGGTAGCTTGAAATAAACTAAAAATAATACTTTTAATAGAACATCAAAGAAAGAGAGACAGAGGAGAGGGGAGAAGTAATAGAAAAATACAGAGTTCCATCAGATTAAGGTTGGCGATGAGAGAGTGATGTGGACTTTTATACTGATGACAATGTTTCAGATGCTTATTATGTTCACTAAGGGGTTAGTCAGGCATTGCATTAAGGTAATGCAGGGCAGGGAATGGACAAGAAGAAAGTGTAATGTATGATCTACCATGAGTGAGGCAGATCCACATGCAGACAATCTCCTTGTCAATTTTTGATCCCAGAATCTGGCAAAGCAGCTGAAAGAAAATGCTCAATGGATGTGTGTTGAGTTGAAGTCAACTGACATATAAGGTTCACATTATTGATCTGTGTATGGGAGAAGAGGGTGGAGATTTGTTTTCTATTTATTAAAGACAAGGGTCAAATGAACTTCTTGGATTAAGACAATAGTCTCTGTCATAAATGATCACTTATCAAAGAAAACTGTTGACATTAGGATAAACTATATGTCCCAGAAAAGTGGTTTTCATCCACCAAGTCCAGACTGTGCCTGATATTATGCTGGAGAGACCAGTAATTTATTACTAATATTGAAGAACAATGTCAGTGGATTTGATTAAAAAATACTATGTTCAAGATAATACTTAAGGAGCTGGTCAAAATAGCGATGAAGGTAAATACAACACTCACTGCCTATCACAACCACATCGAAATTACAACTAAAATACAGAAAAACTATCATTCAGAGCCACCTGACATCTCGCTGAATGGAAGTCCTACCACTAGGGAATTAAAGAAGAAGCACATGGAGACTGGTAGAAGGGGTGGAGAAGCTGGACAGGCTTACACCCACACATGGTGGTTTAAAATGGGGAGAGACATCTTGGCTGTGGAGGTTTCCCTGAGGAGCGAGGGGTCCCAGCCCCACATTAGGCCCCCAGCCCAGGGTTCTAGCACCAGGAAGAGAATCCCCAAGACTTCTGGCTGTAAAATCCAGTGGGGATTGTGGCTGAGTGAAATGGAGGCTGCTGAAGACTAGGCAGTTCCTCTTAAAGGGCCCATGTATGGACTTACTCGGACTCACTCCCTCTGAGCTCCAGCTTGAAAGGGGCAGCAGCTTGAAAAGAAACTGGGACATTCAGGGAGGAACTAACTTGTCGGGAACCAGGGCAAGAGCTGGAGGGGCAGATTACTCCCAGACAGAGGTGCTGGCAGAGGCCAGTGTTCTTTGGCTTAGCCCTCACCACCACAGAACCAGCAGGCAGGAACACTATCTGAGTCTTCATTAACCTGGCTCACACTTTTTGCCCCGCCCTGGTGATTCCCTGAGACCCTGCCCCTCCCTACTTGCAGGCTCATCCAAACCATTTCTAGTGAATTTTCCATACAACTAAAGCATTTAGGAATGCTTCAGGCATTCCTAAAATCTCTCAAAAAAGCTGCAGCTGACCTCAGTGTGCCCCATGCCTCTCAATAAGTGGCCCCAGGCCCAGCACTAGCAGCAGCTTGCCTTGGTTCATAGGTTGTCCTCTCCTGAACACCTCCAAGACAAATACAAGTAGCAGCCAACTGCAGATTGCTCTGTAGCTCCTGATGGGTGGCCACAGGCAAGGCACAGGCAGTAGCTGACTTTGCACCTCCCAGGAGGCCCCAGAGCCAGTGCACCCAGTGGTCAGCGTTGACTCTGCCGGATTACAACCCTACCACCTCCACAAGTGACACACTCAAGAGTCAGACTTGGTGAGCACCAAAGCCCCACTCAAGCAAGTCCTGCTCCATAGGGTCAACTCCTGCACAGCAGCTCTTTAGCTATAGTTGCAGCCAATCCTTGCAACTAATTGGCCTTGGGGTCAATTCCTCCCAGTGACACAAATATCAATCAAGGCTCAACTACAATAGGACAGTACACAAAGCTCACACAGAGTGCTCAGCTTAGGTGACTGGGGAGGCTGAACCACTGGTCCCTACCAGACACCTACTACACAGGCTACTCTACCAAGTCTGGAGACACAGTGGATGTACCTAATACATAGAAACAAACACTGGGAAACAGCCAAAATGTGGAGACAAAGAAATATGTCACAAATGAAAGAACAGGAGAAATCTCCAGAAAAAGAACTAAATAATATTGAAGCAAGAAAACTGTTTGATATGGAATTCAGAACAATGGTTATAAGGATGTTCAAGGAACTTATTAAGAACTTAAGGAACTTAGTGAGAACTTTAAAAACTAGGTGAGAGCATCAACAATATAAAAATAGCAGTCAGAAATGAAGGATACACTAACTGAAATAAATAATAATTTACAGGGAATCAACAGTAGAGGATACTGTGAATCAAACCAAGAATTTGGAATATAAAGAAGCAAAAAACACCCAATCAGAAGAGCAAAAAGAAAAAAATAATCCAAAAATATGAAGATAGTGTAAGGAGCCTCTGGGACAATTTCAAGTGTAACAATACTCACATAATGGGGGTGCCAGAAGGAGAAGAGATGGAGCAAGAAATTGAAAACCTATTTGAAAAAATAATGACAGAAAACTTCCATTACCTGGTGAAAGAAAATGACATACATGTCCAAGAAGCATGGAGAGTCCCAAACAAGATGAACCCAGAGGCCCACACCAAGACACACCATAATTAAAATGCCAAAGGTTAAAGACAAAGAGAGAATCTTAAAAGCAGCAAGAGAAAAGCAATTAGTAACCATATGACTGTCAGCTGCTTTCTCAACAGAAACTTTGCAGGCCAGAAGAGAGTGGTAAGAAATATACAAAGTGATGAAAGGCAAGGACCTACAACCAAGATTACTCTACCCAGCAAAGCTATCATTTAAAATTGAAGATCAACTAAAGAGCTTTTCAGACACACACACACAAAAAAGTTAAAGGAGCTTATCACCACTAAACCAGTATTACATGAAATACTACAGGGTCTTCTTTAAGAAGAAGGAAAAAGATTAAAAATATGAGCAATAAAATGTCAAAAATACATATCTATCAATAATTTAATTTAAAAATCAAAGTAAACAAATAAGCAAAACAGAAACAGATTCATAGATACAGAGAATGTTTTGATGGCTGCCAGATGGGAGGGGGGGTTGGTGGAATGGGTGGAAAAGTGAAGGGATTTAGAAGTACAAATTAGTATTTATAGTGTATTCATGGGGGTCTAAAGTACAGCATAGGGAATATAGTCAATAATATTCTAATATCTATGGTGTCAGATAGGTATGAGATTTGTGGGAAGACCACTTAATCCTATCTAATGAAAAAGTAATATGCAAATTAACCATCACTCTGCTACACCCACAAGTCACGCCCTCCAGCCAATCAGGAGCGACTATGCAAATTAACCCAACTAAGATGGCTGCTGCCATGGAGCAAGCAGGAGCCTTGGTTTTCCCTGGCAATGGAGGAAGCCAAGCTGTCCGCACACCCTGGCTGGCCCAGGCCTCCACTCAAGGCTACAAAGTTTCAATTATAGAAGATAAATAAATCCCAACAAAAATGGCGGTAGCCACGGAGCTGGAGAGAGTGAGTTGCCCCCAGCGATACAGGAAGCCAAGCTTCGGCAGCCCTGGCCTGCCTTGGTCTCCACTCAAGGTTACAAAGTTTCAATTACAGAAGATAAATAAATCCCAACAAAAATGGCGGTAGCCATGGAGCTGGAGAGAGAAGGAGGCTTGAGTTTCCCCCAGCGATGGAGGAAGCCAAGCTTCGGCAGCCCTGGCCTGCCTTGGGCTCCACTCAAGGCTACAAAGTTTCAATTACAGAAGATAAATAAATCCCAGATACCAGGGCCTCCGCTTGGGTCGCCGGGGGGCATGGTTGGCCTGCAAACCACCACAGGCCCCTCACCCAGGCCTCCCCATGCCCCAAGGGAACACCCACCCTGATCCGGGACTCCCTTCAGGGCAAACCAGCTGGCCCCCACCTGTGCACCAGGCCTCTGTCCTATCTAATAAAAGAGTAATATGCAAATTGACCATCACTCCAACACACAAGATGGCTGCCACCATGTGATCAAAGCTGGTTGCCCACATGTGGACATAAGATGACCACCACAAGATGGGAAGCAGGGGAGGGCAGGTGGGAGGGACCAGGCCTTCAAGGGAGGGCAGTTGTGGGCGATCAGGCCAGCAGGGGAGGGCAGGTGGGAGGGACCAGGCCTGCAAGGGAGGGAAGGTAGGGGCAATAAAGCCTGCAGGGGAGGGCAGTTAGGGTTTACCAGGCCGGCAGAGGAGGGAAGTTGGGGGCGACCGGGCCTGCACGGAAGGGCAGTTGGGGGGGACCCAGCCCTGCAGGGGAGGGCAGTTAGGGGCAAACAGGCTGGCAGGGGAGCAGTTAGGCATCAATCAGGCTGGCAGGGGAGCAGTTAGACAACAATCAGGCAGGCAGGCAGAAGCGGTTAGGGGCAATCAGGAAGGCAGGCAGGTGAGCAGTTGGGAGCCAGCAGTCCTGGATTGTGAGAGGGATCCCAGATTGGAGAGGGTGCAGGCTGGGCTGAAGGACACACACACCCATGCACAAATTTCATGCACTGGGCCTCTAGTATATTTTATAATGTCTAATCACTGGGGTGTACACCTGAAACTAATATAATATTTTATATCCACTGTAATTATAAAATAAAAAAAATAATTTAAAAAATGATACTTAAGCTACCTTACTGTATTCTACGATGAGCTTTTTAGAGTACACATCAGAGCCAAGCTACTAGGAAGTAAAACATAGCCCACAAATTATTTTATCTAAGCCACAGCCAGCAGTGTTATCTCACTGGGACAATCATCTAATGGGTAGAGATGTGGGCAGAACAAAGGGCTGAGACCTGTAATACCAGATCATTAAGGTGAAAGAGGGAGGTCTACTGAGCAGTGCTTAACTATACTTCTGTCTGAAAATATGTTTTCAGTTGATTACATATTTGTCCATATTTATGCCAGGATAATTGAAATCCATTGATGACATACTAGAGGAATAACCTCCAAATTGTATTTTAACTGAAAAATAAAATAAAAGCAGTATGTTGCTCTAGAAAGAAAATTCATGGAAATGAAGGAAAGTGTTTATAGTCTAAGTTTAAATGTAAGGAATTTTATTTAATTTTTTAATACAAAATTGTGAGGGATACACAGAGACACTGGGAAGAACTTTGCCCGTCATTATAGAATATTTAACTGAAATCTAACCCTTAGATGTGATTTTTTTCTAATTGAATGTGTAAGTCTTTAGATATGTCTATGTTATCTACAGTCTTTACTACTCCCTAATGTAGCATATACTTTGTCAACTTCATATGTTTATACTTCCTTTAAAAACATTTGAGTTTGTAGTGCTTCTATACCATGAATAGACTATAAAGAAAAGGATCAACTTTGTGGTTTCATGTAAAGTTGCTCCAAGAAGTTTAAGAACAGATTCATGTTATAAATATTGATGCCAAATATAGTCCATCAAACAATACTACAATATAAAAAAGTAATTACATTACTTGAAGTTACACATGAACTTAAACAGAGGAAATACTTCATCAGAGAAAGAATTAGAAAGCAATCCCAATATTTATAAAGTTAACAGAGTCCTAATAAACTATAACCAGGAAAAATGTTTATGGAAATACTAATAGGTAAGCCTATAATTTTTTCTTTTTTCTTTTCATAAAAAGTCTACACATTTTCTTTCACATGAGCACTGGCATTTATTTCAATGAATAATTTAAGTCTTGTCAAATAAAGGAGGATATAATTTAAAATGGCTCTTATAAACTGTCTGTTCAATTTACAATGATATCATCAAGACTTAATGTAGAAGAGATGCAATCCTTGGGCAGATTCAACATCTGAGAAGCTGATCAAGCAAACCTACTGGCATTCATGATGGACTGACGAGCTGACATCTGCCTGGGTGAACTACTTCTCATTTCCAAGATTACTATTTTTGTTTGGTTGTTTAGAACTTAAATTTATCCTCAAAACTTGGAGGCACTGAGAACAGTGGTAAGCACCAGTCATAGCATGCTGTCCATTGCAAAGCAGTAGAAATGAGTAGGAAGATTTGTGGGTGTTCCCGGGAACTCGTCAGTCTCCTGTTTATTTTCAATAGGAGACTCACAAGTTCCTGCAAATGCACACAAACTTATTGCAAGCAGGTACCCTCGGTAGATAAGCAGGTGCTGATATGTCCTCCACTTCAAGTGAATATTGCAATCTGTTCCCATGGAGTGTCCTCAGCAGCTTGGCTAGTGCTTGTAATTCTTTCCAAACAATACGGTAGGCATTACAGTCACTGGTCACTTTTATTCATCTATTCAACAAATAATTAAGTGAGCTTCTCCTAGTTAAACACTGCTCTTGTCTCTGGGGATAGAGTGGTGGAATAATTTCTTGCCATTATGTCCATTCTATTGAGCATTAGTCCAGTTCATTTTCAATCATGCTTTTGTCAAAGCTTCTGTCTCCAATGCCAAATAAGAGGCAATGATGTTTAAAATTTTCCTTTGCAGTAACTGTCAAGCTTAGAGCTCGTGCAGCAATGGGAAAAACCTAGGAATGGGGACGAAGAGTTCTGAATTCTAGTCCCAACACAGACAAAATCTAGCAATATTTTCATGATTAAGCTATTTAACCTTTTTTGTTTGTTTACGTTTACTTATTTGTAAAATTATTTGGACTATTTCACTGCTGCTTGCAATCTGGATGTTAATGTCTGATTATAAGACCTAAAATGAAAAGCATTTATATATAAAATATAATGCCATCAATTTTGTCTTTTCTGGGGAGGGGAGACATTAGGTTCAACAATCACTGTAAAGTTTAAATATATAATTGGTTACTGGTATCTTCGTCTACCAGTTAATATACACATTATTTTTCTCATCCTATCTAATAAAAGAATAATATGCAAATTGACCATACCTTTGCTACACCCACAAAGCCATGCCCACCAGCCAATCAGGAGTGAATATGCAAATAAACCCAACCAAGATGGCTGAGGCCACGGAGAGCAGGAGGGAGGCTTGGGTTTCCCTGGTGATTGAAGAAGCCAAGCTTTCTGCCTGCCCTTGCTGGCCCAGGCCTCCGCTTAAGGCTACAAAGTTTCAATTATATAAGGTAAATAAATTCCAACAGAAATGGCTGTGGCCACTGAGCGAGCAGAAGGCTTGGCTCCGCTCCAGGCTACAAAGTTTCAATTGTAGAAGATAAATTCCAGATACCAGAGCCTCTGTTTGGTTCGCTGGGGGGCATGGCCGGCCTGCAAACCACCACAGGCCCCTCGCCCAGGCTGCCCCACGCCCCAAGGGAACCCCCACCCTGATCTGGGAGACCCCTCAGGGCAAACCAGCTCCCCGCCCCCATGCACCAGGCCTCTATCCTATCTAATAAAAGAGTAATATGCAGATTGACCATCACTCCAACACACAAGATGGCTGCCCCCATGTGGTCAAAGATCCTGCCCCCATATGAATAATAGATGGCCACTACAAGATGGCCATCAAGGAAGGGCAGTTGGGAGGGATCAGGCCTGCAAGGGAGGACAGTTGTGGGGGATCAGGCCAGCAAGGGGAGGGCAGTTAGGGGCAAATAGACTGGCAGGGGAGCAGTTAGGCATCAATCAGGCTGGCAGGGGAGTTGTTAGGGGGTGATCAGGCTGGCAGGCAGAAGCAGTTAGGGGCAATCAGGAAGGCAGACAGGTGAGCAGTTGGGAGCCAGCAGTCCTGAATTGTGAGAGGGATGTCCGACTTCCTGTTTAGGCCCACCGGGATCGGGCCTAAATGGGCAGTTGGACATCCCTCAAGGAGTCCCAGATTGGAGAGGGTGCAGGCTGGGCTGAGGGATACCCCCCCACCCCCCCGTGCATGAATTTCATATACCGGGCCTCTAGTAGGAAAATAATTGATTGATTTGCTTTTGTACTTGTTTCTAACACTGGAACTATCCCCGCGCCCCCCCAACCCCCCGCCACATACACACCCAGGCTTTAATTTTTCCATTAGATCTTAGACTCCGGCTCTAATATCACAAGCCAGGACAGTTCTTGACTTGGAACGTGGGGCAAATCAAGCTGAATATTTGCCTAGGGCCACATTTCAATCTTTGCCGTTTTTCTGCAACTTCAAGCTAAATAAAACCCAGCTTCTGTTGGTTTGTTTGGAATAAAATAAATAAATATGCCAGTACCCCTCTCTCCCTAAAATAGCACGGGTATAAGCAAATATTCCTACGCACACATGCACCTGCACACACACTCACCCACCCACCCACACACACACACACCACAGAATCTCTAATGACCCTTCAACACAAAAAAAGTTCATATCTAGTAAAAACTCATGCACTTATGCTGTGTACAGCAGACTCCATTTATTTAGCTACTTGTATGCCTTTGTAAGAGTCAGTCTGTTAAATGCTTTATGGAAAGGTTTAATTAAAGCCTCCAATTAAAATTCCAAATTAAAATTCAAGACTACTTGCAGTAGTTTAGGCAAATAAGAGTAGACCATATGTTGAATAGTATATAAAATTTCTACTTTAATAAGTAATGAACTACTAAGTCACGGAACATTTATTGATCTGTTTTCCAAGTTTTAGACTAGGTAACTAAATAATCATGGTACAGTTTCTTCCCTTATAGTGCTTGCATTAAAGGTTTAATTAGTGATGAACTGTAGGTTCTTTGTGTCAAATGCATGTCACAAATTCATATATGTAGAGATAAACAAGGAACAACATTAAATAGAGGTAAATGGTATAAACCAAGAAACATAGAAGAGGAAATGTTAGAGTAATAGTGTAGCGGTATATCATAATACTAGTATATAGGGTTTATGGTTCTACAGTTAAGAGTCCAATGTCTGAGTATTTGAATCATCACAGACTAGCTGTATATGTGGATACAATATTTAATCCCTCTGAGCCTAAATTTCCTTATCTTAAAACAGGAATGATAATAGCACCTGTCTCTTAGTGTTTTTCATTCTCATTATCTTCATTATCAGTATGGAGGGTAAGAAATGGGAGAGAGAGAACAAATAGGATTTCACAGCTTTACTACTGACCATAGATGTTAATGCTAAAATCTTAAAGCTAAAAAGGAATTGATTGAGAAGAAAAATCTCAAGAGTATCAGTCAAATTTAACACCTGACTCATTATACTCATGAAAATCTAACAATATTATAATTTCAATGAACTTTTGTACCTTTGGGTTGAGTATGGTTTCTATTTCTATAGAATTGTTTCCAAATTGCTTGAAAAGTTATTTGAGATGATAAAAAAATTATACATATTCCATATATGTCCTATTTAAATCAATCATTTCTTGCTGTCATTATAGCTCTTGGAAATTAACCTTTCTGCTACTTATCACCAATAGTGAAATAAATTATGTAGGGAATACTCACACAATTTAGGAGGTCACAATGAGAAAAATGGTAAAGAAAAGAAGACATAGAGTAAGAAATACATATTCTTAAGCACAGAGTAACATCTTTTGCAAGGGAAATTTAGACTAAATAAAAGCTGTAAGACACTAAGGTTTTGAAGTTGTTTAAGTGTTTCAATGGTAAGGGAATTTTTCTCTTTGACTACTACTATCTATTAATGTTACTACCCTTTCATTGGTAAGCATATTCTATCCTTTTTCCAGTATCTAATCTTTGAACAAACAAAATGAAGTGCAAGGAACACCAAATGAGTTCTTTGTGTACAGAAGTATTTACTTTATAAAATTAACGTGTGCAGGAGAAAAAGCACTAAGTGGTTGAGGTAGACACATTTTGAAATTCAAATGTATCTTCCATGCTAGAATCTAATAGCATACCTAAGGTTTTTTATTAGAATCGTGCAAAATAGGAACACAGTTATGGTGCACTGAGCTTTATGAGGTCAAGTTCTAGGTTCTTTTTTCCCTATTTTTCATCATGATTGGGGTTATGATAAAAAATGGGATTTTAGATAACATCTGTGAAGGTCATGATGAAATATGCATTTATTTATTAATTTATGCTTTCAAAGATATTTAGTGTGTCACAATGTTTATAACTGGTAAAAACGTTCCCCAATGCAATTATACCTATGTTTCTTGCCTTCTCCTGTAACTGAACCTAAATAAAATAATGTTTTTGACCAATTATTGCACATATTTTTCTTAATAATTCATTTCTTATAAATGAACAAAGACTATATATATACATGCACATGTCTATAAAAATAAAAGCGTAATATGCAAATTGACTCAACGGCTGAACAGCAAATGACTGTCTGGACGACATTCCGGACGACCTTCTGGACGAAGCCGGGGCTGCGAGGGCTGAGCCCCTTGCACGAATTTTGTGCATCAGGCCTCAAGTATATATATAAATCAAAATCAACTTAAAATTGAAAGAAAACAAGGATTCAATTAAAAAGACAATTTCTTTTGATATACCCCTATTTAAAAAGATTGAACAAACTCCACAGAGTCTTTACTACTTGGCATTAAAAAAAAAAGCAATAATAACTTTCTGTAACTTTCATTTAGTCAGATATGTAAGCTTTTATGCTGCGTCACAATAACAATATTAAATATTATTATCCAATAGTGTTCCTTAGTTTTAATTAGTTGTAATTTAGAGAAAGTATGTTATGCTTTAGTGCTAGCATGACAGGGGTAGCTAAAACTTAAATTGATTAATTTTATTCTTTCAGAAAAAAAATAATTCTTATTCAAGTATGCCATGATAAAGATCCTCGTTATTTGTTTAGAGGTTTTCAGCTTTGAATATATTTAAGCAGTGACTGCATTGACAATAATTATAAAAAGTGTTTCACAATATTGTACAGACCTTCTACCTGTCTTCTAATTTTTAAGACAGTTTACGTGCTTGTCAAATAAAGAATTACCTAAGTGCCAATTGACAGATGAATGGATAAGGAGGAAGGAAATCCTGCCACTTGCAAACATGAAAGGGCCTTGAGATCATTTGCTAAGGTCTGTGTGAAATAAGTCACACAAATAAAGAAAACTACTGTATTATGTCACTTACTAGTACATGTTTAGTCTAAAAAAGAAAAAGAAAAAACAACATAAATGTATTGAAACAAAGAAAAGATAGATGGATTCTAGAAACTGTGGTTGGGTGTGGGAGAAATCGATGAAGGTGGTCAAAATGTACAAACTTCTAGTTATAAGAAGAGTAAATTTGGGGGATGTGATTCCTGAATGGTTACTATGGTTACGTGAATGATTATATTTGAAAGTGGCTATGAGAGTAGAACGTAAAAGTTATCATCATAAAAATATTTGCAATTTTGATATAAACGTATTAACTAAAATTGTCGCAATCATTTCACTATATACATACACATATTAAATCATTATTTGTACACGTTAAACTTATACAAAATGATATGTCAATTATATCAGAATGAAGCTGGGGGCTTAATCTTTTAAAATCACATATTCTTTTTAGCTTCCAGTGTTTACCCAATCCAAGAGCTTTCTTGGGAGTAAACATTGTTAACAGCTTAATCTTAACCTTCCAGAATGTTTCCTGGTAGTAGGAGTTTCTCCAGGAACAGGAGTCAGACTATGCATCGCCATCTGTACCTGTTCTTAATAGCGAGGTACTAGTCCAGGGGATGGGCACACTGATTAGTCTTTACCCAACCCAATAGCTAGTATTGCTTTGCCTTTGTTTTCCTACAGCAGTGCTATAATAACGTCTTCCTGACTAATACTTTTGTGTATTTTCTGATTAATTCTTTAAAAATGGTGTTCAATATTTTTTCTACATCACTAGAAACCAACAAATTGTCTACCAGAAAGACAATGTTTACTCCCATCAACAGAGAATATTAGCGATCATTTCCTTGTACCCTTAACAACACTGGATATTATCATTGTTTTAATCTTTACAAATTTGATGGGAGAATATAGTATCTTATTGTTTTTAGTTACATATTTTTCTGATAAAGAATAAAATTGGACATCGGTTAGAGTGTTTCATATTTTCTTTTTGGTTACTTGTGGTACATTATTACACCTTTGGCAATGCTTCTGTTATTCTATTTGGTTACCTTTCTATTGCAATTTTAGGAGCTATTTATATCTTTATCATGAATAAAAGTCTGTCTTACATGTTACCAATATTTGCTTCTAATTTTATACTTAAATTTAACTTTCTTTGTAGTGTCTTTCACTGAAGACATATTTAATGCTTATGTAGTTATACCTATCAACCACTTCTTTTATAACTGAGTTTCATTTCTTGCTTAGTAGGGACTTCATAATATTAAAAAATTACCCTAATACTATAAAAATAGATTTATATATACTCTTCTACTTTTAAGTTTATTTTATATAGTGAGAGATAATGGTATTTTTTCCAATAGCCATTTGTAACATTTTATTAGTAAGTACATAACTTGCTTATTGACATGACAGATAGAACATATAATTTCTCTCTCTCTCTCTCTCTCTTATATATATATATATATATATATATATATATATATATATGTGTGTGTGTGTGTGTATATATATATATATATATATATATATACACACATATATCCAATATATATATATTACTTGATCTTCTTGCTGAACTGGTTTACTTTTATATTACTACATCTGTACCAGTCTTTCCTCATCATAACTTTATGCACTTATTTATAGTTTGGTGGTAGGGCAAGTACCAGTCAGGAGGCAGCTACAGTAATTCAAGAGAAATTCTGATACTCCAAAATGGCAATGGGCTTGAAAGAGAAGTGCAGATTTGATCAGCATTGTTAGGTAGTCAGAATGGACAGAAATAAGCATTAGTTGGGTGTCACAGAAGAAAGAGCCCAGGGCGACATCTAGATCTTTTACTTCGATAACCGGGGTGAGTTTTAATGCCACTTAGGGACAACGGATGTTGAACTAGAGATAAATATTTGGAAATTATCAGCACAAAGTGCTATTAAATGTATAGTCGTTGGTGACATTAACTGTTTAAAATGGCCAAAAAAAAAAAAAGAGGAAAGCCCAAGAATGAATTCTAAAGGGAAATGACATTTAAGGAACAAAGGAAAAAGGAGAACACAGAGCAGAGAAGCTGAAGATTGTGCAAGAGTATTTTCTGAAAGCCCAAGGAAGCAAGCGTATCAGGTAACTTGATATTCATGCTAGCCACTTACAGAAATCATTACAATTTAGAATAGTTTTCTCACATTTGGTTCCAAAGATGAAATTAAATTTGTTACTTGGTAATTTGTGCCTTATGCTACGTGTGGCTTTATTTTAGTTCATGTTTTGCTGTCACTGTATTAAAGGTAAATATTGTCCAAACTCTGTTATGAATTTTATCATATGTGACACTATTTCAGAGCCAAGACAGATGTGAATATTTATGCACAAGATGTCAGCTATAATATGAGCAAGAGAGATTACAATGTGAATGTTGGCATACAATTATGTAGCAAGCTGCTTATAAACGTGCATTGTTATTTTTATGTAAGAGTGATCATTTAGCTCTTTATACTCAAGTGCCATTAAAAATAAGAATTAGGCCGAAACCGGTTTGGCCCAGTGGATAGAGTGTCGGCCTACGGACTGAAAGGTCCCAGGTTCGATTCCGGTCAAAGGCATGTACCTTGGTTGCAGGCACATCCCCAGTGGGAGGTGTGCAGGAGGCAGCTGATCGATGTTTCTCTCTCGTTGATGTTTCTAACTCTCTATCCCTCTCCTTTCCTCTCTGTGAAAAAATCAATAAAATATATATTTTTAAAAATAAGAATTAGGTAAAAATAAAAAATAAAAAAAAAGAACTATTGAACCTTTGACTAGAAAACCACACAGCTTAGTAAAAGCCACACTGGTGTTGTAAGCTTAGATCTCAATCCCACCTGAATTTTTCTGAGACTCAGTTTGCTCTTATTTAAAAGGATGGTACTGATATCTTATTAATATGATAATTATATAAAATAACCTAGGAATGTAAGCAATGCCATTATTCTTCCATATCACTTACTCTTTACAAATGTAAGTACATACAATCTGCAGAAACAAATCCTCTTTTCATTGACAACACCTAAGACGGCATATGAAAGCATTTCAAGAAGAAAAGATGGCTTTATAACTGAGAAGTGCCTGAGAACTTCAGATCACTAATGTAAATGTCCCAGACATGTCTTTTAAGGGGGAAGTGGGTTTCAAGGAGGTCCCAAAATAATGTGTTCCCAAAGGGCCAGAGAGGCGTTGGTTACTTCCATCTTTCTGGGTCAAAGATTAATTACAGGGTTACTAGATAGTTTGGCCTATAGCTTTTAAACCCTCACACACACTTGCTCACACCTAGCTGTCAGCATGCAATGAATCTATGTTCTCAATAAATGGACACAGTCCAGATTAGAACATAGAGCATAAAGGAGATTGAAGAGAATCGATGCGAACCGTGGGTTGGGGTATTTGAGGAATGTTCCATAGAGGATAAGTCAGAGACAAAGCTATGTACACACCAATTATTATATATAATATTTTCCCTTCTGATGTATACAGAAATCTATGCTCTCTAGTCCCCTTGCTGGGATCACCTGATGATCTCCGCCCAATAAAGTTGAGTGGAAATGATGTCCCTGGTTTCTAGATTAAGGCAGTAAAAGCTCCTTCCTAATTCTCAGGTCTCATTGTTTCCCTGCTGAGCAGCATGCTGTTTACCCTTTGAAGAGCTGGTCGAGAGTATGTATTCTAAGCCCAGGATACCAAACTTCCTCTTCTGTAAAGTGGAAATAATAGTATGTATACATCACAGGGGTAATAAAGATTAATGATATAATATGTATAAAGCTTGTTAGAATAACACCAGCAAAAATATACACTCAAAGTGTTAACTATTTTAATTAGTATTTCCCACTTATGGCTTTTTCTATACCTTCTTCTACAATCTTATATAATAATAGACAAATATGCAAATTGACCACACCTTCGCTACACCTAAGCCACGCCCACCAGCCAAGCCACGCCCACCAACCAATCAGGATGAGTATGCAAATTGCCCCAACAAAGATGGCGGCTAATTTGCATATCAAGACAGCGTCCAAAGAAGCCAACAGCTGCAGAAGGGAGTAAAGCTTCAAAGAAGCAAGCAAGCGGGGGGGAGGGGGAGGGCGGGGCGGAGGCGGGGCCGGGGGGGAGGAGAAGGGCGGGGCGGAGGTGGGGCCGGGGGTGAAGGGAAACACGGGCGGGCTGGAGGAGAAGGCGGGGCGGGCGGAGCGGAGGCGGGGCCGGGGGTGAAGGGAAAGGCAGGCGGGCTGGAGGAGAAGGCGGGGTGGGCGGAGCGGAGGCAGGGCCGGGGGTAAAGGGAAACTCGGGCTGGCTGGAGGAGAAGGCGGGCGGGCGGAGCGGAGGTGGGGCCGGGGCGAAGGGAAACGCGGGCGGGCTGGAGGAGAAGGCGGGGCGGGTGATAAAGGTGGAGCAGAGGCGGGGCCGGGGGCGAAGGGAAACGCGGGCGGGCTGGAGGAGAAGGTGAGGCAGGTGAACAAGGGAGGAACGGAGGCGGGGTGGAGTGCAGCAGGAAATCCTATTGCAGGATTTTTCCTGCAACGGGAAAGCTAGTCTTATATAATTTTCAAAGTGTTTCCCATAAAAGATAATATTTTTTAAATTATATTTAGGTTTTATTTTACAAAAAAAATCCAAACTTTCTAACATTTAGGTGCAATGTTAGAATGTATTGTGTTTCTAGAAATTAGTTCCTCATCATTAAATATACTCAGAAAGAGAAAAATTACTCTGTCAGTTTTAACAAGGAAAGGATAGGTAATAGAGTAAAACAAATAACCTCTAAGATCCCTTTGAAATCTACAATTCTAAGAGTTTATGTATCTTTGCATTGACCTAAAAGTGTCTAACTTTTAAAATCACCTTTAACAAAAATGGAATTATCTTGTAATGCTGAGAAACTATTTTGAATAATCTACACTAATAAAAGAGAAAGGTGCAAATTGACTGTATCTTCGCGATGCCCACCAGCCAACAAAGATGGTGGGTTAATTTGCATACGCAGGCGCTGAGCTACCAGATGCAGGGCGGGATGCTTGTGTTGTCCCCATGGCGATGATGGAGGCATTCCATACCGCCCCAGCTGCTCAGGGCCTCTGGGCAACATGGGAAGGTGGGGCCAGAGCGGAAAGAGGCAGCTCCAGGGCAGGAGTGGAAAGGCAGTGCCGGCAGCCAGAGAAAGGAAGGCCCATTCTTGCACGAATATCATGCATCGGGCTTCTAGTTATTACATAATTCATCAAACTTGATTGATGAGATAATAGACCAAAACATTATGTATTAAAAAATATTTGATACAAGTTTCCATAGTAGTTATAATCCAAAATAATTGGAAACATAATGTGGTTTCCAGATAATATATTCAATAACACGAAAAAGCTCACAAACAAATAAAATAACAATGAAGAACAGCACAGGTATTTTACTGACTAATGTACTAACACTCAGAATTTAAATCTGACAGTTCATGAAAATGTTAAAGAAGGTTAAAAAAAACCTTATAAATTATCACAGCACTATCTCTACCCATGGTGGAGGCTCATGATTAATATTGAGATCGCTTTGTAGTCAGACCTTATTTTCTCCATCTACAGGTTAAAATTGGGTATATTAACCATTTCATAGTTAATGGATTATTTGCTTCTTTAAGTATGTCAGAAAATGCTAAATTTATAGGAATGAGAGTTTTTTTTTTAAAAAAATAATAATATTTTTATTTATTTTTTATTCCTTTTTTTTTTGACAGTTGCAAACCTTTGTTTTTTTTTATTTTTTTTTATTTTTTTTTAAATTTCTTTATTGATTAAGGTGTCACATATTTGTCCTCATCCCCCCATTCCCATCCCACCCCTCGCCCCACGCAGGCCCCAATCCCCTGTTGAACTTAACCGTTGGATAGGCTTATATGCATGCATACAGGTCCTTTGGTTGAACTCTCCCCCTACCCTCCCCTATCCTCCCTCTGAGGCCCGATAGTCCGATCGATGCCTCCTTGCTTCTGGTTCTGTTCTTGTTCCTCAGTCTATGTTGTTCATCATTTCCCCTAGATGAGCGAGATCATATGTCACTAGATATATACTAATAAGAACTGAATGTGAGACGAGCAATAATAGTTATGCTGACAGGCAAATGAATCAATCTGTAGCGAGCTTCCCCCTGGACCAACAGTTCTTTTGAGACCCAATTTCAATGTCCAGTAGTTCCTTATGTGTACATGTCAGCACTGACCCCTCAGCTCTGGATGGTGGACAAATGGTGGTAATGGAGGTCCGACTCCCTCTGGTTTGGTCTCGGCCGAACCCAGGGGCACGGCGTCACCCGGACTAAGGGGCATGTGGCCTCACCCATACCCAAGGGGCGCGTGGTCTCACCCGGGCCTGGGACCCAGCCTCACCCGGATGGGTCCAGGGGCGCACGGCCTCACCCGGACCCAGGATCTGGCTTCACCCGTACCCAGGGACGCTTGGCCTCTCCCAGACCCAGGGGCACGTGGCCTCACCCGGGCTTAGTTGCACAAGGCCTCACCTGGATCCAGGGACACATGGTCTCTCCCGGACCCAGGGACGCTTGGCCTCTCCCAGACCCAGGGCCACTTGGGCTCACCCGGGCCTAGGTGCACGAGGCCTCATCCGGATCCAGGGACGCATGGTCTCACCCGGACCCAGGGACGCTTGGCCTCTCCCCGACCCAGGGCCACTTGGGCTCACCCGGGCCTAGGTGCACGAGGCCTCACCCGGATCCAGGGACACATGGTCTCACCCAGACCAAGGAACGTTTGGCCACTCCCAGACCCAGGGGCACGTGGCCTCACCCGGGCCTACGTGCACGAGGCCTCATCCGGATCCAGGGAAACATGGTCTCACCCGGACCCAGGGACGCTTGGCCTCTCCCAGACCCAGGGCCACTTGGGCTCACCCGGGCCTAGGTGCACGAGGCCTCATCCGGATCCAGGGACGCATGGTCTCACCCGGACCCAGGGACGCTTGGCCTCTCCCCGACCCAGGGCCACTTGGGCTCACCCGGGCCTAGGTGCACGAGGCCTCACCCGGATCCTGGGACACATGTCTCACCCGGACCCAGGGACGCTTGGCCTCTCCCAGACCCAGGGCCACTTGGGCTCACCCGGGCCTAGGTGCACGAGGCCTCATCCGGATCCAGGGACGCATGGTATCACCCGGACCCAGGGACGCTTGGCCTCTCCCAGACCCAGGGCCACTTGGGCTCACCCGGGCCTAGGTGCACGAGGCCTCATCCGGATCCAGGGACGCATGGTCTCACCCGGACCCAGGGACGCTTGGCCTCTCCCAGACCCAGGGGCACGTGGCCTCACCCGGGCCTAGGTGCACGAGGCCTCACCCGAATCCAGGGACACATGGTCTCACCCGGACCCAGGGACGCTTGGCCTCTCCCAGACCCAGGGCCACTTGGGCTCACCCGGGCCTAGGTGCACGCGGCCTCACCCGGATCCAGGGACACATGGTCTCGCCTGGACCCAGGGGTGTGTGGGCTCTCCCAGACCCAGGGGCGCTTGGCCTCGCCCGGGCACGGGATCCAGCGTCATCCGGGTCCAGGGGCACTTGGCCTCACCCGGACCCGGAGTCCGGCCTCACCTGGACCCAGGGGCATGTGGCCTCACCTAGACCCAGGGACGTGAGGCCTCACTTATACCCAGAGGCGTGTGACCACACCCGAGCCCAGAGGCGCGCAACCCCGCCCGCACCCGGGCCTCAGCGGGGCCCCGTCTTCCCGATCCCAATTCCTGCCGGTCAATCCCCCCTCAGCAATTCCCCTGGCCATCCTTCCAGAGCTCCAGTATGGCTGCTGCAGAACTCGTCGGGCGGCGGCTCAGCGAAGCTCCGGTGCACCCGGTGCATGGCGGTGGGCCAGTCTGGCGTCGCTGCGTCGGCCCTTGGCTGCATCGGTGGCCGGTCGCCGAGCATGCGCACCTGGCCGCTTCCAGGGCGTTGAGATTCTTGACGGACTCAGAGGTCAGCAAGCGCGGAGTCTCCCACCCCATGTCTCATAGGGGCTCGTCTGTCCGTGCTTGGCTGCCAGTGGAGCCGTCCCCTCAGCCGGAGACCGCCGGGGGAACTGTGCCGAGCACGTTCCAGGCCGCTGTTGTATCGCCTGAGCCATAGTTCTTTTGTGTCGCCTGAGCCGTAGTTCTTAAAGTGTGGTCTTTGGGTCACCGGCATCAGCATCATCCCACATACCCCTCTTTTATTCTAGTTGTATAGCATCTACTCAGCCAGCCCTATGGTGGTCTTGGATGGTGTCTGCTCTGCTCTCTTGTCATAGTCTCAAAGTTGTTGTGGTAGGCAACAATCAGGCTTCTGCCTTATGCCTCCATCTTGGTCTTCCTTTGTATAGTTAAGTCTTGATTGTTGTTGGTGTCACTGGGGGGGCTCTCTTTGTCTATAAAGGAAGTGTTGCTGTGCAGGAGACACGTTTATGGGCCGAGTCTTGGTGCAGCAAAGCTTTGGCGCTCACTGAATATTCCCGTTGAATGTGTCCCTTATGCACGTGGTTGAAATCTGGTGTCATCTCCCACAGACCACTAGATGCCCTCGTTTCTGGGTCTCCAATGGGGTGTAGATCAGCTACTGCCTTAGGCACTCAGCAAGGATTACAGCAAAAACTGTAGTTTCTTCCTCCTGTCTGAGTGGCCCTGGAGCAGTCCGACTAGAACAGCAGATCATCTGGTCCGCTGCCAGAGGGCAGGCCACCCACATGTATAAGCCGTTGCTTGGGGCGCAGGTGTGCCTGCAAGACTTGCGGGGGAGGTCTTCAAAATGTGCGGGGCGGGTCCCAGGGCGGGGCGGGGTCTCAGGGCGCCAACAGGCTATGGTGCGGCGAGCCGCGATGGCTGTGAGTCTGGTCCTTCTGCCTTCCACGTATCTAAGTCCCCTCGTTCCGCACTCCAGCGCAGCAAACACTGATTGCTGGGCGCACCTCCGCAAGAGTCCCGCCTCTCCCCGCAGGCATCTGGGTCTCCCGGGGTTCGCCAGAAGATGGGTTTCAGGGTGATGGAGAGCTAATCTCCCTTAGGTTTGGAACAAAAGCCCCTTTCCCCCGCCACCAGCCAGACCCACGCACCTCCACACCTCATCCCCTCCGATTTCGCTGGGTGCGAGGCAACAGAACAGCCTTTAACCTCCGCCGCTATCTTTTTCAAACTTCTCAATTTGTACTTCTTAATCCCTTCATTTCAGTCAACTCTACTGAAGTCTAGCGCCGCCGGGAGGTGCACGGAAAGGGCGCCCGGGCCTCCGTCCGGTGCGCGGTGCGCGCGTCCCGCGGAAACAGGCGCGCGAGGGCCGCGCGGCTGGGACGGGCGCTGGGCGGTCGCCGAGCTCCAGGCACCGCCATCGCCGCATTCCGGACGTCGCCGCCGCGGCGTCCCCCCAATTTATACTTCTTAATCCCTTGAATTCAGTCAACTCTACTGAAGTCTAGCGCCGCCGGGAGGTGCACGGAGAGGGCGCCCGGGCCTCCGTCCGGTGTGCGGGGCGCGCGGCCCGCAGCACCAGGCGCGCGGGGGCTGCGCGGCGGGGACGGGTGCCGGGAGGCCGCCGGGCTCCGGGTGCTGCCGCTGCGGCGGAGTCCCCAGCGTCCCGGGCCGGGCGGCCTGCGGGGGCGGCGGAGTTGCGAAAGTGAGTGAGTTTCCCAGGGTTTCGCCCGGAATGGGGTTCAGTGCAATCGGAGCCGGCGCTCAGCGCACTCCGGAGCCTTTATCTCCTTCCTGCCAGTGAACTCCGGCCAGGTCATCAGCCGCCCTCTCCTCTCCGGTTCCATCCTCCCCGCAGGCGCGTGTGCTCGTGTCTCCGCCCGTTTCTCCATACCTCAGGCTTTTACGGCTTCCCCGACTGTCCCTGTGGCCTTCTCCTTCTCCCCAGCTGTGGGCATTTCAGTCCACCAACTTTCCTGTGGTTCTGGACGATGTCTGTTCTGACCTCTAGTTGTATTTTTGAAATTGTTGTGCCCGGCTGCAGGTTAGGTGTTTAACCTATGCCGCCATCTTGGTTTCTCTCCTATTTTTTATTCCTAAAAAATAGAGGCAGCTGATCGATGTTTCTCTCTCATCGATGTTTCTAACTCTCTATCCCTCTCTCTTCCTCTCTGTAAAAAAATCAATAAAATATGTTTTTAAAAAAGTTAGAAAGGAATTTAAAATGCAATCCTGTTATGCTGATTCTATTAATTTTATTCTGCTAAAAACTGAGCATCATAAAAATGAAGGGATGCAAAAAGGGTATGAAATAGATTCTCAATACTTACTGAATAAATTTTCCCACTGAGAAATAAGATATACACAAAAGGCAAAACTATATAAGGCACTCTTTGAAATAAAAAAATATTTTATTTTCTGATTCATGACAGATGTGTGATCCTCATTGGTAGAAAAAGGTTCTAACATGCGTATTTAATTTCACCTAATGCAGCTTTGGGAATTAATAAAGAACAGAGAAAAATTCATCAAATTCAAATTCTCTACATCCTGACATATCCATGCTAAAGCTAAAAAGCTTGATGAATAGCTATTTTATTGCAATCAATACCAGCAGACATATTTTATCATGACTTTTATTTCTGGTGGAATAGCTGAGTTTCTTTTAAAGATTTTTATTGATTTCAGAGAGGAATGGAGAGAGGAGAGAGAGAGAGAGAGAGAGAGAGAGAGAGAGAGAGAGAAACATCAATGATGCAAGAGAACCGCTGATCGGCTGCCTCCTGCATGCCCCCTACTGGAGATTGAGCCCACAACCTGGTCATGTGCCCTTGACCAGAATCGAACCCAGGACCCTTCAGTCCGCAGACTGATGCTCTATCCACCGAACCAAACCAGCTACGGCAGAATAGCTGGTTTTATAGAGGTCTTGATTGTCTGTTATCTGCAGATCATGGTAACCAGATGTCTAAAGAGAATATGCATGCTTAAATGTCCACATGAGAAGACAAAACCATAGAAATTGAAAAAAAAGAAGAAATAACAACATTTAATGATAAGGTCAAGGGAAAATTGGAAAAAGGGATGAAATTTTATTTGTGCCTCTGAGAATGGATGTGGCTGGGTGGAGTGAGAGTAGCAAAAGCTTACCACCTGCACATGAACACAGGTGGTAAGAAACTTATCAAAAGGAGTAGCAGACTGCTACAGAGAAGTGGAGGAAGGTAAGTCTGGATACTAGTTTCCTGTTGTTTTCATGAATGTCTTGGCAATGGGGAACGAATGGAACACTTCTGAATATGGGTGTGAGATGAGTAGTTTCTAGCATCACTCTGGAAGAAGTACAAAGGATATGTAAGAGCATGGACACTGGACAGATAGGAAGCTATGGCGGTTGCACTAGAATTAAGGTCCTGACAGCCTGACTGAGTGTGGTGGCAATGATAACATGAACGGCGTTATGGAATTAGAAATTGCCAGACTTAGTGACAAATTGTATATGAATACATAGAAATTGAAGAAGTAAATATCTGTGAGAATTTTCCCACCAGGGTGACCAGGAACATGCAGATAAGGTTGACAGGAACTTCAGATATCAAGAATGAACTTTAGTAACCTGGGATGTATCTACATGTAGATTATAAAAGAACACTTAAAATAGGATGGATTTATTTATTCAAAGGTGAGAGGAAAAAGCTGTAAGAGGACTGAGAGAAATAGGTTTCCTTAGCAGTACTTAGAACCAAAATACATGTAGGTGTAGTTAGTTGGTCTGGCTTAAATGCTGCTTTCCATTTTACGAATCTACTAGAGGCCTGGTGCATGAAATTGATCCCTGTGGGATTGGGCCTAAACCGGCAGTCGGACATCCCTCTCACAATCCAGGACTGCTGGCTCCCAATCGCTTGCCTGCCTGCCTGCCTGATTGCCCCTAACCGCTTCTGCCTGCCAGCCTGATCACCCCCCTTACCACTCCCCTGCCGGCCCGATCAATGCCTAACTGCTCCCCCTGCTGGCCCGATTGCCCCAACTGCCCTCCCCTGCTGGCCCGATTGCCCCCAACTTCCTTCCCCTACAAGCCTGATTTCCCCCAACTTCCTTCCCCTGCTGGTCCGGTCACCCCCAACTGCCCTCCCCTGCCAGCCTGGTCACCCCTAACTGCCCTCCCCTGCCAGCCTGCTCACCCCTAACTGCCCTCCCCTGCCAGCCCTGTCACCCCTAACTGCCCTCCCCTGTAGGCCAGGTCACCCCCAACTGCCCTCCTCTGCTGGCCTGGTCACCCCTAACTGCCCTCCCCTGCCAACCTGGTCACCCCTAACTGCCCTCCCCTGCCGGCCTGGTCATCCCTAACTGTCCTCCCCTGCCAGCCTGGTTGCCCCCAACTGCCCTCCCCTGCAGGGCCGGTTGGCCCTTACTGCCCTACCCTGCTGGCCTGATCGCCCACAACTGCCCTCCCCTGATGGCCATCTTGTGGTGGCCATCTTGTGACCACATGGGGGCGGCCATCTTGTGTGAGGGTGTGATGGTCAATTTGCATATTACCTCTTTATTATATAGGATGCTTATTGGCATTTTATGAAAACCGTTAAATTTCCTATCGTGAGAGGCAACACGCAGAGAAGACTCCTCAGGCAGGCAGGCCTGCTGCAAGCCTGTATACAAAGGCATGTATGTTGTATGCAGAATGGCCTATAACTAAGGAAGGTCTGTAGATCAGGTGGAGCAGATATCTGGTGACCTCTTCCACAGTCTCCTGAAAGTGATTTCATTGTATTGTAGTGGAAACAAGCTGTTGTGAAAAGAACATCAAATCTTATAAAAATGATTATTTCCTCAATTTTGTTCTTGCAAGTAAAAAGTGGTGTCGGAGAAAACAAATACCATGTTGGTTGACTACCCATCCTCTTTCCATGCCATAATAAAAATCCAGGAAGTCACTTATGGCCAGATGAGTCAAAATATAAGAATTATCTAAAGAAAAGTTTATTTAGAAAAGTTATAAAAAGCCACTATGAAGATAAATTCATAGAATGATATGTGTGTATTTAAAACATGCTAAAAACTAAAAGGAAAACAATGATTTGAAAATTCCCAGTTAATATTCAGAATGTATTGCATCAGGATCTACAAGGGGACTTATTTTTAAAGAAAAGCTTGTTCTGTAAAAACTGGCTTGTTAAATTATTTTTATCCTATAAAGATTACTTGCATTTGTCAAGGTTGCATTTTTTAGCCTTGGCTACAAAAAACTCAAACTAAATTTGTTAAATCACAGAACTTATATGTGTATATCTGAATATTTCTTCCTCCCTTTTCATTTTGTATATTTTCTTCTTTAACTGTCTTATGGCATATAGGTATTTTAGGTCACAATCTAATTTAACTCCTTTGGAAAAGCAATTGGGTCAGGAATAACAAACAACTGAGTCTGAATATGTTGAGATTTATATGCATTTCTCAGGTAATTCTGCTTTTCAAAGCATGCATTTATGTATGATTTTATTTTGTTTTTGCAAAAACAATATACCTAATTATACTACTCTATTCTGTCTGATAGATGTGTTGTATACAGTAATCTTTTCACAGCAAGACATACAAATGTGTCACTTATTTTAATGAAGACAAATGTTGCTTGCATGTATCATTTACATTGTAGCACATGTAGATTTTATCTAGCATTGTCTGTAGCAATGTTCTTGATAGCTGAAGTAAATCCACATAGTTGTATCTGAAGTTACTATTACAATGATAAAATGAAGGTAAAGTATCTATAATGCATATAATCGGTTTCCCCTGAATTCTACTTAGCACACTTGTAATACTTTTTTTAAAAATATAAGATACAGTGATTACTGAGTGTTGTGCGTGATTGCCTATTGCCTACAATTTAAAAAAAAAAAAAACAAAAAAACACCCACAAATGGTGTATTTAAACTACCATGCCCCACTGACTCTTGATTTCAGAAAAACATTAAGGATAACTACAAATTATGTCAATGTGTTGGCCTCTCTGATATCAAGGTGGAATCTGTTGAATTAAGTCTCATAAAGTTAATTTCCTCTCAACTATGTGTTTTTTTCCTATTATGAGCAACTGAATTATGAGTAACTGCCTCACCTGAAGACATCACAATCAATGGCAAGGAATTGGAATTCCTAAAGAGAGTTAAAACTTCAACTGAATTTGAAACTCTGAGTCATGAAGATGAAAACATACTACTAGAAAGTGACAAACGTGTGTAGTTGATTTATTTTGTTTTAAATGCAGAGAGCATGTTGTGCATGAAATTATTTAGCAATCAACAAAAAGGCAATAAAATAATATGGAAACATTTTTAAAGAATAACATAAAACAAGAAGAAGCAAGTCAGTTATGTATGACAAAATTATTCCTTTTTAAATTTTATTTTTCAACTAAAGTTTGCATTCAATATGATTCTGTATTCATTTCAGGTGTACAGCACAGTAGCTGGACAATCATATACTTTACAAAGTGCTCCCCCCGAAATTTCCAGTACCCACCTGGCACCATACATGGTTATTACAATACTGTTGACTATACTCCCTATGCTGTACGTTACAAACCTGGGACTATTTTGTAACTACCAATCTGTACTTCTTAATCCCATCATCTTTTCACCCTGCCCATCAACTCCTATCCCCTCTGGCAACCATCAGTCTTTTCTCTGTATCTATGAGTCTGTTTCTGTTGTTTGTTTGTTGATTCTGTTATTTAGATTTCACATATAAGTGACATCATGTGGTATTTGTCTTCTCTGTCTGGCTTATTTCCCTTAGTATAGTAACCTTTAGGTCCATCCATTTGTCACAGATGGTAAAATATCATTCTTTTCTATGGTCAAGTAACATTTCATTGTATATATGTACCATGCTTTATCCACTCATCTATTAATGGGCCCTTGGGTTGCTTCCATATATGAGTGATTATAAAAAATGCTGCAATGAACAGAGGGGTGCATATATTTCTACGAATTAGTGTTTTAGGTTTCTTTAGATACATACCCCAAAGTGGAATCACGGGGTCATAAGGCAGTTCCATTTTTAATTTTTAAGGAACCTCAATTCTGCTTTCCATAGTGCTGCACCAACCTGCAATCCCACCAAGAGTGCATGAGGGTTCTCTTTTCTCCAAATCTTTTTCAACAGGTTGTTTGTTGATTGATTTTTAGTAGCCATTCTAAACTCTGTGAGGTGGCATCTCATTGTGGTTTTAATGTGCAACTCTCTGATGATTAGTGACATTAAGCATCTTTTCACATGTCTATTGGCCATTTGTATTTTCTCTTAGGATAAGTGTCTATTCAGGTCTTTTGCCCATTTTTTAATTGAATTGTTTCCTGGTGTTGATTTGTATCCCTTTATTATAAACTAGTGGCCTGGTGCACTAGTTAATTAGATTAATTAGAAGAAATATTTTAATATTGCTATTTGCCCTTTCTCTATAATAGAGGTGTCAGAGATGAAAGAACATTAATAAAATGTATATGAAAATCTTCCTCCTGTCAGAGTCTGGGGCATGCCACGGGACCCAGAGTCAAGTCGCCGCCCACCATCAGTGCCTCAAAATTGCTCGAGACCCAGACCCAGCCGGCCCCACCCTTGTCAAGCCCTGCCAGGCAGGGGGTGCAGCCTCAGGACCCTCAGCACACCCTCAGGACCCCTGGCCCGGCACTGGGAGGCATGGCCTGAGGTCCCCCATCAAGCCCCACGGGGCAGGGGACATAGCCTCAGGTCCCCTGACCTGGCCCAGCGCCACGCAGTCTCAGGTCCTTGCTGATTGCTCCTTAGTTAAGGCTCGTTACAGGAACTTGACCTCTGTTGTGGGTGCAGCCATCTTGTATTATGGAAACTCCACCTCCACTGTGGGCACAGCCATCTTGTGTTATGGAAACCCTGCCTCCACTGTGGGAGCTGCCATTTTGTCAATTTACATATTCCCTCTTTATTAGATAGGATTTTGAAAATTAACCAGTTATCACATATAGAATAGGTGAGTATCTTCTCCCAATCAGTAGGTTGTCATTTTGTTTTGTTGATGGTTTCCTTCTCTGGCACAAACATTCTTAAGCAAAGCTAAATATTATTTTAAACAGAGCCAATTGAACTGTCTCCTCTGTGATGCTAAGCTAATTAAAAGGAAAAATAATACTCCTCTCCCTTGCACTACAATCATTTTTTGTACCTTTGAGTGACCTCAACCGATATTTATATAGTTTTATAATTAATTAACTTTTAATGTATATGTGAGTTATCTTTCATTAAATGATGACCTCTTATGGCATAAAATGAATTCTCTATGGTACCCACTACACTTAGCACAGTATCAACAGTTCTCACATATAATTGCTCAGCAGATAATTCTTTTTATGTGCCAGTAAACATGACTATATGTTTGAAATGATGCTGATGAATAAATGCATATAGATAATGTGGCATGTGTGTATATTCCTTTTGATAAGAGAAGAGAAATTAGTGACAAGAAACACTTTACTCTCAAAGAGGCTTACTTTTTCCACACCTAAGGATATGTCATATACTTGGAAAAGTAAATGTAGAAAGAAAATGACATAAATGGAGAAAAATAACAGAAGTATAACGTATAACAAAGAGAAGAAATGGTGTCTCTAATATCCAATCTCATGGGAGAAGTGTACTCTGCTTTTATTTTTCCTGCTCCCAACCACTTAGCCAGAAGAAACTGAAAATTGTAGTGTGGAAGAGGTTTAACAGAACAAGAGAGGGAAAATACGGTCTGAGTAGATCATATAAATAAAGGAAGTAGCCCAGCTGGCATGGCTTAGTGGTCGAATGTCGACCTATGAACCAGGAGGTCACTGTTCAATTCCAGGTTGTGGGCTAGATCCCCAGTGTGGGGTATACATAAGGCAGCCAATCAATGATCATTCTCTCACCATTGATGTTTCTATCTCTCTCTCCCTTTTGGGGTAAAATATAATGGTTACACATTTCACATTATATTGGATCACTTACACAAATTTTAAAATTCTGTATATTCTAATATATTATGTAAAGCTATTACATAATTTCATTTTAGAGAGTTTTTCCATAATTGAATACCATAAATGAAACCACAGTGCCTCACCTTTATCCAATCCAGTCTTTTCTTTCTTTAAAACAAAACATATTGGGTGTGCACTGATATGTATTTAGATATTTTCACTACCGATACATATGAAATTTTTTCTATAGTCTGAATCATAGTCACATATTTGATCAATATCCATTTTTCCTACTAACACCTAGAAAGGAGAAGATTATTATTACAATACAAATACGGTTGACCTGGTCTGAAAATAACATAGAAATGGGACTATAAAAGCCTCCTTGATCCATTATTCATCATTTTTTACATCAAACAGCAATAATATAAAAGTGCCTCAGCCTTATCCAACTTAATATAGAGTAAGTATGTAAGAAGTGATTGCAAATGTTCCACACTCCTAAAGAATTTAGGTGTTCCACACTCCCAAAGAATATTCAACTCCATAGGACACTGCTTTTCTAAAATTCATTAAAAAGTTAGAGCCATTCAAAATACTGAAAGGTGCAGACTGCGCAGACAGACATAACTAATACCACACTGGGAGAGATGCATGGTCTGTCAATCTGGTCCAACAGTCTTCCCCTGTGACTCTGTCATGCTGATGATTTTGAAAGTCACATTATATGTGTCAGACCTATTTGGTTTCATCTTACTCAGCTACAACCTTAAGAGTCATCAATAATACATTTTCTGAAGACTTCTTTATATTGAGGGCACACTAATTAAATGTGTGTTGGTAAATAAAGATAAGTTACTAGAACTCTTTTTCTTGGACTTTCCTATATAAGGCAACCTGTCATCAGTCTAGTGACATGACTGGGTCTAAGTTGAGCAACAACTATGATTAGATGACCTTACTCGCCTAGGTAATCATAATTGCATACATTTCCAGCATGGCTAGGGGTCTCCAAAGCAGAAAAGGAAAAAGCTGGACATGATAATAATAGTCCACCTTGTCAAATAACTGTCCTGCATACCTCAAGGTACATATGTTCTCTTTCTAATTCTCCAATATTTGTTCTATTTCTCCATGCCTGTTAAGCTGTTCTTGTTTTTTTCATGTTCTGGTAGACAACACCTCTGTATTATTATAAAGAATCATAAGTTATTATTGAACAATTAATTCCTTTTAACTGCTCATTTTGGAGGACATTAGAGGTGCGCATATGAGAAACAGCTAAACTAAAAATTAACATATGCAAACTGGAGCCTTAATCCCTATGGATTTGAGTCATGCTCTAACCATTATTTTCCCCCTACTTACATAACATCTTAATTCACATGCCATGTGTCCTCATTAGTAATCACTAAGACTTTTTTAAAATTGTCCTGTTCTTTTCATTGCTTTTAGCCTTATTTATTAATTTGTTGACACTGTTACAGATGTCCCTATTTTCCCCCCTTTGCTCGCCTCCACCCAGCTCCTCCCTGTCTTCCCTAGCTCCCTTAACCCCCCTCGCTCTTCTTCTGGCCATTGCCACACTGTTGACTGTGTCTATGGGTTATGCATGTATGTTCTTTAGCTAATCTCTTCACCTTCTTTCATCCAGTCACCCACCCCCCCTCCCCTCTGACAGCTGCAAGTCTGTTCTATGTACTTATTAACTCAGTTTTAGCTAGTCTATTAAGTGGAGAACTTTTTAAGGTGTTCCTTAAATCTATGTAGTGTATATGGTATGGTGATCATCTCAAATATACTATGATAATCATAAATACTATTTTCTACTCCCTGCCTGTGGATTCATAATATGGTATTGTCCCCTGGCTTTCTTGAGGTTACATAGAATCTAGTTAATTGTTAACCGAAGTTATGGTTGACACTTAATTGTTGATGTCAGACCCTTCCCATCTCTCATTTCCCTCTGGCTCCATGACTAGCAACATTCTGTATGGCGGCTGCTCTGTGAGCCTGGGTTGCTGAGTAACTACACTGCACCGAGGCCCACAGGCAATCCACAGTGGGCATGTACGTGGACAGGGATGAACTTTTGGTTTTTCAGTCTCTGGATCTTTAAGGATGCTTATTTTGCAAAATAACTTAGTCTATCCTGACCAATACTCATATCTTCTTTATTTGGTAAAAATTCACACTCAATTTCGGTTGATGTAACCTGAGGTGCATCCAGGAGACCTCCAAATGTATTATGTGTTCATAATGTAACCCATATTCTAAGGCAAACAATTTTAAGTATGTTTTCCTAATGTGGTAGAAACCATTTTTATTATAATAATAATGTTATTTTAATAACATATATGACATCATCAGTATAAATTATTTTTACTTATTCAGATGTCTATTTGTATAAAGGCACATGCAGGGAAATATACCTTATTCTAGCCAAATAATGAATTATCTGGTCTATGAAAGGATACTAAGGCAAACATAAGGTTTATAGCACATTTATTGAAATATTAGCTTTCATTACCACTCCTATTTTGACTCAGTTCTCCAAATTTGTCATATTTCATTATATTGGAGAGTAGTAATTAAAAATATTTCATGTGCATTCTAATATTTGTAACTGTGGATTTGCAATGATGAGATGGCAGAGTGCGTATAACAGATAAACCATAAAGAGACACAGAAAGGGATATATAAATAAAATACATTTATTCAAAAATTATTTATTAAGTACCAATTATGTGCAATGCACAAAGATGCTGGAAATAAAATACAAGATCCTGGGAATGACACATGTGGCCTTTATCGTCTAGTGGATATAAACCTAAATATCCAAAACCACAAACAACTTAAGACAAAGGTTAGTCAACTGGAAGAGTAGATAATAATCATAAATCATTAGCTTGTAAATGATTTTTCTATCTCTGTTAAGCTTAAAACATTAATATTTTGTTACATCCTCTAGAGTACTCACATTTGTAGCAAATTTTTAAGAGAATACAAAACAGGGCCACTAACCGCACTGATGTGAAATAGCTCCATTAACCCATTTATGCTCAATGTGAACAGTAAACATAGACAGTGACCCTGAGAGTCACCTGCTTAAAAGGCTGAAAACATATTTCATATTAACTTTCATTTCTTGACATTTTACTAGTAACTTTTAAAAGCTTGATGATTACAAATAGGTTTAAGTTTATGACAACTGCCAGGCCTATATCCCATTCTCCCCTCTCTCTCCTTTTTTTTTCCCAGTAAAAAAAATGACAACTTAAAACTGAACCTTAACATCAAAATATACCAAGCAAACTCCCTTTGATTGGTGATTAAAGAAATAGGGTGCATCACAGTGGGCCATAAATTCATTTATGCTGCAAGTCCAGCCAAACCAATTATAGTTTGTATAGAAATTCTGCTTGATTCAATACTTATTCTCTCAAGAGTAAATACACACACACACACACACACACACACACACACACACACACACACTACAAAATTCAGAAGTGTTTCATTGTTTACATTCAAATTTAAAAATGTACATGGTACTCCATAGAGAAACATGGCTGTTTTGGGAGATTTATTAGATGACATTTTAGGGATCATGGAGCAGCAAGAAATGCTTTTATATGAATTTTATAAGCTGTATAAAGGAAAGGCTAAACTTAATGTTAATTTATCACATATTAAAAACCTCAGTTACCCACTTCTTTGGAACCACCTTGGAAAAAACTAAAAAGAAGTAACTGGTCATTACTCCATTTATATAAGAAGATTATAGTTTGAGGCTGCATTAAAACAGGAAGGTCATCTCAAGGTGAGCACTTACAATTCTTTTAATTACAATAATGCTTCTATGTGTGGGTGTACATATGTATGGAGTAGGGATTCTTGAATCCTGAATTTAAGAAAATGGCTTTATCACAGTATTTTGAAAGCAATATATATTTGCAGGGTTCAATCACTGAAGACTATCTCCTGTATTTTTCAGAGCATAATGACATTTTTTTCCTTCCCTTTGAGATATCTTTATCACATACAGTTTGTATTTTAGGATCTTGATAAAAAAAAAAAACACAAAAAAAAAAAAACAAGTTGAAAGTGCTGTGACTGATAAGGTATATAGTACAGCATAAGTGGTTGTCTAAAGAAGACTCAGTGAATTTCTACCCTTCCTTTATCAAACTCTCTTTCCTGACCAAATATCTTCAGTTTGTTTGGGGTTATTTTTCGTTCTGTCATCTGATGACTTAAATGCTTATAGCATAAAAAAATAATTTCTCCTTTTTTTCATATAGGTAGATTTTAAACCAATGGAATAACTTTACATGGGCAAGCATACTATGGCATCAACATAGTAGTTTATATATTTTAAGTCAACGTTACTCAAATCACAATCAATGAAAGGAGTACTGTCCTATGAGATGCTTATTATATAGTTTGTTGGGGTTTTTTTTTTGTTTGTGTGTGTGTGTGTGTGTGTGTGTGTGTGTGTGTGTGTGTGTGTGTGTTTAGGATAAAGTTCTTTGGGACAAATAATTTTAGAATATTATATATTATACAGTATTATGTAGGCATATTTATTGAAAAAAAATCAGACCTTTAAATATCCTGATGTGCATTTTAAGTCTCCAATGGATAGATGGTATAAAGACAACTTTAGTCATAATTATCAAAGTACATTGGAGAGCCATGCAATGGGTCTTTCATGCTCTATTTCCTCCAATATTAAACTCACCCATTTCTCATGACAGTCTGAAGTTACTAATTGCTTTAGAGTATTTATTACTTATTCAATATTAAAGAAATAGGGTGCATATAATTTTACTATTTGTCTGCTGTATTGGCCCTGGACTCCAGGGAGGATCCAAACCACAACCTTCATGCAATAATGTGTATGTGAAAAGGCACTCAGCATCAATGAGCACACAGAAAATCACATTATGAGGAAAAGCTAGAAGGGGATCTCCAAGAGCCAGCATCTCATCATGCAATGTAAAATGCATGACAGAAATGACAAAAACTGTGAGCAAATTGCTAAATATCACTATCAGAAAAAAATAACTTTCTCTTTCTATGGAAGTAGGTTGGTAATATTCGTACTTTAGATCTCATGTTGTCCAACTTGGCGACATGTGATCAATATAATCAAGAATATTTCATCTAGGCCTGTGTTTGCTCCAAAATAGATCATACTACTAGACATATATCCTGACATTTAGAATAGATATAATATGTAATGTTTTCTTGAATCTGTCCATGAATTTTTTTTTAATTTCATGAAATGCCTATTATTTCCTGTATGTTTTTACTGATTTTTACAGAGAAAGGATGGGAGAGAAAGAAGGGAGAGACAGAAACATCGTTGAGAGAGAAATATTGATCACCTGCCTCCTGCAGCCCGCTACTGGGGATCGAGCCTGCAATCCAGGCATGTGCCCTGACTGAGAATCATCAACCAGTGACCTCTTGCTGCATGGGTAGATGCTCAACCACTGACCTACACCAGCCAGGCATGAATTGCCTATTATTTTCATAAGGGACAGAGATGTCCCATGAAATAGACTTTGGGAGGTCTTACTTTGAGTTATCCTGTAATTAAAAATTATAAAAGAAGGGCATACTTTAATGCCATTAGCCATTAGCCACTAATAATCATAGGCTCCAAAATGTACTAACATTGATTATCTATATACGTATAGTCATTTCATCCTTCCCCCTGCATGCTTCACCTGAATGGAGATTTTATTGGGGGTGGGGGGATGGGAAGAGAGTATGGGGGGGATAAGTGGTAATAGGGAAACATAAAAATTATATTACCAAAAAATATTATTTAAACTCTTTGAGCTGAATCAGAGCTAGCAGAACCTTCATCATAGGGTTGCCATGAGTTCATATGCCTTATACAACTATATAAAACTTACTTTCTATTTCTCTTTTAATTGTACCTTTTCCCTGGAATATATGGCATCAGATAGTAGGGCAAAAGAGCTTATGCATTATATGATGCTACCTCCACCTCTTCTACTTTCTCTCATAACTATGTAAAATTTATTTTTTTCCTATGAGACCTCAGGGAGTGTCATCATGCTGTTGCCTCAGTCTGGCCAAGTCTTTGGAAAAACATATAGGTGAGCAGTTCAGCTAGATAAGAACAGAAGCCTACTTCAGTTTGCTATGAAACTTGAAAATGATCACCCAATAAATATAACCATACATTAGCAGAGGCCAGAAACAGCTATTCAGTTAAACATGCTGAGAATATATGTATATTTGTAAATATTTTTAATCGAATAAAAGTAGGCAAGGTCAGGAACAAGACTTCCAAGAATGAAGCAAAGTAGTGAACTAAGCTAAAGTTAGTTTCGATTGTGACAAAAGAGAAAGTAAGCAGAACAGATATCATTACTTTCAAAATAAAAAGATAGTAAAAACATTAAAAGTTTTCATAAGCAAGTAAAGGAATATAGGTTATATATTTTCTTTTTTTAATCCTCACCAGAGGATATTTGTTTCCATTGATTTTGAAAAAAATATATTTTATTGATTTTTTACAGAGAGGAAGGGAGAGGGATAGGGAGCCAGAAACATCGATGAGAGAGAAACATCGATCAGCTGCCTCCTGCACACCCCCCACTGGGGATGTGCCCGCAACTGAAGTACGTGCCCTTGACTGGAATCAAACCTGGGACCTTTCAGTCCACAGGACGATCCTCTATCCACCGAGCCAAACTGGTTTCGGCCATTGATTTTTTTGAGAGAAAGAGAGAGAGAAGCAATGACCTGAGAGACACATTGATTGGTTGCCTCCTGCACAGATCCCCATTGGGGCCTGGAAGGGACCTGAAACCAAGGTGCATGCCTGTGACCAGGAATCAAAACCTTGACACTTTGATCCTTCGGTCTGCAGGCCGATGCTCTAATCACTGAGCCAAACCAGCCAGAGCATATATATTTTCTTTATAAACAAGATTCCCCAAAATTAAAGCAAGTGCTTTGGACAAAACATGATACTGTACTTACAATATTACACAGACATGATAGTCACTATCTTTTAAATTTGTAGTTTTAAATTCTGTAGTTTTAAATTCTATCACATAGGCTTCATTGTTTCGATCTATTCTGATAAAAAAAATAAAAGTCACAATTTATGCTATTATCTCTTCCAAAGAAAGCTGACTTTCCTGTGATATAGAGAATAGCTCACTAACACTTGACTGGATAAAAAAAAAAAAAAAAAAACAGCAGAATACTAACATCAATAATCCAATGTTTTTAATTTCTGAAAATGAATTTTTATGGTTTAAATATATCTGTGTGTACAAACAAATATAAATGTACAAGATAAAATTAAATGATTCCAAGGGAGGCGGACTAGATCATTTAGATAAGCATAGACCAGGTGATCATAATATCCTAGATCAAGAAGCTATCTTGTGGGCCCCGGGAGGGTAGCTCCGTTGGTAGAGCATCCTCCTGAAACACCAAGATTGCAGATTAGATCCCCAGTCAGAGCACATACAAGAATCAACCAATGAATGCATAAATTAGTGGAACAACATATTGATCTCTCTCTCTCTCTCTCTCTCTCTCTCTCTCTCTCAAAAACAAACAAACAAAAGAGGCACTATCTTATGATGACATAATGGAAGGCTTGCATTAGAGATTGTAGAACACAAAGCAAGAAGGAGCCTATATCCTTCATTGCATCATAAATTCTTCACAACATACTACACCAAGGCTGCTAATTCCAGTCTTTCTGGAATTAGGGAGAAAAATAAAGTTCTATTGTGTTTTATTCACTGTTATTTTTGGACCTCATCTGTAGAGGTTGAATGCAATTTCAAACTGATACACTTGCCCTACCAGATGGTTCTATTAAAAAAAAAAGTCTGAATAGAATCCCTGAGAGTTAATGGCATGACCTAGTTACAAAATTGTACAAAATTCGGCTGTAGTAAAGAGGTATTATACTAAAAAAAAATTATCAAATAATCATTCCTTTATACTATGTACCTAACAGATCACTTCTGGAATACTGTACCCATATCTACACACAATATTTTAAGGAATATACTGACCACCCACAGTGAATCCATTTATAAAACAGCCCAGAGGGACCAGAAACCCATCCCACATGCTGTGGGGAGTGGGTGTGAGAGGACTTTTTAACATAAGAAATAGTATTTGGACAGGAATAATGACTGTCATGGTATATGAGAGGGTGATATTTTTTAAAAGTTACATTTTTATGGTGTTTTATAGAATAAAACTTTGACCCATCTAAGTAAGATTTGACATTATCACTTCAGTAAATTATTCCACAATGGATTAGCCCACTCCCTACGGTATTACTTTTCTTAATGCCTGATTTATGAAAGCACCTCCCAAGAACATCACAGGAGGTATTCCTACAATTCATATAAGATTCATCCTTATGATTTCTAGGAATCATGCTAGTATTAGAGTCTTTAAAAACTTTCCAATCATTAAAATAAAATGTATGTAAAGCAAATATAAAAGGGAAGTTTTTTGAGGACTTTCTTAAAAACACATACTATAGGGAAACATGCATACATATATATTTAATTAATGAATAAAAATCTGCATCCTTTTTTCCAGATATCAATGTGAAGGTTAGGCTAATGTAGAGACATCAGAATCAATACACCTCAAAAAGTGTATTTCAACTTACACAGAGAAACATTCAACTCTCTTTCTGCCTTTGCCCCTACATAATTTCTCCATTCCCTCACCTCCATGTAACTTGCTATTAGTTTGAGAAATTTTTTTAAGTCAAAACTAACACATAAGCAACAATAGCAAAACTACATACAAAGTCATATATATATATATATATATATATATATATATATATATATATATATATTTTTTTTTTTAATCATGAAGCAAAATTCAATGAGCTGGCTATATGAATTCAAAGGAATCCACTAAGAGACTAAGGTAAGGAGAAAACATGTCCAAAGATCTCTAGCTTCAATTAGAGAAGCTCCAGCCTCAATCTATGGGGAAAAAAAGTTTAATAATTACTTAACTAATACTTCAAGACAGACATTCGTACATTGCTTACTTTAAATCCTCCTTGGGCAGCTGAAGGATATTTATCTTCCTACAACTTGAACTATTTGAGTCACAGGAAATGGCTAGACATGCATGTGCAGCAGCTAAACTACATCCCATCACTACTGAAGTGAAGCTGAGGTGCCTAATGAATTTACTTCCATTTCCCCTACCCCACAGTCAGGCTTGAGGGCTCAGCCATGAATCTGTGCAATGATGATGATGACAATCATGAGGCATGTTTCTTATCATTGACTACATTTTCTGCCTCAGTAGTTGGTAAGCACACATGACAATCTCAGGGACCATCATTATAGAATCCCTTTCCACTAACACTTTTTCCTAAGAAGCATACTTTATAACACAGGATGCAATCTACTGTGAATTATTGTGAATGAGCAACATCAATTCCTAATGAAGTCCTAGGACAGTAGTCATACGGGTTTATAGTCAGTGTTAAAATATCATTTAAACAAACCAACCACAATCAAAAATCATTTCCAGGCAATGGACAGAAAGCTGGGGGGGTTCATGGGGATTCTTTTATTCAGTAGTACTCTGTACAATATTATCCTATACTAGTGTTCCCGTTGCAGGAAAAATCCTGCAATAGGATTTCCTGCTGCACTCTACCCCGCCTCCGTTCCTCCCTTGTCACCCGCCCCGCCTTCTCCGCCAGCCCGCCTGCTTTTCCCTTCGCCCCTGGCCCTGACTTCGCTCCTCCCTTCTCCTCCCCCGCCCCCCCCCCCCCGGCCCCCGGCTTGCTTGCTTCTTCGAAGCTTTACTCCCTTCTGCAGCTCTTGGCTTCTTTCGACGCTGTCTTGATATGCAAATTAGCCACCATCTTTGTTGGGGTAATTTGCATACTCGTCCTGATTGGTTGGTGGGCGTGGCTTGGCTGGTGGGTGTGGCTTAGGTGTAGTGAGGGTACGGTCAATTTGCATATTTGTCTATTATTAGATTAGATAATAAAAGCCTAATATGCAAATCGACCAAACTGCAGAATGACCTGTGGAACAACCGGTCGCTATGACACGCACTGACCACTAGGGGGCAGACGCTCGATGCAAGAGCTGCCCCCTGGTGGTCAGTGTGCTCCCACAGGGGGAGTGCCGCTCAGCAGGAGACAGGCTCACGGCAGGCAAGCACAGTGGCAGTGGCGGGAGCCTCTCCGCCTCTGCAGCTGTGCTAAGGAGCAGCAAGCAGGCAGGCGGAAAGGAGCAGGCTTGGGCCAAAGCCAGCTGGCGGACATCCCCAGGACATCCCCCAAGGGGTCCTGGACTGTGAAAGGGTGAAGGCCAGGCTGAGAGAACCGCCCTCCCCAACCCCCGGGCACAAATTTTGTGCACGAATTTTGTGCACTGGGCGTCTAGTATGAATATACAAGGACAAAGAAGGTTACTTTTCATTATATTACAATTTATTTATTATCTTTATAAAAGTGATGTATACACATTATAAACAATTCTAAAAATGAAGACAGGAAGGGAAAAACAACCATAGCTCCAGTACACCAATACAACCACTAGTAACACTTTATGTTATATCTTTTAGAGTTATTTTACTAAACATATATTTTATTTAGTTAGAATAGGACTATCATGGAACTTTGATTGAGCTAATTTGAATTGAAGCATATACCCTGCCTTACATAGGAGCAGTAAAAATACTATGACAACAAATTATAGCTATATAATATCTCAGTCCTCTATTTTGAACATTTATTTCCAATTTCTCCTATTATAAAAGCATTGTGACTAACAATCACACTTTGATTGTTACTTACGATGAAGATCATCCTTTAAAAATAGATTCTCATAAGTGGAATTACTCAAGGGCATGGCATTTTAAAGTAAATCTACACAAGCCGAATCAAGGGAAACTGCCTCTAAAGGTCCAGATATCTTTTCTAAAGCACCTGATAAGCCCAGTGTCAATAAAGAATTTGATTTCATAATGCAGTTGCATATTTACAGTGGGCTGGTATAATCTATCTGTTATGATTTTTAAGTTCAAAAGTTCAGATTTGTTATTAATAAAACTGGATTTACTCTTTTGAACAGGAAAATGTCTTAGTTCTCCCCTTCCCTTGCATCTTTCTTTCATAAAAGTCTGTGTCTGTCACACTCCCTTAGGATTTCATTTTTTTTTTAATATCTTTATTGATTTCAGAGAGGAAGAGAGAGGGCAAGAGAGATAGAAACATCAATGATGAGAGAGAATCAGTGATTGGCTGCCTCCTGTGCCTCCCCCAATGGGGATCAAGCCCGAAACTCAGGCATGTGCCCTTGACTGGAATCGAACCCGGGACCCTTTTGTCCACAGGCTGACACTATCCACTGAGCCAAACCAGCAGGGGCAGGATTTCATTTTTATTAGGAAATATTCAGTTAGTCCAATAAATTAGTGAATAAAATTGTGGTCGGCTAGAAAATATTATCCTTTTCTAGTTAAAGTTTTTTCGATTCATATAAATATCTCCACAACATGCTCAAAGAAATTCCTACTAAAGAATGCTGTGGAAATCTCACATATAGTCATGGGTCAGTAGGAACAATACTTTGCAAAATAAACATTAGTCCTTATGAAATCATTAAATGATTGACTCTTTGATAGATCATTACATACACACACACACACACACACACACACACACACACACACACACACAGCATCTACATAGCCAAATCTTGAATTGTATCAGCGCATTTGTCTAGGATCAGGGGAGACTTAATTTAAATCCCTGGTCAAGTTCCTAAAAGCTGTTAGTCACTTAATCTCTTTTTAGGTAACATTTCCAAATGTGTAAAGTGTAAATAAACAACCTACATCATAAGCAAGTTGTGAAGATTACACGTGGACACTCATAAAAAATTTAAAACCATATAGTACAAATGTGTGCATTTTAGGTATTACACAGTCATTTTTAAAAGTATAAATAATAACTGAAAATGGAATATTAGCAAAGTCACTTTTATGGAACATGTAAGAGGAGAAAAATGTGAGAGACAATTTTAGCCTGTGTCTAAAAATAAAATAATAACTTTCTTGGTTATAATGAGATTAAGACATTCATCCTTTAGTAAGCAGTTTTAGACATAAAAGTTCCCTATCACTGGGAGAAATATAACTGACCTGGATCCAGTTGACATTTCACCTATAAGTGTGGGATCATTATTGGTGAATCCTACTGTCCCTCTCTCATGTCACCTAGTTCCAGGGAGCGGATCCCACTCCTGCTGAGAGACTATAGGGATTCTGGCAGGACCAGTTAAAGCCTTTTGCCTTTTCAGAGCCACAATGACTGACTGAAGGATACCCAGGTGTTCCGACCGGTAAGACAATTGCAGATTTTGTCGGGACGACTGGATTTAAGAAAGAGGTATTCTTTTCCACGCATTTGAAGTTATGAGGTGAGACCTGCTGCAACTATCTTGGTAGGATGAGAGGGAGAGTCTAAGCCTGGGCAGCAGAAGAAGGAAGCAGAGCCAAGAGACAAGAGAAGGGGAGGAGAGGAAGAAGAGCTAATCCTGAGATCCTGTAATCAGCTATCTCTGAAGCCAGTCTGCATAAACCTTCCATCGCCCCTCCATATCCACTCACCACGCCTTTCTTTCTTGCTCAGTGCCTGGCCTGGGGGGGAGGGGAAGTCTGCATCTGCAAGGACTGTACCAAGGAGCTTCCTTGCCTCTGGCTACAGGTCAGTTTCACCAATTGCAAACAGGATCAGGAGAGGAGAGGGAGGGAGGGAACCTTGACTAAAATATCAGCTGTCAGGTGAGCCTCTTCACAGGCATCTGCATCCAGGTCCCTATGACTGCTCCTTACCTCTCTTTCCCAGACCCTCAGCTGAGTAACACCTCTGTGTTTTCATTCCCTGGGCTACTGTGCCATCTACTTCTTGTGGGTTACTGCTACTCTTCCCACAACTTTCTACATATTCCCTCTAACAACCATTTCCCCCATTACCCAATTTGAATGATCCATCTGTTTCTTCTTTGACTCTTATTGATAAACCAGTCAGGCATTGGACATTTCAATCACCTAAGCAGTTACACCCCTATTTTGTTCTGTGAAAACTGTTTTATCTCGTTTAACATAAAGAATCCTTAATAGATGAAAGCACCACTTTTCTGCACTCATTGATGAATTCAGAAGTCTGGCTTCACCTCAAAGATTGAGTTTATTTTATGAATGAGGCAAAGGGATATCTAAACTTTTAGATGGTATGAATCAGGAAGGTTCTTTAAGGAAGGAAAAATATTTTCTGGTTCAATAGATGACCACTGTAAATAAAAAGAGGAGTTAATAACAGGAAATAATTAAGCTGCTTAATAATCTTATTTTAAATTAGGGTTAAATTAAAATTATCTCTCTATTATTTATTTCCAAGATAACTCTAGGGGTTATAACACTAAATGGGATCAAAATACATAAGTAAATGAGTGAATGAACAAATGAGCACTTACTGGTATGTGTATGTAAAGTCTATAAAATCCTTCACACTCTCTCTCTTGATTGTCACTATCCTGTGACACAGGTAAGGCAAGTACTCTGTACCATTTAGTTACAGGCTGAGCTAAACTGAATAATGACTCTCAAAGATACCCAGGTCTTAATCCTTGGAACCTGTGAATGTGTTAACTTATATGGAAAAGGGACTTGACATATGTGATTAGTTAAGGGTTCTGGGATGGGTAGGATATTTGGGACTCTCCTGGTTGGCCCTAAATGCAATGACAAATCTATATATATATATAAAAGCCTAATATGCAAAGTGCCCCCTCAGGAGTTCGACTGACCCTGAGTTCAATCGCTCGCTATGACATGTGCTGACCACCAGGGGGTGGCACGGAACAAAGGAAGGCCCTGGCTGGCAGCTGGGGAAGGGAGGCCCCAGCCAGCAGCCAGCAGCCGCTAGGGACCCTCCCGGTGTACAAATTTCGTGCACTGGGCCTCTAGTGTCCTTATGAAAGAGAGGCAAAGGGAGACTTGACTACCAAAGAGATTGGAGTACTGAACTGCTGGGCTGGATTTGACAAAGCAACAGGGGCCAGGAGCCAAGTAAAGAAAGGAATGCAGCTCTGGAAACTGGGAAAAGATGCTCTTAAGGAAGCTGGGTCCTACTAGCACCCAGTGAAATTTCTTGTGGGCTTCTGACTTCCACGACTTTAAGAGAATAAACATGTACTGTTTTAAGTAAAAAAAGTTGCTGGTAATTTGCTGAAGTATCTATAGGAAATACACTGATACATATCTGGTGGGCTACTTAAATTCCAAGGCATGAAATGTCTCTATATACAGATATTAAAAAATTAAGAACCAACAATGAGTGATTCTTTCCACACCTTTATATATGGATGGCATGGCATATATTTATTCATTTAAGAACAATTTCATATTGATTTAATGACTGTGTCTTTCACGGTATCCTTTATCTTGTAACCTCTTTGATAATAGGAATGGCGTTGTAATTAGCCAGTTATTAATAATAGGAAGGAACAAAAGGCACGCTGGAGATTATAAGCATGGTCTTTAGGGCAGCTTCACCAGGAAGCTACAATTTCACCCTCCCCAGGGTACCATCGTCCATTCCCAGCAAACCATTGGGGGAAGTGGTTCAACAAAGGAAAGATAGACTCATGCACAGTAAAGCCAGGGTGATGTAGGGAAGGTACCTGTAAGTCTAACCTAGAAACAAAGATAATTGGCTAGAGAGGGTGTGGCCACTACAAGTCCACAAAAAATTTGGGAATACATGATCCCCCAGACAAAGGAGTTCACACTCTTGGCTCTCTTTGTGACTCCCTTGTTCCTATGGTTTTGCTCATGCTTCCTTGCATTCGCCCTTGTTCCCTCCATAGCCATGTGGAACCCACATGCAATGGACTAATGGACTGCAGCGGGGGAAACAAGCTAAGGTAGTCTGATGCTGGATTAGACTGTGCAAATATGGAATGGAAACTCTGGGTAATGCTCTAATCCTAGGTCTGCTGGAAGCAAAATGGGACGTTTTCCTTGGCAGGAAGGAAGGAAACGGGACCTTGGAAACTCAGGAGCTTGATTCCATAGAAAGAAAACTTTCTACATTACCGCCTTCTCCCATGCAAGTCTCAGAAAATTCTTTTCTCCTGGCATGGCAAGAACCCTCACTTCTACCAGCAATAGATAGGGACACAGAGAGCTCCCCATGGATAACGATGGCAACCACACTCCCCTAACTGGTTTTGCTAAGTTTCTAGCAGAGTCCTCTGGAGAAACTGGCTCTTAACTAGTGCTCACAGAAAGATCTAAGTCCTCAGAATCTCACTAGTGACTTTTAAACCCAAGTACTTGAGGGATAGCTGGTTTGTTTTTGGAGCATTATTTTCTTGATTACTAATCTGGATTCCCTCAGAGAACAAATTTATGTTTAGAATCCTTAAAAATAAATAAGATAGAAAATCTTTTAGCTCCCGTGGCTCACTAAAAACTGATCAGCCAAGACTATTTTGCCTAGCATCTGAAAAAGAGAGACATCTGCTTGGGACTTGGTTTGGCATATTACAAGAGTAAATCCTGGAAGGAAAAAGGAGATGAATTGTTTGGCATACAATAGGACTGGAATAGGCCACCCAGGGGACCTCTGACAACAGACGGCATAAGAAAGAAGCTTCCCACTCAGGACTGATCAACTAACAATTACTAATGAAGGCGGTACCAGAGGGAAAACCCTAGTCTAGTTATAAAAGCACCCAGACAACTTCTGGGCAGAACCAAAGAAAGCCTCAGAGCTATTCTCTAAAATAGACCAATTGTTAACCAGTGAGTGACCAAATAGAACTTAGAATTTGAGAGCAAAGAGAAATAAAGTAGCCTGGAAAATCAGAGAGAAAGAGAGAGAGAGAGAGAGAGAGAGAGAGAGAGAGAGAGAGAGAGAGAGAGAGAGAGAGAGAGAAAGAAGAAAGAAAGAAAGAAAGAAAGAAAGAAAGAAAGAAAGAAAGAAAGAAAGAAAGAAAGGAAGAAAGGTAGGTATTACAGGCTCAAATTATCCATCTTAGCCCAGAAAAGTTTGTTGTACTAAACCAAAACCATAAGTATTATAGCATTTAATGATTTCTGCAAGTCGTAGTGAATTATCAAGCTTGAGGGTAGTCTTGGGATCTCTGAACTTTGTAAGGACAATTTTTCTAAAGTCAGCTCCAGGAAACAGAGAGATTAGGGCCATCCACAGAGCTTTGGTGCTTGTCTCTTCAAGTACAAACTCCTTCACTTCCTCACTTATGCCAGACAGAGAGCTCAAGTCTGGAGAAAATTCCAGTGTGAAGTAGATTTATATCTATTCTTAATATGCATAAGAATTACTATACACAACTATAGTACATACTAGAAGCTCGGTGCACGAAATTCATGCATGGAGGGGGTGTGTCCCTCAGCCCAGCCTGCACCCTCTCCAATGCAGGACTGCTGGCACCCAACTGCTCGCTTGCCTGCCTTTCTGATTGCCCCTAACTGCTTCTGCCTGCCAGCTTGATCACCCCCTAACCACTCCCCTGCCAGCCTGATTGATGCCTAACTGCTCCCCTGCCAGCCTGTTTGCCCCTAACTGCCATCCCCTGCAGGCCTGGTCACCCACAACTGCTCTCCCTTGCAGGCCTGGTCCCCTCTCAACTGCCCTTCCCTGCAGGCTTGATTGCCCCCAACTGTCCTCCCTTGCAGGCCAGGTCCCTCCCAACTGCCCTCCTCTGCTGGCCATCTTGTGGTGGCCATCTTGTGTCCACATGGGGGCTGGATCTTTGACCACATGGGGGAAGCCATCTTGTGTGTTGGAGTGATGGTCAATCTGCATATTACTATTTTATTAGATAGGATAGAGGCCTGGTGCATGGGTGGGGGCCAGCTGGTTTGCCCTGAAGGGTGTCTCAGATCAGGGTGGGGGTTCCCTTGGGGTGTGGGGCAGCCTGGGCGAGGGGCCTGTGGTGTTTGCAGGCTGGCCACGCCCCCCCCCCCCCGTGACCCAAGTGGAGGCCCTGGTATCTGGGATTTATTTATCTTCTACAATTGGAACTTTGTAGCCTGGAGTGGAGCCAAGCCTCCTGCTTGCTCCATGGCTGCAGCCATTTCTTTTGGGATTTATGTATCTTCTGTAATTGAATATTTGTAGCCTTAAGCGGAGGCCAAGGCAGGCCAGGGCTTTAGAAGCTTGGCTTCCTCCATTGCTGGGGGCAACCCTAGCCTCCTGCTCTTTCCAGCTCTGTGGCTGCCGCCATTTCTGTTTGGATTTATTTATCTTCTATCATTGAAACTTTGTAGCCTTGAGTGGAGGCCTAGGCTGGCAAGGGCAGGCAGAAAGCTTGGCTTCCTCCATTGCTGGGGAAACCCAAGCCTCCCTCCTGCTCTCTGTGGCCGCAGCCATTTTGGTTGGGTTTATTTGCATATTCGCTCCTGATTGGCTAGTGGGCATGGCTTGTGGGCATGGCTTGTGGGTATAGCTGAGGTACAATCAATTTGCATATTACTCTTTTATTAGATAGGATGATATTATTCTTTGAAGAGTAATTTAGACCACATGTGATTTCCCCATGCTCCAAGCTTAGCCAAAATATAACTCCAGTGACCTGTATTTCTCTGTTATTCTACTTGTCCAGGCAACAGACACACCTATTTCGCTGATATTCCCTGTCCATCTTTCAGGACTGTCTTCTCGTCCTCCCTCAAGTTTCAATGGAAACGCCACCTCCCCGGATAAGCCTTCCTTCACTGCCTATCGAAATTGTATTAACCTCTGTTCACACAGATATATTTTCTACTACCTAGTTTTGGTTCTTAACAGCAATTATAACAATTTTGTTTAGTGTTTTAAAACATGTCTCTCAAAATGGACCATGAATTGCTTGAGAGTCATGTCCTTTTGGCTGGCCTTTGATCTTCAGCACAAGCACACAGTACCCCACAAGATCAGGGCACAAATTCTTGGAATAATATAACTTAGCATTTTGAGCAGATGGAAATGCTCTGGATAGATTTTATTTGTCACCAATCAGTGGCCCTTTCTTTCTATGCCCTCCTCCGTCGGCTCTCAGGTATTTAAGCATTGCAAACTCAGATCAGACAAAGGCATGAGACCAAAGAGTCCCTCAATTAACTCTAGCATTTGTCGTAAATAAACTGGGAAATCCCAGTAAAGTAAACCAATAAACCCATATAGTACCTACCCTGTAGGAGGAAAACCAATCTAACAAGAAGGGAAAGGAAGACAGAAGGATTTAAACAATTGAGACAGTTGCTTTAGTGGACAGGAGAGGTTTTGGTTCTCTGAATCTGTTTCTAGAGAAGAAAATCCTTCCCTCCCGGGATTGCACTGAGGATTCTGAGATAATATAAACAGCGGGTTTAAGACAACAGTTTGTGTGTAATGTACTTGATAAATATTGGCTCCCTTTACCCCTATTTCACCTGCTGAATTCTTGCTTAGTGCTAGGAACTGCCTATTTTATATGTGTTTATTCAAATATTTTTAACAAATCTATGAAGCCATTGCTCTTATTATCACCCTCATTTTATAGAGGAGGACACGGGGGACACTGACAATAAGTCATTTGCCCAAGGCCACATAGCTCAGCAGCGGCAGAGTTGGGTTTCAGAGCTAAGCGGTCCAGCTCCAGCTTCTGTGCTCTTAACCAAAAACATGCTCTGCTGTCTCTCAACAAATATATCAAAAACTACTGAGCAAATGCCTACTTCATGTCCGGAATTAGCCATTATCTCATCTGGTCCTTGTAACATAGAATAATTTATCCTCACTCAATTTTGCTGGAACTTGAGGCTCAAGAAGATTCAGTAACTTATAAAAGATTTCTCAGCTCATAAGCCACATAACTGTAACTTGAACAAATGTCTGTTAAAATTCTAACTTAAAAAAGTATTTGCTGTCCTAGCTGGTTTGGCTCAGTGGATACTGCAGACTAAAGGGTCCCTGGTTCGATTCCGGTCGGGGGCACATGCCTGGGTTGAGGGCTTGATCCCATTGTGGGGCATACAGGGGGCGGCCGATCAGTGATTCTCTCTCATCATTGATGTTTCTGTCTCTTTCTCCCTCTCCCTTCTTCTCTGAAATCAATAAAAACATATTTTTTAAAAAAGTATTTGCTGCCTTATAAGACTTTATTGAACAAGTGACTAACTCTTACAAGATATCTGCAAGTGTAAACACACCCACAGACACCCCCATATACACAAGAGAAACATTCTTACTGAATACATTCTGTTATATCTATTTCTGCTAGTTTTAAATTGTTACTAATATTAATTTATTATTTGTATAAGATAGAAATATACCCATCCCTATATTCACTCAGTTGTTACTATCCTATCTAAATAATAATAATAATAATAATCACTATTAATAATGGTAATAATTATTAGCACTAAAATCTAAGTACTAATATGTTTGTTATAATCACTCCTTTTTTTCCACCAATAACAAAACTTACAAAGCCATAGCCTTAATGACTTATTAATTTGCGTTTGATTACTACTTAAATTTATCAAAGGTAGTAATTTGTAGTATTTCAAATTTGTACTTTAATTTGTAATTTGAACATTTTTGTGATACTTCTCTATGTGTAGTAAAAGTATGTAATTTCAGCTGCTTGGCCTCAAAATGCTTCTCTTACTCTGTAATCAGAGAATTCAGCACAGTTATTGCTATATTTTGTGAATATTAGTTGATTATAAGATATCAGCATTTGAAAATGTTAATTATAAGTATAATACTGAAATATTTAGAAAATACAAAGAGGGAAAATATTAATAATCTCAAATTAAAATAACATCAGCTGTTTGGAAATATGTCCTTTCAGTCCTTTGAAAATGAAAATGTAACTATATCATATCATGAGTACAACTTCAGACTTTCCATGGTACCATTGTCTTCTAAAGCATCACTGTCATGATGTCATTAAGTAAAAAAGAGGTCATAGTTTACTCAACCATAATCCCTTTATTGTGTTTTGTGAAATAGTTAATGAAATTAGTCCCTTATTTGTTGTCTTGGAAACATGTTTTAATAAACATCTTGATAAACAGATTTGTCTGCACAGGGATTATTTTCTTAGGATAGATTTTTAGGAATGAGATCACAAAAACATGGAAAAATGGAAACATTTTTGTGGATCTTGGTATCTTGCTCTCAAAAAGTAACATTCCACCTGAAACTGTAAAGCAGACTAACTTATTGGATATTCTACTAAAAAGTAAAAGGGAAGAAAACATATTCAGTAACTGCAAAAATAATCTATTTCTCATTCCTGGCAGGATACACAGATAGGATCATTATTATACCTACAGAGCTGTTCAGAGAATCTTTAAGTATAAGCAGTTCTGGCCTTGAGTATGAAATTCAGAACACAGACTCATCTCTCCTTAGAAAAACATGCAGTAGCTAAATTTCAGACAAGTGGCAAAGGCTTGCTTGCTTCATAAAGTAGCTAAACTGTACCAGCAATAATTCTGAAAGACTATCCCCCACAAAGTTTTAGAGCAGAGATGAGGGACCTTTTCTTCTGCCAAGGGTCATTTGGATATTTATAACATCATTAGAGGCTCAGTGCATGAAATTTGTGCATAAGTAGGGTCCCTAGGCCTGGGCAGTGACCTTTACCTGGCTGCTGGCCAGGGCCTTCCTTCATTCCACGCCACCCCGTGGTGTTCAGCACATGTCATAGCGAGCGATCGAACTCCCAGTCTCTCAGTTGAACTCCCATGGGTACAATTTGCATATTAGGCTCATACTCTCACACACACACACACACACACACACACACACACACACACACACACTAGAGGACCGGTGCATGAAATTCGTGCATGGGGGGAGGGTTCCCCTCTCCAATCTGGGATCCCTGGGATCGGCTCTAAACTGGCAAGTGGACATCCCTCTCACAATCTGGGACCACTAGCTCCTAACTGCTCACCTGCCTGCCTGCCTGATCGCCCCTAACTGACCCCTGCCAACCTGATCACTCCTAACTGCCTCTGCCTGCCAGCCTGATCGCCCCTAACTTCTCCCCCTGCTGGCCTGATTGCCCCAAACTGCCCTCACCCCCCCGCTGGCCTGGTCATCCCTAACTGCTCTCCCCACTGGCCTGGTTTCCCCTTACTGCTCCCCCTGCAGCCTGGTTGTCCCCAATTGCCCCCCCTGCTGGCCTGGTCACCCCATGCAGCCTGCTCTTGGGTCATCTGTCTGGTTGTTTTGGTTGTGACGGCTGGCCCCTGGTTTTTTATATATTAGGATAGATTTACAGGCCATACAAAATTATCAACTTAAAAAAATTAGCCTGCTATATTTGGTCAAACATTTAATTAACTCACCCCTAATGCCTTGGCACGGCCTGATCAAATGATCTCTCAGGCCCTACACTGCCTACAGGCTGGATGTTCCCCACACCTGTTTTAGAGGGTCCCACTCAGGCCCCCAGTCGGAAACTGACCACATCTCTCTGCCAAATACAGATGTGAAAGTGGAGACTTACATTCTCTAGATTTTTGCACTGACTAGGACATGAAAAACAGAGTGGGTAGGGAGTAAGGGTTTCTGTGGCAGTGGGGAAATAATTTAAAAGAGAGTTCTAGAATCCTAATTTTTTTTTCAGCTAGAGAGCACTTTTGATATGATATAGTACAATCCCCTGACTCAGTGATGAGGAAACTAAGAATGGCATTTACCAGTGGGTAGTGAGTCCTGTGGAAGAAGGGGGCCACTTACTAGCCTGACTAGCTCAGGGAAGGCCTGTGTAGCAGCCTTGCAAACTCAAGACACCTAAAGGATGGTCCAAAATTAAAACTTAGAAAATTAAAAAGTGGTTTATAGTGGGTAGTCAAGTCCTAGGCCCATATCTTCCCTGACAAAGATCAACTTTGATCTTAACTGAGCCTACTGTCTTTTTGCATCTAAAATAACATACCTGTGGAATGTCAGGTTAACTTTAACTTCCCTTTTTTCAGCCCCCTCAGGGCACAACCAATTCACCAGGGTGAAGACCACAAATTCCCTCATTGTTATTGTTACTGTTATCCTGTTAATTGTTGACTATTAACTATCCTGTACCCACCAATGTAAAAGAATTGTGGACTAAAGGGGCCACATGGGAACCTGACAAGCTCAGGGGAGGCCTGCATGGCAGTCTTGCAAACTCAGAGACCTAAAGTAACCACAAAGGATGGTCTGAAATTAAACTTTAACTAAAAGCAGTATGGTGGGTAGTTACCTCCTAGGGTGGTCTCTTCACTGACAAGGTCAACCTTTACCTTAACTGAGCTTATGTGTCCTTTTGCATCTATAATAACACCCTTGAAACGTCTGGGTAACTTGTAACTTCCCTTTTTCTGGACTCTTTGGGGCACAAGCTAATGTGCTGGGTGCCAGAACAGATACCACAAATTCCTTCATTATCATGTTAATTGTTCCTGCATTCACCTAAGTATGTGTCCATCATTTTACTTTTCATCCAATCCCAGGGATTTCCCCCACTTTGCTTTCTCCCTGCTCTCTAGTCTATCATCAATGGATTTCATGTAATCCACCTAGGTCCCTTTCCTTTGATTGCAATGTATAAATACAGATGTAACCCACCATTCTCCGAAGCATTATCTCAATTCGTTGAGGTTCTGCTTCCCAGCATATGTCCACAGTTTGGCTCAAATAAACTCACAAAAATTCTTAACAGGTTTCCATGTGTGTTTTTTTTGTTGTTGTTTTTTCGTTAACAGAAGCATGTGTTTATCATTTTACTTTTTATCCAGCCCCAGAGGTTTCCCCTTTGCTTTCTTCCACCTCCCGAATCTATCATCAATGGATTTCGTATAATCCACTTATGTCTCCTACTTTGATTGTAATTTATTTTTTAAAAAAGATGGAAAACTGCCATTCTCCAGAGCATTATCTCAATATGTTGAGATTCTGCTTCCCAGCAATTGTTGACAGTTTGGCTCAAATAAACTCACAAAAATTCTTTACAGGTTTGAATTTTTTGTTTTTGTTTTGTTTTGTTTTAATATTTTTATTGACTTTTTACAGAAAGGAAGGGAGAGGGATAGAGAGAAACATCGATGAGAGAGAAACATTGATCAGCTGCCTCCTGCACGCCCCCCCACTGGGGATCATGCCTGCAACCAAGGTACATGCCCTCGACCAGAATCAAACCTGGGACCCTTTAGTCCACAGCATGATGCTCTATCCAGTGAGCCAAACCGGTCAGGGCTGAATGTTTCTTAAGTTAACAGTCCTAAGCAGTGCAACTGGCCCAGTGTGCAAGCTCAAGCGAGCCTCTGCAACATCAGGGAGGGGGTGCTAAGAGGCAACTTGTGGAGGCAAGAGATCAGAAAACCGAAGCAGCATGTGAACAGGCTGGTGCAGTGGACTGCAGGGTGGAAAAGTTCATTAAGAAAGGTAATTGGAAGTGGAGATGCTTGTAAAGTAGGAAATTCAGTGGAAGCAGTTTAGACAATAAGGGAGAGGATGGTGGCGAAGCAGGTGAAGCTAGGTGATACTCTGAGGTATTGACTTCGTTATGTTTGTGTTTGTCTTCCTGTGTTTCCCTTCCTTTCCTTTTAGCACAATTCAGGTGAATTGTATGCTCTGGACCTCATCGTCACATGCCATCTGGGGAAATCCAAGCGGAGCTCAGTTCTCTCCAGCTTTTGTTCTTCAAAAGGCTGAATGCTTAGGAGAGTTGAAAGTGTTTGCTAATAGGAAGGATAGAGGAGTATGGCAAAAGCATAGTGGCAGAAATCTTAAGGAAGGAAAAGCCTTAGGCTTAAGTATTTCAACTGCGGTGGCTGATGAGAGGAGGGACTCCATATCCTGAGCCCAGGTACCCACAGAGTCCAGAAGAATGACATGTGGACTCAGCAAATAGCTCCAGTCTCCAAATCTCACTGCTGAACCTGCAGGAACTATGCGGAAGGAACTACTGATAAGTCAATATCTGCAGAAGCAGATGACTACTGTCCACATTTCTTTCCCCTGGAACGCCATGGCACAGTGTAAACCTGGGGATCCTGACCAGCCCCTGCAGAGCTGGGGAAGGATTCACACTCTCCCAATGGCCTGGGTTCATATTTTTCCAGCCTGAGGAATACAAATCCAGAATACAACTTGAGTGAGCTAAACAAAGTAAATGTTAGCACCCCTGGGTCAGAGGGGAAGATTCATACCTAAAACATAAGGTTATCTTGCTTGGAGTGAACTAGTTTATAAATGTCTAATCACTGCCACATTCTCTTAACACCTTTCTTACTGGATATCTATTTTTAAGTAATTATTTTTCTGAATGCAAATCTCATCATGCAAATTAAAACACGTCCTTGTTTTTAAGGTAATGCTCATGCTCCTTTGACTGGCTCCTTTATGACTTCTCCCCACATCAACTTCAAGATCACCTATCTCTGCTTGTCCCCTCTTCACTGTGTGCTGCAGGGATGCCCAAGGGCTGGCAAGTTGACAAACACAATTTGCATTCCCCATAGTGCAGGCTATTCTCTACTCCTCCTGCCTGCAGTTCTCAGTCTCATAATCAGAGTTTGACTTAGACCTCAGCTCTCCTGAAACTCTCCGTCAGATTTCTGGGAGGAGAATGTGTGGCCCTCCTCTCTGTTCCCATTTAACTCGGTGCTTCTTTCTGGGATGGTCCATCAGCACAGTGCTTGGCACAGAGTAGTGCTCAGAGAACATGTCTTGAATCTACCAATGACTCTTGCAAGCCAGATATGTGACCTTGCCTTCAAGATTCATTCTCTCCAAGCAATCATATAAAAGAACGGCACTGCCTGTGTGATAACACTGTGAACAGGACGGAATCACAAAATATCAGCACTGCAAGGGACGTGAATCATAAGATCCAATCCCCTCCTAATCTTCCTCAACCCTCTTCCAAGGCAGAAGAAATATCTTTTATTATCTTTGTATCTCAGCAGCTAACGTCAGGGCCCAGGGCAGGCTGCCCCACAATATCTCACAATGGCACATTGATTATTTTGAATTAAAGTTACTTAAGGAATTGCCTGTACAAGAAAACCCTGACCTCGCTGTCCCCTAAAAGGAGATAAATCTCCCATGTGACAGATGCCCTGCTTGCTCCCAAGGGCTAAGAAAACCTTATCACAAGAATTAAAAGAATCCAGAGTCAGAATCCTGCAAAAACAAGTCTTGTAAAGTCTTTCCTAATTTATGACCAAGCCCAGATTTTGTTTAGATTCTTTGCTAATAAATACCCAAACCTTGCTTAGATTATTTTCTAATGAGCACTAACTTTCTCTGTCCTGTCGATTTCTCACAAGTTTATTGTTTGTCTAAAAAGTATAAAACGGTGTCTGGTTCGATCATTTCTTTCAGTCTCATTTTATGATCTGATCTGAGCATCATATTATGATTCCCCACGTGCATGTATTAAATTGGTTTTTCTCCTGTTAATCTAGTCTTGTGTCAATTTTATTATTTTATTACCAGTCCAGCCAAAAGAACTAAAAACAAAGTGTGGGGTGGGGGGATTCTTCCCCTCCCATCACCAACATGTTGCTGGTACATAGTACATACTTTAGAAATGATGGGGGAGGGAAGAGAGGGAGGGAGAAAGTTAAAAAGGGGGAAGGAGGGAGAAGAAAAATACAGAGAGAGGGAGAAGAGAGGAGAGGATGGAATGGAGAAAGGAGTTGTAATTTCCCATGGCTAATTAGTGACAGATGTAGGGCCAGCCTTCACTCCCGCTGCTCACCACTAGCCCGGTGCTCTTCAGAGTTTTGGGGATTAGTCATTCATCTGTGAGAGGTGGTTTCTTGGCACTATTACTCCACTGCTTTTCTTTATATGTTGTTTCCGATTCAGAACACTCCTGTCATAGCAATGCAGGCAATTAAATATTTTCCACACGAGCCATTCCCTCTTCTGGCAGAAATCAGACTGTTTAATAACACTGAGGAGGGAAAAAACCTCCAGGAATTTCATCTTCCATGATAAATTAGATATTTGGTGACTTAGATTAAACTTGCAGTGGCAAATAAACTACCACCATGTCCCCAGACATCTACATTCTGGTATGGATGTCAGATTTTTCCAGTAAGTTTGTAAAATGACTCTCAAACGCGTAATGACATCATTCCAGATTATATGACAGTTTTGAGCATGTGAAAACCCTAAACAGCATTTATAGGAGTTAGAGACACTAATATAAAACAGTGAATAACCTCGCCATGCTTAATCTGCAGCTCTTTTTCATTTCCCTGCAGATAGCTCAGTGTCTCTTTGCTGTTTAAGGGGCTTGGTTTACAACACCTTCCTGAGCACTTCTGCCTCCATCTGGGCAGGTACATCCATTGTCTGCTACTGAGCTAATCCTTGCTATCACGCACATTGCAATGCAAGGAGAGACCAGTTGGCCTGACTTCTTTCTAATGAAGCTAATAGGGGTCCAGGAGGAGTCTCCCCAGAATGTGACCCTGGCTTGCAAATTATTTCAACCTGAAAGCAATCAAAGCCCAACAAACTCAAGAAGAGTTTTAATTTTTTAACTCCCCCCACCCCTTTCCTGACTAAAGGAATTCAGATAGAAAAACCTGCTTCAGAATGGGAACCTTAGAATCCTATATAATAAAGATGTAATATGCAAATGGACCACCACACCCTCACAAGATGGCTGCCTATGACCAGGCCAGCAGGGGGTTAGTGAGGGACGACCAAACAACTGAACAAGCAGGCTGCGTGGGGTAACCAGGCTGGCAGGGGGGGTAGTGATTAAGAGGCAACAGTCCAGGATTGTGAGAGGGATGTCCGGCAGTCAGACATCCCCCGAGGAGTCCCGGATTGGAGAGGGTGCAGGCTGGGCTGAGGGGACTCCCCCCCCCCCATGCACAAATTTCATGCACCAGGCCTCTAGTATATGAATAAATGTGGCAGAGGCAGGGGGAAGTCTAGTAACATGTGTTTGTTAGACGCCCATCTGTGTCCCATTGTTTCTGGGGGTCCAGCAATAATTTGTTCACCATGTCTTTGCTCTTCCTCATCTACCTGTAAACTGTGGAGTTCCCCTTTGAAATCTTAGGCCCCTACCCTCTCTCTCCTTAATCCAAAATGGCACATAAGCCTCAACTGCCCAATGGGTCCTGGGGTCTCAAATTCTTATGGAGCACCCATAGGTACATAGGTAATAAATTTGATCATTTTCTCCTGTTACACAGTCTCATGTTAATCTGATTTTGAGCCCAGCCAGAGAACTTAGAACTGTGGGAGGAAACTAATTTTTCGGCCCTAACAGGTACACTGTGGTGATCCTGGGCTACACCGCACAGGTGCTCAACAGCCCCACGTGTTGTTAGTTCACGTGGCGAAGTGAAGAAAAAGGAAGACTCTTGTCAGAGGCATGGCACAGTATGAAACAGCTCTCCTAATTATTTGGTTAGATCGAGGAAAGCTACACTGAAATATAACTGATTAGCTAGCAGGTATGGTATTAGTCATGATTTCAAATACAAAATGTGTTTATGTTGAGACAATACTGACAAAGGAGGCACATATAAATCAAATGCTTAAGAAATAAAAAGTGGAAGGAAGACCTGGCAATATGACTTAATCTAATTTTTATGAAGCAAGAATGTATCATAGTCAAGATATATTTTATGGACATCCACTCCTTTATCCTGCAACTTGGCAGCCTTTTCCCCTTTATTTTCTGATGTAGCATATTTCCCAGGGCATCTTTTTAAACATCCTTTGCTATAGCCTCAATCCTTTCTCTCTATCCCCTTGTGCATCCGATTCATTGCTGGAGACAAACTTTGATCTTAGATTTACCCAAATACCCATATCCTCCATTCCATCACCAGGAACAACAGTTACCATTTATTGAGCACTTATCCTATTTATTTAAGCCGCTGTCCTAATCATATTACAAACTTTATTTAATACTCAGAGAAATCCAATGACATAGGTCCTTTTAATTCTTTACCTCTGTTCAGAACTTTTTGAGTTCCAGAATATTTCCTCTAGTTGTCTAGCAAGTCCCTCAAATGTAACCTCTCTCTAACTAAGCTTGTGTTTCTAAAACGGGATAGTAAGAAGCAAGACAAATTCCAGGGTAGAAGGAATAGGGAAACTGAGACAAAGGAAATTAAACAAGGCCAAACATTTTGGACAGCTTGCAGCCAGTTTGATCTTTCCCAGCCAAGGAATGTCTCTCCTCCCCAACCAAAGAACACAGGAGACAAGAGGGAGTTATCTCACCTACTAAACAAAGAAGTCATTTTGGGGAAGGGAGAGCAAAGAGGGAGTTTTTATCTCACTCCTTAAACAGAGAAGCCAGCAGTCTCAGGGCTTGTCAAGATAAAATCACCAGATGCTTCTCATAAATTCTGGGAAAGCCATAAAAAAGTAAAAGGAAGACCTTGAAATCTAGTCTCCAGCAGAGGAATTCAAAAACCTGTAGACTGAAATGTATAAAAGGCTAAACCTCCACTGGGCAATGCTTCTCAGATTAGCTGAGAAGTGCATCTGTGCTGCATAAGCCAGATGTATTTTGATAGATTTGCTTACCTTGCTTCTTTGACATATTTAGTTGCTTTACTCCTTTAATAAATTTCCTTTATTACAATGCTGCTGTCTGTCACTGGTTTAAAGTCTTTCCTATGAGACTGACAAGAACCAAGGAGGGAACAGCCCTCTTCCTCCGACTCAGGGGGCTGGCCCATAACACCTTTTCTGGTGTTTCTGTTGCCTATAACTTAATCGACCTGTATCATCCTAACCTATGTGGAGAATCAGGAACTCATTCTAGCCTCCTACTTATCCCTCTTGTCTAACATCTTGTTACAAAGCTTAATGAATGACTACTCCAATATTTCTCAACTCTATTACTTATTCCCTATTTTTATTGTTACTGCTTTAGTTTGGATCCTAATTACTTCTCTTATATATATTAGAACTAGAGGCCTGGTACACAAAATTCATGCCCAGGGGGGGGGGTGGGGTGGGTCTCTCAGCCTGGCCTGCACCCTCTCCTATCCAGGACCCCTTGGGGGATGTCTGATTCGAAATCCGGGGCCACTAGCTCCTAACTGCTCTCCTGCCTGCCGGCCTGATCTCCCTAACTGCTCTCCCCTGCCAGCCTGATCACCCTAACTGCTCTCCCCTGCCAGCATGATCACCCCTAACCGCCTCTGCCTCGGTCCTGCCACCATGTCTTTGTCCAGAAGTATATCTGGAAGGTCGTCTGGAAGATGTCTGGTCTAATTAGCATATTATCCTTTTATTAGTATAGATATTCTGCTACACAGTCTGTTTGTCTTATTTACATCTTTCTAATATATTAGCCATACTACTGCCAGAAGGATCTTCTTAAGATATAATCTCATCATGGCACTCCCTTGCTTCATTGGGTTCCCTGAAATCCTCCGTTTAAGCCCAGACACCTGTTGCAAGGTTTCAAAAACTCTCTTTAAACCTAAATCTCTAGTCTCCTCAGCCACCAGTTACATAAGAACTCTTTACTAACTTATCAGTAGCTGTTTATAAACATATTTCTTGTTGTTAATGAATTTGCTTGTTTTGCCTTCAGGCATTAGTGAAATAATAATAGCAGAAGAAGACAGAATGTATATGCTATAGAAACCTGACGGGCTTATACAGTAAGTCCACCAGGCAGGAATAAAGATTTTATGAGGATGTTGAGATATTTGGGGCAGAACAGGGGAGGACTGAGAGAAGTGTAACAGTTTTTTTTGGCTATTGTGAAGATTTGGGGAGAAAAATACATTTAGCTATTTGAAAATTACAACTCTTATTTCTTTCTGTATAATTTTTGGCAGGCACATGACTGTCAACTCCTATTACATTGCCGTATGCTGATCAACATGGCTGTCTTTCAAGAGAACACTACCAGCAAAATAGAACCTAAAGGCAGTTTGCCCAGATAGTGGCAGTCATTTGCAAACAGGCAAGCTAATGAGTCTCCTAGAAAGAGCCTTTAAATGACTAATAATGTGAGCTAGAAGGGTCCATCAGATAAATGCCTACTTCTGTGCATTTTCTTTAATTGATTTTGACTGACAGGTTGACTAAACTTTGATGTCAAGGGCTTATTTCTTTTCCATTCTGTCACAAGCTGTAAATAACTTTATGCTGAGTATGAAAAACACACACAATACTTTCTGTTTTAAAGGAAACAAAAATAATTTCAATTGCTATAAAATTCAGGTTATCTTTTTTTTCCTGATATTATATTTGGTATTCCAGTATACAGGTATATTTTTAAAAACCTCCTATAACTTTGCTCTTTGCAACAAAGGCAGAAAAAGCTAAAACAATAAAAGACAATAAAGAGTTCAATTTATTTTGAATTCAATTTAAAGTTTACAGCATGATATTTATATATCTTAATCTAAAATTGCTTCAATTTCCCCAATGTTTGTGCAAGGAGTGATTCAATTTCAGATTAATTCAGATTGCTTTGGTAATGGAGCTATTGTCTACTGAATAAATGCATCATGATAAAAATGCTGTCCATTTAAAGTAGAATGTTCCCTGTTTTCTGAGATCTGAAGTTTGATAATGGTTTTTATTTTGCTAAAGTATTATGCCATCACTTTACAGTTATCTTTTTTTAAGAGAAACTGTCAAAAACCCAAGACTCATCTAAAGACTCATCAATATTTGTCTTTAGTTTTTGTTTTAAAATTACTTTTTTTCAAGATTAATTTCAAAATAATACAAAAGAATATATATGATGTGACCTATAAATTTCTGGAAGACATTTTCAGTAACTGACATTAAGGAAGGAATTGACACATTATACATGAGATTAAGGACTTCAATTTTTCAAATATCCCAGTATCTTTACAATTATGAGGACATTCAAATGGGATAACAGCATACAACACCTCTCCCACCCCAAAATCCTTACCAGTAATCTCAAACACTGAACTGTCAATCCATTCTGTGTTAAAGGGGGTTCTTGATGCAGTATTCAGTTATATGACCTATTTTTTTTCCTTATTCCTTGTTCTGTCCCTCCCATAATTAAGATATAGAAAAAGATTTAGATCAAGATGATAATGAAGAATCAATATAAAAATTAAATAATACAATATGATAAACCTTGATGCATACAAACATTCAAAATCCTTTTTTTTCATAATTGCATAAAAATAGGAATACCTAAATTCTTAATATTTTCATAGCATAATGATGGGGGGGGGGTCAAAATACACATGGCAAGAAATCTATTCACATTTATTTGGTAAAAATCAATTAGCCTCTGCAACTAAACCAAGTTGGCTAATGAATATATGTTCTGGAGTCATAAAGGGGTTAATTATAATTTTTATCTGCATTAATGTTTTAACATCTTTGAAAGTTATTTCTGATTGTTAAGCTCATCTGATCACTTTACACTTAAATTGTTTGCCAGAAATTGAAAACCTTCTACTGAAATTATCTGAAGTACCAAACACGTCCTCACTCCCCTCCCCCTGCAAAAAAAAACCCCACAAAACAAATAACAACAAGGTATTGTTACATAAGAAAAGAGAGAACACTAGACACTTATTGTTACATAAGAAAAGAGAGAACACTAGAACAAAAATAATGCTTTGTTCTAGAAGCTAATTAAAACTTATAGAACCATATCAGACAAATAAATATCTTATTCTACAAAGACAGTTGGAAAGGGAGGAAAAAACAGCATGGAATTAACAAATAAGATTGATATTAAGACCTATAAATTTATTTCATGGTGCAGTCCCTTTGACTATTCTATATAAAATTGTTTTCAGAATATTTCAGAATATTTCTATTAATATCCTTCAGGTATAAATTAATGAAATCAAATTAATGAAACCAATCTTCTCCCATCATCTAAAAAGAAGAATGCTATTAAAGACAGACTTACATTTCAATTCTTTTACTAATGACAAGTCAGTAGTCAGAACAAAAGCCTACATAAGAAAATTCTAAAGGAAGATACTTTGACAATAGTATTGTGATGTCTTAAGAAAAGTCTTGTAAAAAGTCAATGATTTGAGTGGGAATAGGAGGTCACCAAAATAAGTGATGCTAACAAAGACATTTATACAATGGATCTGCTTAAGTCATTTTACTTAAATCACGCAAATAACCATCTAAAGAGGGCAACACATATATCATTGTCAGTTAATGAACAGTGTAACTGAAACACGGAGAAGTTAAGCTCTTTGCAGATGGTACATGGAAACTACTATCCTATATAATAAAAGGCTAATATGCAAATTGACCAAACTGCAGAACGACCGGTCGCTATGACAAGCACTGACCACCAGGGGGCAGACACTCAATGCAGGAGCTGCCCCCTGGTGGTCAGTGTGCTCCCACAGGTGGAGCGCCATTCAGATAGAAACCGGGCTCATGGCTGGCGAGCACAGCGGCAGTGACAGTTGCCACTCCCACCTCCATGGCAGCACTAAGGATGTAGGACTGCTGGCTTAGGCCCACTCCCCGCGGGGCAGTCGGACATACCCCGAGGGCTCCCAGACTGGGAGAGAGTGCAGGCCAGGCTGAAGGGAACCCCCCCCCCGAGTGCACGCATTTTGTGCACAGGGCCTCTAGTAGGGGAATAATAATGAGTTTGCCAGAAATTGCAGTGATTTTCCTTTGACCTGGTTTCTTAATCTGTAAAAGAGTGATGATGAGAAATACCACCAAGGGTTTTAAAGGCATTAATGAGATAATGTACATATGGGGCTTGCATTACCTGACACATGGTAAATATCACTATTATTAATTATTATAATCACACTAGAGGCCCGGTGTCCCTCAGCCCAGCCTCCACCCTCTTCAATCTTGAAACCCTCAGGATCGGGCATAAACCGGCAGTCGGACACCCCTCTCACAATGCAGGACTGCTGGCTCCTAACCATTCGCCTGCCTGCCAGCCTGATTGCCCCCTAACCACTCCCCTGCCGGCCTGATTGATGCCTAACTGCTCCCCTGCCGGCCCGATCACTCCCAACTGCCCTCTCTTGCTGGCCCAATTGCCCCCAACTGCCCTCCCCTGCTGGCCCAATGGCCCCCAACTGCCTTCCCCTGTCAGCCCGATCACCCCCAACTGCCCTCCCCTGCTGGCCTGTTCGACCCCAACTACCCTCCCCTGCCAGCCTGATTGCCCACAACTGCCCTCCCCTGCCAGCCATCTTGTGGTGGCCATCTTGTGGCAGCCATCTTGTGGTGGCCACCTTGTGATGATGTGAGGGCATTGCATGAGGGCACAAGGGCCACCTAGGCTTTTATTAGTATAGATAACTGATCAGTCACATTTGAACACATTTTGTTAATTTGCTGAGACTGCCATTTAAAAAAATACCACAGATTGGGTGGCTTAAACAACAGAAATTTATTTTCTCACAGTTTTGGAGGCTAGAAGTCCAAGATCAAGATTCTGACAGATATGATTCTGATGAGAGATCCCTTCCTAGTTTGCAGGCCAGCCATCTTCTCACTGTATCCTCACATAGCCTTGCCTTTGTGGGGATACACTCTTGGTGCTGCTTCCTGCCCTTTTAAAGAACAGCAGTCCTATTGGATTAGGATCCTTTCCTTATGACCTCAATTACCTCCTTAACGAGTCTATTCGTAAATATTGTCGTATTGAAGGTTAGGGCTTCAAATTACAGATTGGGGAGGGGGGTGTTCAGTACATAGTATTCTGCCCTCTGTCCTCCAAAATTCATATCCTCTGTCTGAAAAATACATTCACCCCATTTCAATAGCTCCCAAAAATCGTAACCCAACCATTTGAGAAATCCAAGTCTAGTTTCATCTCAATATCATCTAAGTCTAATGTGGGTATGATTCTAGACATGATTCAACCTGAGGAAAAATTTCTCTCCAGCTGTGATCCTATGAAACCAGACATGCACTTCCAAAATGCAGTGGTGGAACAGACATAGCACAGGCCTTTGACATTCCAAAAGGGAGGCATCAAAAAGAAGAAAGGGGGGAAGGGTCCCAAGAATGTCCAAAATCTAGCGAGGCAAATTGCATTGGATCTCAAGGCTCGAGGAGAATCATCTGTGGCTTTCTGTGCTGGCTTCCAGGTTCATCTGGGTAGCAGCTCCCCGTTCTGGACCCGCTGGGGAAGAGGCCTTGGAGGAAGCCCTGCTCTGGTTGTGGTTGGCAGCCTTGCCCCTCTAGCCCTGGGCTGATCTCTGAATTACCCTCTGGACCATTCTTCCTTTTCTGGAAGGACAAGGCGTGGTCACAGTTGGATAGTGCATAGCATTGTCCTGTCCTGTAGGATGCTAGAAGTCCAAAACCTTCCTTTACTTCATCCAGTCTCTGCCCCCTTTAATCCAAACTGGCAGTCAGGGTCTATGCCAATATAATCCCATCTCTATGCCTGACTTATGCTGAGACAGCGGACTAACCCCCAGACCATCTCTTCATAGAATGATTATCCAGACACAACTTTAATGTAAAATACATGTTTCCTCATTTTTTGTAATGCGGATAGCCTGAGAATTTTCCAAACCTTTAAGCACTGGTTCCTTTTTTCTTAATTATTTCTCTTCAATTCATTTTCTACTCTCAAATTTTATTATAAATATCATATACTATGCACTATAAGGCACACTATATTATTTCACATCTCTGTGACTTTCCCATCCTGTTACTCTGGAATATATATGGCTAAGAAACAAGCGATCTTAAGCAGTAATTGAACCATGAAGCAGGGAGTGTTCAATAACAAGATACTTTGCTCTGTCATATTTATGTGAGGGCAACTTAAATTTAAAGTCAATAAACTCTGCTTCTCCTGAAACTATTATAATATTATAAATATAATAAAGAAAGCACTTGGTTTTTTTGTTTTTTTCCATTACTTCCCTACCACTTATTTTATTTCTGAAAATTTTGTGTGTGTTGCTGTATCCCTTTTGCAGCTCCACAGGAGCGAGTGAGGGGGAGTGCTTTATGGTCTGCATTTAGAAAGCTATTGAAGATTCGGGGTGCTGACAGTGAAGAAGTGACATACAGGAAGATTGTCCACTCTTTCCTCTGCTATGACCTCACTCAAAGACCTACTATTCCACTCACCCTTAAGCCTGTAATCACCTTTCACAAACTGGCTTCCCTAGACCCCTACATCCTATTATAAAGAAACTATTTTCCAGACATACACAAGAACTTTGTATTTCTGCTTATGCCATGTTCTTTCATACCCCTGGCTGCCAGCCTTTTTTCATATATTTGACCATGAGTTTAATGCTCCCTAAAAGTCTCTCCTCTACCTGAAAAGACATGCTTCCAGCCCCAGATTAAATGGCCTCTCTTCTACATGGTCTTCCCTGCTCTCTCTACATAGAGATAATCACTAAACCAACTATGCTTTCACAGAATTGTAACTATGATAATATAATCAATTATTACTTTACTAGAGGCCCGATGCACGAAATTCGTGAAAGGGCCTCAGCCCTCACAGCCACAATGGCTGCCTCAGCCCTCGCAGCCCCAGCTTCATCACAGCTTCATCCAGAAGGTTGTTCGGCTGCCCGGTCTAATTAGCATATCACACTTTTATTATTATAGATGGGCTTGCTTCTCCTACTCACATATGAGGTCATGGGAGCAGAGTTTCTATTCTCTTGTCTTCAAGGATAAGTAGAGTATCCAGTGTATAGAAGGTACTTAATAAATGTGTGTGGGATAAATGAATGAATGACTGCAGAAAATGTCTATCCCCACCTTCCTGAATTCCTTCTGAACTAAAAGCTGGTGTTTACCTTTATTAAAACCTGTAGTTTTTTACAACCCAGTCTATATTAAAAAGCAGAATGGACCAACTTCTCTTTTAGTCTTTAGTCTTTATAAAAATTTAGCTCTAGTGAGGCCCAGCATTGTTTGTGACTGTGTTTGTCAGAGGTTGCAAAACTAATTAGCTTCCATTGCATTGGTGAGCTCTGGCCAATGGCATGTGAGTGAAAGTGGGGGATACCACTGCTGAGTTTGGCCCACAGGAAGCCCCACATGTTTTCCTTGTGCCTTTCCCCCTCTACCAGCTAAATGAAACTAACGAGGGTGATCTTAAAATTCACATTTTTAAAATAGCAAGAAAGAAGATGGGAGGAGCCCAGATCTTTGAAACTCTATTTGAATAAGAGTTGATCATGTTCCAGCCATCTAATTTTTACTTCAAATGACTAAGAAATAAAATTCTATTGTGCTTAAATTATATATATATCTTGGTGTGTGTTTTTTGTTATTAAAGCAAGTATTGTCTTAACTAACAGCTGTTTTAGTTACATGTCAAGAAATTTAATAAGATCACAGTAGAAAATCATAGAACAGGCCCTTTGTATGTGTGTATGTGTAAGAAACAGCAATGGGGAAGGCGGATCTGTGAGACTCTGCCTCTTGCTTGTGATAACTATGAAGAATTGTTGACAGACCTCCCATCATCACAGATTGCCTCTATTTAATAGGCAGCTCTCACACAGCTGTGCTCCTGCTGTTTGCAAAACTTACTTTGAATATATAATGCCAATTATAGGGACTGAACATGTCAAGATTTTGACAGGTGTCTAGATAGTTATGCAATTAATTTTATTTATGCACTTTCTGCTTTAAATGCTCATGCAAAGAAGAAAATTGACTAATGCATCTTAAAAGGAACACTCATACTTACCTCTGTACCCCAAATTACCACCACTTTCCCTTCTGACAAAGAGAGGGAGAAAAAGAGGAGAGGAGAGGAGAGGAGAGGAGAGGAGAGGAGAGGAGAGGAGAGGGGAGGAGAGGAGAGGAGAGGAGAGGAGAGGAGAGGAGAGGAGAGGAGAGGAGAGGAGAGGAGAGGGGAGGGGAGGGGAAGGGAGGGGAGGGGAGGGGAGGGGAGAGGAGAGGAAAGATAGAAAAGGTAAAGGGAAATAAGCTAATTCAGTAATGAAGTTTACTATGGGATATAAAGTGACAAAATTTGCTACCCGGTCATTTGCTCAAAGGCTATAAAAAAGCATAGAGATGATGACCAATGCCAGAAAGGGGTGAGAAGCCTGACACTTCTTTTGAATTCTAAGGCAGCATCTAGATATTGAACTATGCTGCAAGCACAATTTTACTGTCACTCTTCAAAACTGAGAAGAAAAAAAAGCTCTACTCTTATTCTTTTCTCACTGATTCTGTGACACAGCTTGGAGCAACATACAGTGACAACACCATGAGTACCTCCTTGGCACTTACGTGGTAATGATACTGTGAATTAAATTATCAAATACAGTGTGATACACTCAGGCAAGATAAAGTAAGCTCACTGAATCAGGAAATAGATCTTCAAAACCAGACAAATACTTATACATATTACAGTAGTATAATTGTACTCATGTTCTCAAGAAAGATTTAAAACTCATCATTTTGCTTTTTACATTAGCATAAATCTTTCATTCATTTATTCATTTAATATATGAGTCCTAAAACCTTTTATATGCATCCATTTTTTAACTTATAAAACTAACGGTCTATAAATAAGCTTTTAATTTATTCAGTAAAAATGTGATGGTAAAATTAAGTAGAGAATGATAGCATTGCAATATATTTGGGTGATAGTTATTTTCAAAGGTTTGACACTAATGTTTGAGATATCCAAAAGGCAGATGTCCAATCACATCATGAATAAACCTGAAAATGCTTGGAGGTAGGAAGCCTGGGGAAGGGTGTACACTTGGGGATATGTCTCCTCCTACCCTCCCTGAGCAGCTTCCTAAAAAAACAACCCTAATTAGTTGGAGATCTTCACATGTATTTATTTCTCTTTGACATAATTTTGAAAACACACACACACATATATACACACTATATATATACATACTAGAGGCCCGGTGCATGAAACATGAAATTCGTGCACAGGGGGCTGTCCCTCAGCCCAGCCTGCACCCTCACCAATCTGGGGCTCCACAAGGGATGTCCCACCAGATCGGGCCTAAACGGGCAGTCGGACATCCCTCTCACAATCCAGGACTACTAGCTCCCAACTGCTCGCCTGTCTGCCTTCCTGATTGCCCCTAACCACTTCTGCCTGCCAGCCTGATCACCTCCTAACCACTCCCCTGCCAACCTGATTGATGTCTAACTGCTCCCCTACCAGCCTGTTTGCCCCCAACTTCCTTCCTTTGCCGGCCTGGTCACCCCTAACTGCCCTCCCCTGCTGTCTTGATCGCCCCCAAGTGCCCTCCCTTGCAGGCCTGGTCCCTCCCAACTGCCCTCCCCTGCTGGCCATCTTGTGGTGACCATCTTGTGTCCACTTGGGGGTAGGATCTTTGACCACATGGAGGCAGCCATCTTGCGGAGTGATGGTCAATCTGCATATTACTCTTTTATTAGATAGGATAGAGGCCTGGTACACGGGTGGGGGTACCTGAAGGGTGTCCCAGATCAGGGTGGGGGTTCCCTTGGGGCGTGGGGCGGCCTGGGCGAGGGGCCTGTGGTGGTTTGCAGGCTGGCCACACCCCCCGGCGACCCAAGCAGAGGCTCTGGTTTCTGGGGTTTATCTTCTACAATTGAAGCTTTGTAGCCTGGAGCAGAGCCAAGCCTTCTGCTTGCTCCCTGGCGGCAGGGGATTTATTTACCTTCTATAATTGAAACTTTGTAGCCTTAAGCAGAGGCCTGGGCCATCCAGGGTGTGTGGAAAGCTCGGCTTCCTCTATCACCTGGGAAACCCAAGCCTCCCTCCTGTTTTCTCTGTGGCCGAAGCTATCTTGGTTGGGTTAATTTGCATACTTGCTCTGATTGGCTTGCGGACGTGGCTTGTGGGTGTAGCGGAGTGGTGGTTAATTTGCATATTACTCTTTTATTAGATAGGAGATATATATACTGTATGCATGCTCCCCCCGATCCACACACACACACCTAACTTTTCAAAGTTGAAATCAAACACAAATTTAGCATGTACTTATAAGTTCTAAATCATATAATGTCTGGCTTATTATGTGCTATAAATATATAAAAACCAAACCTTGGGTATGTAGATATTTGAGGCTTCCACCTTCAAGAGGGAGTCTGAAAAAAGGCAGGAGCAGAGGAATGGATGACTGATCGAGTGGTAGACAACAGGTATTTGAAGACAGTAGCATTGCCATAAGCTTGCCACCTGAATAAATAAGGTGTTTCCAGTTTATTTCTTCCCTGAGCTACTTAGATTGCTTTCCTGGACCTATCTCTTTGGGAGCTGCACTTTATTCTTAAATCTTCCCTTAGCTGATTATCACTAAGGTTTTTAACCCCAAGATGGCATACCCTGGAAGTAGGAGAAGAGTGAGAAGCATATCTTTGTTTTGTAAAGTGAGAGAAAAGGGATTGTGAAAGAGAAGGTGGGGAACCTAGAACTGAGAGGTCATAAGTGGAATCTCATTTGGACCATTCTTAGCTAAGAGTACATATGGAAGCTAAAGATCTGGATGTTATTTCCTTGAAAAATCCTAACTTTGTACATTATCTCCACCATTAACTATAGTATAACTATAACTGAGAAGCAAGAGGAATACTGATGGGGGCAAGGAGTACAAACTTGTGAGTAGCATTCAATTGCAGAAATAGTAAAAAAAACAACTCTGCAGTAAGAATTGCTGATGGCATGGGCTGTTACATCAGAAGTACCTGTGTGAATCCCTATCTCTGTTCTGCCATTAACTATCTATGATATTATGAAAACAATCATCCAATATGCCAGAATCTGCCTACTTTTCTTCTTACATTGAATTGAGGTAGAATCCCCATGAAACATATCCTTCTTCCCTCTCCAAGAAAACTGAGCAATTTTCTTCTCTGATCCTTGCCCCTAAGACTTAAGATTTATACTATTACACTTAGAAGATTAAAATAACACACATTTCACTTATCTTCCCTATTTGAGAGTGAGCAACTAGAGGGTTTATTGATAATCTTCCTTCCCCAGTTGCCTAAAACAATGCCTGACCCAAAAGAAATGCTAAGCAAGTGTTTGCTGAGTCAGTGATTAAAGTGTGGTCATTATACTTACCTCAGTGCTTTAGAGGATTTAAAGAAAATACTGTGAAAATAGTATGCTAAGTGAAATAAGCCAATCTGAGAAAGACAGGTATCACATGATCTCACTTATTTGTGGAACCTAATGAACAAAATGAATTGACCAACAAAATAAGACCCAAAGCATGGAGGCATGGAACAGACTGACATATCTCAATATGGGGTTGGGGGGATGAGAAGACATAAACCAAAGAACTTATAAACTTACATGCATAGCCCATGGACACGGGCAATAGGGTAGTAAAGACCTGGGGGGGGGGTAGGGGCTGAGAGGAGGGGGTAAAGGGGGTGGATAATGGGAGATATCTATAATACTATCAACAATAAAAATATATTTTAAAATAAAAATAAGTGAAATACTGTGTGTAGACCATTAAGTTGAAAGCACCAACAAATATGCTCAGAAACAGAAGAAGCATCAAGGGAGTGACAGAGAATAATAAAATACTGCCATTCTAGTTGTCAACCAACTGTGAGATGGTTTAAGGCACATATTTTAAGCATGCACTCTGCTAGTCAGAAGATGCAAACACTGCATTATTAAGAGGGAAAAGAAAGAGCCAAAGGAAGTCAAGCTGGGTCCCAGAGTGCCAATATAGTAGTCAAACCAGTAGTTTGGAAGGGAGCATGCTCTATAGTGGAAATGCAGCTAAAGACTAGATTATGGAGCTAGGAGAACGCTGCATCTGTATGGCATTAAGGCATTCTTTGGCTACTACAAAATTAACTATATATTTAAAATCTCTAAAATAAAGATTCAAAGGTACATAATCAATGTGAAAAACAAAATTTAGTTTTGTCCTGGATGCAAATGAGGACAGACCAGGTGAGGGATTGAGTGAAGTGAAGAAACAATGAAGAAAATCTCATAGGATGTGTGGATTTGGACATTGTTATCTAGGTATCAGAAGTTAAGAAGTCTACTTAATGTAGTCTGTAGAAAAATTTTATCTGGATAACCTGATGTATTTTTTTTAAGTTTACTTGGAATGTTTTTAAGCAGCACCAGTGCACTGAAGTTCATCTGAGGGTTCATTATTCCTATTATCTAAGATTTGCCTTCTTCACACTGTGAATGCATGAAAGATAAATGCTGTAGCAAGAAGAGTTGAAAAAGTAACACATTTATGTACTACTCTGGAACAGGACAGACTAAAAGGAAAACAGGGCCAGAGGAAGATGGCCAGGAGAATAGCATGAAAAGTAAGATGAGCAAGGTGAGATGCTCCAAAGCCTAGATACACAACAGCCAGATAACTGTCACAGTGTCCTTTATTTAAGGGCCTTGTGCTTCTTCCCAGGCTGAGATGGGCTTCTCAAAGGGTCACAGAATGTAGGACATTCATGGCTAATACATTTATGGGAGAATGCATTAATTCATTCGGGTGTATATTCTGTCATGTAAAATGGCTTAGTTGCAATGGCTAAGCAAATCAAACTGATTTATCTTTCACCTAACATTCAGCAGGAAGAAATCAGGACTGTTTTGCTCTATAAATTAAACCAAGAAGCCAGACTGCTTCTATGTTGTTCTTTTATCTTTAGACAGCTGTCCTTGTCTATAAGATATAAGTTGACTCGCCAGGACATCCCACCCCACAATCATTTTCCAAGTTACTAGAGGAAGAAAGAGGAGAAGCATATGCATAGAACCTTTAAGAATGTGACCTAGAAGTGGCACAAATTATTGTAGCTCCAACTCCATTGGGTAGAACTTAGACACACAGTCAAACCTAGATATAAATTGAATATATATAATTTTTTTTAGGGAAGATCATATTCCCAGGTATTGCGCTGGGGGAAAACTCCGATAGTTTATTTAACTGAGAGAGGATATTCAAACACAGCAGATCTGATGAAAATCAATAAGCACATTGGCAAAAAACAACAAGAATTTGCAGAAGATACTTGAGACATTTTTTCAGAAAATTTCTGAATAGCCTTGCAAAGCAGATAAAATAGCCCTATGCTACTGATGCTTTTCAACATCTAACTTCAAAGGTGATGGTAAATTAAGTGTTTAAGAGCTTAAACAAAACAAATGCAGGCTGATTGTTCCCTATGTACTTATGCTATTGGCTGCCATAAAATAAAACCCTTCACGACTGGAAAATTGAGTTATCCTAGGATTAGGAAGCAGCTGTCCCAATTGCATACCGACTCGGTGCCAAGATTAAGTCCTTGCCCTATCATTTCGTAACTTTATAACTTGTTGAGCCCCTCACTTTTATAAAGCTATTTTCATTAATCTGTAGAATGGGGATAATAACTACTAAAAAGAACTAGAATGAAGATTCGATAAATAAATGCCCATGAAATAAACCAGTTTTTAGGTTTTTGATAAGCATTAACTAAATTGGAACTCCTGTTGTTATTAACTAGGATGGTATTTATTTATTTCTACTTATTTGTTCTATTAACTTCTTACATGTTCATGGGGTAAAAAAATCATTGCCAAGCCACTCTACTGCCAAATTATTGAAGCATATCTTTTTCTTAATCATGTATCTTAACAGATATTGAAGTTGTTCAATTTGATCTATAATAATACATCTCCAGAAAAAGATTGTGTAAAACTTAAAGCTTCAAGGAAAACAATATTAAGCCCCAGTTAGTGGTGTATAGCAGAATTGTTCCTGTTCTAAATAATTATGTATAAAATGTGGACGCTTAGAACCCAAGCCCAACCTGTCCTACAAAAGCAAGATCCTGAGAAAAACATCCTGTACTCTATGTATTTTATCAGCTTTCCAGGTTTGTAAACACTTTAAAACTTCAGAAATTATTCGGCCTAGAGATACAAATATGAAAAAGCTCATGATAAAGGCACATTACCATACAAGTAATATGAACAAACCTAGTTAGTTTCCTTGGCCTGATAATTAGAAAATAAAATGTTTATTTTCCTGGTTTCGGCACTATGTCCAAGTTGAGGCTTCCCATAACAACACCCCTTCATAAGACATCCAATATTTTGAAAAAAATTTGTCCTTATTCTGGAAGATTCCAAGGAGTTTTGGGGATTCACATATTATCAAACCTACTCGCAGATCTAGATATAGAGCTACAATATAAGATCATTAGTGATAGTCTAATAAGTAGGTGATTTACACGTACTTTTTGTAATCTTTAAATGTCTGCAATGTAACTGTTACGATCCTCATCTTATGATGAGATTACTGAGATTAAAAGAAGTAATTCACTACCTTAGAGTTAGTAAGGCATGAAACAAAATACAGGGTCATTACAGAGAAACAGCAACGAGAAATGAGGCCCTAAGTGACTAAAATTCTATTGTCAAGAAACAACAATAACTTTTTAACTCAACCCAAAGCTGGATGTAAAGTGGAAATTTGGAGTTGTTAATATTTTCTGCATAAATGCAAAACTCTTGAATTGAAAAGAAATGCAGTATTGGAGGGGCATGGACAAATTTGCAGTTGTTTTGAGAATGTAAAATAATTGAAAATAGCTGAAATAAGGAATGGCCTAGCTTCCCTTCCCAAAGTGCTGTGGGAGGGAACCTTTGTCTATTGATGTTGGCGATTCCAGCCTAATATCTTCATAGCATTCATTAATCTTACAGGCATTTACTCCACCATCAAAGAAAAAAGAAATGAACCTCACATTGGAACTGAAGGTGACTGAAGGCTTCTTCTCAGAAATTCACAGTGAAAGTTAGCTTTTTTCCCCCTTTACACAACCTAGAAAGTTAAAATGTAATCTTCAACTGCAGGCATGGTGCCTGCTCTCACAGAAATATTGCTGATTATTGCCAACACAGAAGCAAGGCTCTATAGCACGAAAGCCATGAGAGAATGCTTCACAGGCTCCCAAGATGTCACTGTGGAATAACCCAAGCAAATTGGACACAAGGGGACAGAGTGGGTATCTGGTTTGCAATCGCTAGAAAAACGTGGTAGAGAATTTTTAGGCATGACAGCTAGATCCACTATACCCAGTGGTACTGCCAAGTCTCTAGAACAAAAGTACCTATGTTCTGCCAACTGTAAACTAATCCCCTAAAATGCATTTAAATATCTAAAGTTTGCAATCAACCATCAGCAATTCCCCCAAACAAATGTATTCTCCATAATATTGTATTTCACATAAACACTTATTTAATTACACATTTTCATGGATAGACCTACAGCAAAATAATGGCTTATATTTTAATAGGTCTTTGATATGGCTTCTATTTATTGAACATCGACTAGGTGCCAGAAATAATTTTAGGTGCTTTCCATCTATTACCTCTTATTTCAGTGGAATCTTGCAGCAACCTCATGGTACAAGTAACAGAGAAGGGAGACGAGAGTCAAATTACTTGAGTTGTGTACCAGTTAGCTGTGAAGGAAGGATTAGCACTATTTTCACTAAAGTATATCATCAGCCAGGACAGGGTATTGTACAGAGGAAGCCTACTACAGCTTTTCATTTCATAGCAAAGGTGAATGGGGAAATTATAGCACACATTTCTGGTCAGCTTTTCTATAACTTTCAATTTCTTTGAACCACTGTTATCTCTGTAACTAGTCAAGACTTACAGAACTCTTTCTCTTTTCAAAAGCAGTGAAAATATAAAGACAATTCCTTCACTTTGTGTGAGGGAAGGCAATTATGACTCTTTTCCAAATGTCCCCTTAAACTTGAGGAGTCTATGTTAATTCTTTGGCTCCTTGCCTGTCACATGACAGTAGAATTAGTAGAGCATAGAGTTAAATCCCTCTTGTTCCACTTACTTGCTATAAGACCCTGGATAATTTCTCTGAACTCTGTTTTGAACATCAGTACTGTGAGGACAGTACTTACATCCTCCAGCTGTGTGTTGACCTATTGACTAATATAATGTAAATACTATCATAGGACATTAACAGTAACACATTTGAGTTCCTTATTGTGCCCAACCCTCTTAAGGATCTATAACATAATCATTGCAAAACCATGAAAAAAGTTGTTTTTGAATCTCAAACTTATGTATTGGGTTGCAAACCTTCATAATTTTGTTTACACACACACTTCTCATCACATTTTCCAAAGGCAAACATATTAAGAATCATGTCATCCTACCATAACATGAAGTGATTTCAATGTGGATGCTCCAACTTCATTTGGGGTACTTCACATGTAAGGGTTCTACATCTTGAAAGCATCTCCAAAGGATTCCCTAAACAAAATAAAACAAAAATGCTTGTGAACATGGGAGAAAACTTAGCTTCTTCCAATAGTGCTTATCTCAAGGTCCTTATGTCATTTTCCGTCTGGCTGCTCTGGTTCTGATTCTGAAAAAATAATCCCAAATGTATTTCCTGGCGGCAGATTCACAAACCCATCCAATGTATGACATGCCATCTCTGATGACACTATTGCTTGCATTTTCAGATCATTAATTTCATTATATTTGCTTTTGTAAATCAATGGGTATTCTTAAATAGATATTAGGAAGAAATAAGTAGGGTATAAAACAACTTCCACATCAAACTCAATGATTTTAGTTAATAAATGATATAAAGCATTTAGATTAAGAAACAAAGCATGAGAGCATCAAGTTACAGCAAGTGTGTCAGAGAAAGAAAAATAATTTGAATGTTATAACTTGTCTCTTTTTAAGATGCTGTGGATGTTATTCTCAAAGATTAATGCATAAAATAAAGCCATGCTATGATATTGAAACATATTTATTTATTGCCTTTAATAACTTTATTATGAAAAACATATAATATAGTAGCCTTGACAATTTAGCAAACAGAAACCTCATTCATAAATTTACCAGTAGTGATATTTAGATACCTCTCTCTCTCTCTCTCTCTCTCTCTCTCTCTCTCTCTCTCTCTCTCTCTCTCTCTCTTTCACACACACACACACACACACACTTTAAAGTCAAAATTATTGAAATAAATTACACTGAGATAACATAAAATACAATGAAATCACATTTATTCACCAGCCCAAGTCTCTTCTTTTAATAGCTATGTTATTTTCATTATAGACTGTCAAACCACAGAGAGAAGGTAGGGGAGGGGGGGGTAAGGAGGAGAGATCAACCAAAGGACTTGTATGCATGCATATAAGACTAACCAATGGACACAAACACCAGGGGAGTGAGGGCATGAGTTGGGGGGTGGGGTTTGGTGGGTTAAGGAGGGGGTAAGGACACCTATGTAATACCTTAATCAATAAAGAAATTTAAAAAAGCATAAGCTTTAAAAAATAAAATAAATAGATAAATAAATAAATAAATAAATAAATAAATAAATAAATAAATGTTGGTTGTGTGAATCACACTTATTGTGTGAAACATCTCAAGCTTAAGGAGGCATGTTATAGTGATCAATTTTAAATTAGTCACTCTAGAACAAATTTCATTATTTCATTCTCCTGGTGGCTTCCTGGATTTCTATTTCTGCAAAATAGTTATTACAATTGTGCTGTATGGCACAAGTGAGTCTCTCTTCCCAAAAGACTAGATATGAAAATGAGTCCACGGGGTCTATCCAATAATACTCACATCTCAAGTCCTCTTGGTAAGTTTCACTTCAGGTACATTCTTGGAACAAAGAAGTCCATTCGAATTTGCCTCTCAATAGAGGTTAGCTAAGAATTTTGTCAGTGTTTAAGCTATTGGTTCACAGCCCCAAACCCAGCTTCTATATTCTGCACTGAGATTGTGGGGCTGGGTTGCTGCACACTTTCCTCTTTGCCAGCTGACTTCCTGTTAGGTTCTACAATGGGGGCACCTCTGAGAGGCTGGTGTGGGGGAGGCAGGATGCAGGGAGGGCGGAGCTTAATCTTTCTCAAGTATTTGCTGACAGTGTTGTTTCCACAATCATCCTTTATCCTGGCAGCAGAAATTAGTCTGTCCAAGTCCTTCCAGAACCAGCTCATTCTGCCCTCTCAGAGTTGCCAGCAATAGGCTGTTCACATCCCTTCCGGAGAGTTCTTGAATTTGAGCTCCCTAAGGCCTCTCCACTGAGCTCCTGAGTTACCAACACTGGCTGCACAGCACCCCACTAAGTGTGGACCTCAGCTCTACAGGTTCCTTTTCCAAGTTCCTAGTAATCCTGATTCTTCCTCTGGTCCCCAAGCACTAAGGGTGGGGCTGCTTCCTGTGCCCACTCTCTCTGTATAACCTCAAAGCCCCCTTTCTCCATTCCAGTTCCCCAACACCTGTTTAACCTGTCCTCTATATTACATTTCCTTTATGAAAACAACAGATATAGTTTCTGTTTCCCTCAAGCACTCTGTTTATTATAGAATGCATATTTTATTTTTAGATTGAAGGTGAGATGCTGGAGAATGGGAAGAAGGAAAATGAATCTAATATTCTTTATCTTTGAGATACTTTCCATTTAATTTATTATCTACTCTCCAATATATCCTATGAAACAGGTATGCTACCACACTGATTTATATTAATTAAAAGAGTGATAACATTTATTGAGGTCCTACAATGTGTTAATTTTTATATATTATTTCATTTAATATTCATAAACTTTCTGAAAAGGAATTCTACTAGATTCATTTTATTGATGGAGAAATGAATTTGAGGCTAAATTGTAGACATCCAGTAAGCCACAGAACTATAATGTGAATAACAATCTGAGTGCTAGTCCAATTGAGCAAATATTCAAATTATTGACAGATTTAATTACACTATACCAAAAAATTACATTTAATAGCATCATAAATCTCATCAGAATTTTTTTTTTAGTATTGGGAAGTTTTCAACCTTATGGTGGCATACAAAAGATTTTCAAAATTTTAATTTTCACTAGAAAGTTCAAATTTGATAACTGGCAACAACGAGAAATAAGAAATATTTACTTTCCTTGACATTACAAGGTCAATTTGTTTATTTTGGAGAAATATACACCAAATACCTAAGTCTCAGAAATTCCATTTGGACTGTCAATCACACATCCACACTGAAATGGTGTTAAATGAAAAAGTAGTTAACATAAAAAGTACCACTAAATTACAGAAAAACCATAATTGAAAACTGCCTGAAATCTAGCTGAACAGAACTCCTGTAGTTAAAGATGTAAAGAAGAAGCCAAGTAGAGACTGGTAGGAGGGACAGAACCGGCTGGTCCCACACCCATGAGTGGTGGATAAAAATTTGGAGGTATATCTCTGCTTCAGAAATTCCCCGAGGAGCCAGGTGTCCCAGCCCCACACCAAGCCCCAAGCTCAAGATCCCCATGCTGGGAAGAGAAGTCCCCATAAATAATTGCTGTAAAAACCAGTGGGGATTATGGTTGAGTGAGATGGAGGTCTCTGGAGTCCCAGACAGTTCCTCTTAAAGGGCTCATGCACAGACGTACTCAGACTCACTTCCTCTGAGTTCCAGCACTTGGGCAGCAACTCGAAAGGCACCAGGGACATACAGGAAGGGAATGAAGTATCTACCATCAGAGTGAGACCTGGAGGGGCAGGTTTCTCCAGACAAAAGTTCTGGCAGAGGCCATTGTTCCTTTTCTGAGCCCATTCCCACAGAGCAGGCAGGCAGGCACCACATCTGAGTCTCCATCAACCTGGATCACATTGTTCACCCATCTCTGGTGATTCCCTGAAGCCCCACCCCACGAGCTTGAGTGTCATCCAAGCTGTTTCCAGTGGCTCTTTAATACTAATATCCTATCTTGGTTCATGCTTCACACTTTCCTAAAATATCCCAAACAGGTAGCATCTGGCCTTCATGTGTCCAGTCCCTCTCACTAAGTGGACCCAGGCCCAGCACTAACAGCCACCTGCATTGGTTCACAGCTTGGCTGCTCCTGGGCACCACCAAGCCCAGCACAATTAGTAACCATCAGCATATTGCTTTGTAGCTTATGCCAGGAGGTCCTGGGCAGAACATAGGTAGTGGCTGACCTTGCCTGCATCTCCTGGGAGGCTCCAGAGCCTGCAAACCTGATGGGAAGATTCAAACGACACCTAAGCACCATCCAACCACCTCCACAGGTGACACACTCAAGGGGCACACTGATTGGGCACCAGAGCCCTGCTGAAGTTAACCCTGCTCAGTGGGGTGCGCTCCTGCAGAGCTAACCCTCCATCCACAGTGGCTGCAGCCAGTCTTGCAGCCAATGGGCCTTGGGGTAAATCCCTCCCATTGAAATGCCAACAGCAACCAAGGCTCAACTACAACAGGAAGGTATACAAGGCTCAACTACAACAGGAAGCCCACATGGGGGTGGGACACACCTGGAGCAGCCAGCTTGGGAGAATGGATTCTGTGCTACTAGACCCTACAGGACACCTATTACATTAGGCCATTCTACCAAGCCTGGGCAATGCGGCAGGTCTACCTAAGACACAGGGAGGCTGCCAAAATGAAGAGACAAAGAAACATGCCCCAAGTGAAAGGACAGAACAAAACTCCAGAAAAAGAACTGAACAGAATGGAGACAAACAATTTACTAGATGCAGAGTTCAAAACACTGGTTATAAGGATGCTCAATAAACTTAGGGGAAGAGTAGATGAACCAAGAGAGAATTTCAAAAGCATAAAAAGGACATGAAAATCGTAAGTAAGAAGTAGTCAGAAATGAAAGATACACTAACTGAAAATGAAGAATTATTTGCAGGGCATCTACAGTATTGCAGATGAAGCTCAGAATCAAAACAATAATTTGGAAAATAAGCAAACAAAACAAAACAAAACAAAAACACCAATCAGAACAGCAAAAAAAGAAATGATTTTTTAAAAAATGAGGACAGTATCAGGAGCCTGTGGGACAACTTCAAGCATTCCAACATTTGCATCATGAGGGTGCTGGAAGGAGAAGATAGAGAGAAATTGAAAACTTATTTAAAAAAAGAATGATGGAAAACTTCCCTAACCCAGTGAAGGAAACAGACATATGAGCCCAGGAAACACAGAGAGTCCCAAACAAGATGAAACCAAAGAGGCTCACACCAAGACACATCATAATTAAAATGCAAAAGGTTAAAGATGAAGAGAGAATCTTAAAAGTAGCAAGAGAAAAGAAGTTAGTTACAAAGAAGCTCCCATAACACTTAATAGGAACTTTGCAGGCCAGAAGGGATTGGTAAGAAATATTCAAAGTGGTGAAAAGCAAGGACCTACAAGCAAGATCACTCTACCCATCAAGGCTGTCATTTAGAATTGAAGGACATATAAAAAGCTGCCCAGACGAAAAAAAAAAAAAAGGCTAAAAGAATTCATCACCACCAAATTATTTGGTGGTTGCCAGATGGGAGGGGGGGGGTTGGGGTGATGGGTGAAAAAGATGAAGGGATCTAGAAGTATAAGTTGGAAGATACGAAATAGTCATGGGGATGTACAGTACAGCATAGGGAATATAGTCAACAATAACTATGTATTATGTCAGATGGGTGTGAGATTTATCAGGATGATCACTTAATAAGTTACATAATGTCGAATCACTGGGTTGTACACCTGAAACTAATATAATATTAATATTGTATGTCAACTATAACTGAAAAATAAAAAATGATTAAAAAAATAAAAGAATGCCCTAGCTCAGTGTTTCTCAACCTTTCTAATGCCACCACCCTTTAATACAGTTCCTCGTGTTGTGGTGACCCCCAACCATAAAATGATTTTTGTTGCTACTTCATAACTGTAATTTTGCTACTGTTATGAATCATAATGTACATATCTGTGTTTTCTGATGGTCTTAGGCGACCCTGCTAGCGGTTCTCAACCTGAGGGTCGCGACCCACAGGTTGAGAACCGCTGCTGTAGAGCCTAAGTCCAACAGAAAACACAGATATTTACATTATGATTCATAACAGTAGCAAAATTACTAGCTGGTTTGACTCAGTGGTTAGAGCATCAGCCTGTGGACTGAAGGGTCTCAGGTTTGATTCCAGTCAAGGTCACGTTGCAGGTTTGATCCCAGGCCCTGGCCAGGGCACGTGTGGGAGGCAACCAATTGATGTATCAAAATGGAGAAAGCATTCATTCTTCCTAATCCAAACTTCCACTGGTCCTTTCGACCACACATTACCCATGTCTAGATTCCCAAACATACAGTAAAGATCCATTGTGCAATCAAAAACAACTGATTCCCAAATAGTGTAAATACACTATTATTGTGAAATATAAGGAAAGACACAATGTTATTATATTCACTTTAAGTGAACGACTAAAACAACAGGTCATAAAATGAGATGTCTACGCCATTACCAGTGTGATACCATTAGCACTCACACTGCATGGGATGTGCGCGGGAAAAGCGGTGAAGAGGATTCATCACTAAGGAGAAAGGGGAGTTCGGGGAGGCTGTTTGCAACATGGAGTGGAGCGGGGAGAAAGGGCCCTGGCAGCAGGAAAGGGCTACTCGCAGCAGCTGCTACCCTGGCGAACAGGATGCTAAGCTCGCTTACTGATTCTGGTGAGTTTTTCGTACTTTCAAAATGGACCCTGATTTTTATTAAAGTGACAGCCTTGTGTCTTGACAGTGACTGTTTATCTGTAAAGTGGTGGAATCACAGTGATATTTCCCAACTCTTCTGCTCAATGTTTGTACACCAGAGATGCTCAAGGAAGTCATGTAGTGCCACACGCTCCATGCTTTGTTGTCATTGTTTTTAGATTCGTCATTCCATTAAACAGCTGAGGTTATGAGACTCAACAAGGGACTCTTTTAAGTGTTTAACTAAATTGTTTGACAACAGAATCTTCTCCCTATTTGTGCACATAGCCATCTCTTGGGGTGGCACTATTACTTTGATACACGGTTTGGAAAATGCTGAACTTGGTGCTCTCTAAAATCCCTTAGACTCCAGGATTTTGCAATTCTAAGCAGAGGAACTGTTTAATATAGTAGGACTAAGTGGCAGCACGGGAAATTGTCCCCTGAAATAGCTCTAGGTGCCTCTGTATCTCAGGTGTCGGGAGTAAGCATATTCCGGAGCCAGGTGGTTGAGAGCCAAGGAGAATGGGCCACGACTCAGATTCAGGGTGTAGTGAACATCACATTAACACACTGCGCGTGAGAAGCACTCCCAGGGAGGTGCTGTTTACTTATCACCACTTCATTTTTAGGTCAATGAGAGCACGAGAGGAAATTATCTTTTGGAAATATCAGCAAAAAAAGGAGGATCACAGGAATTAGCTACCCATCCCAGGTACAGTGCAAAGCCAAATACAACATAGAAAGTTATGCACATAACATTTGGCAGAATTAAGGAGCTTTACTTTGGAGGAGAACCAAAATGACAATGCCGTGCCTGGAGTAAAATTAATGTTTTATTTTATGCGTATGTTCCTCTTTTTAGCACAGCACTCCCTAGCTTCTCCTAAATTTTATGACTCCAGTTTGACTACTGTCTATCTTTTACAGGTGAAGCCTCACTATTCCAGATGGTGATAATAAAGTCTGTACCTAGAGGTCTCCCAATATCCTCAACATAAACTATGGATATAATATATCAGTACAGTGGCTTCTGTTTTCAGGATGTACAACATTATTTTTTTTTGAAGTTGCTCTGGTTGTTTATATCACTTTATATGACAAAGGGCATAAAAAAAGAGGTGGATCTGGGGAAAATAAAATTTGCCCAGATTTTTTTTTGAGGGGAGGAGGGTATTTATTTATTTTTTATTGTCTAACATTTTACATATGTCTCCTTCCCTCCCACCCCCCGCCCCCCGCTTAACCCCGCTTCCCCAGCACTTCCCACCCCAGGGCAAGCCCCACATCGCCCCAGTGTCTGTGTCCATTGGTTATGCTAGTATGCATGCATACAAGTCCTTTGGTTGCTCTCTAAGCCCCCTCCCCTGCCATTTGTCTCTGGATCTATTCTTGTTCATCAAATTACTACTTTGAACATTATATCCCACATATGAGTGAGATCATGTGATGTTTATCTTTTTCGAACTGGCTTATTTCATTAGCATAATGCTCTTCAGTTCCATTCATGCTGTTGCAAATGGTAAAAGTGCCTTCTTTTTTATAGCAGCATATTATTCCATTGTGTAGATGTACCACAGTTTTTTAACCCACTCATCAGCTGATGAGCACTTAGGCTGTTTCCAAATCTTAGCTATTATAAATTGTGCTGATATGAACATAGGGGTGCATATATCCTTTCTGACTGGTGTTTCTGGTTTCTTGGGATATAGTCCTAGATGTGGGATTACTAGGTCAAATGGGAGTTCCATTTTTAACTTTTTCAGGAAACTCCATACTGTTCTCCACAGTGGCTGCATCAGTCTGCATTCCCCCGAGCAGTGCACGAGGGTTCCTTTTTCTCCACATCCTCGCCAGTGCTTTTCGTTTACTGATTTGTTGAAGATAGCCATTCTGACAGGTGTGAGATGGTATCTCATTGTTGTTTTGATTTGCATCTCTCAGATGATTGATGACTTTGAGCATGTTTTCATATGTCTCTTGGCCTTCTGTATATCCTCTTTCAAAAAGTGTCTATTTACATCATTTGACCATTTTTTTTATTGGATCGTTGATCTTCCTTTTGTTAAGTTGTATGAGTTCTCTATAAATTTTGGAGATTAAACCCTTATCTGAAATATCATTGGCAAATAGGTTCTTCCATACAGTGGGCTTTCTTGTTTTGTTGATGGTTTCTTTTGCTGTGCAGAAGCTTTTTATTTTGTTGTAGTCCCAGTTGTTTATTTTCTCCTTAGTCTCTATTGCCCTAGGAGCTGTGTCGGTAAAGATATTGCTATAATATATGTCTGCTATTTTGCTGCCTATGGAGTCTTGTAGGATTTTTAAGGTTTCCTGTCTTACATTTAAGTCCTTTATCCATTTTGAGTTCGTTTTTGTATGGTGTAAATTGGTGATCTAGTTTCATTTTCTCTAATTGTATCTGACCAAATTTCCCACCACCATTTATTGAAGAGACTGTCTTGATTCCATTGTATGCTCTTGCCTCCTTTGTCCAATATTAATTGAGCATAATGGCTTGGATCCATTTCTGGGTTCTCTGTTCTGTTCCATCGGTCTATATGTCTGTTCTTGTGCCACTACCAGGAAGTTTTGAGAACTGTGGCTTGGTAATATAGCTTGATATCTGGTATTGTGATCCCTCCAACTTTGTTCTTCTTTCTCAGGATTGCTGTGGCTATTTGTGGGGTCTTTTTTTATTCCAGATGAATTTTGGAGAGTTTGTTCTAGATCTCTGAAGTATGATGTTGGTATTTTATTTTTTTTATTTTTTATATATTTTTTAAATATATTTTATCGATTTTTTTTTTTTACAGAGAGGAAGAGAGAGGGATAGAGAGTTAGAAACATCGATGAGAGAGAAACATCGATCAGCTGCCTCCTGCACACCCCCTACTGGGGATGTGCCCGCAACCAAGGTACATGCCCTTGACCGGAATCGAACCTGGGACCCTTGAGTCCGCAGGCCGACACTCTATCCACTGAGCCAAACCAGTTTTGGCTGATGTTGGTATTTTGATGGGGATTGCATTAAATCTGTAGATTGCTTTGGGTAGTATGGATATTTTAATGATGTTGATTCTACCAATCCATGAACATGATATGTTCTTCCATTTGTTTATGTCTTTTGCTATCTCTTTTTTCAATGTCCTGTAGTTTTCCCAGTACATGTCTTTTACCTCCTTAGTTAAGTTTATTCCTAGGTATCTTAATTTTTTTTGGCACAGTGGTAAATGGGATTATTTTTTTCATTTGTCTTTCTGTGATTTTATTATCCCGTATAATAAAAGCCTAATATGCTAAGTGTCCAGTTGTCTGGTGACTGGTCCACTGTCCAACCAATCAAAGCATAATATGCTAATGATATGCTAATGCCACTCAACTGCTCGCTATGACATGCACTGCCTACCAGGGGGCAGACCTTCCAACCAGTAGGTTAACTTGCTGCTGGGGTCCAGCTGATTGGGACTGAGCAAGATGGGCTGGACATGCCCTGGAGCCCTACCACAGTCCCTCCCTGGCTGGCTGGCCCTGATCAGCCCCGATTGGGACTGGATGATATGGGGCCAGACATGCCCTGGAGCCCTCCTGTGGTCCCACCCTGGCACCCCCTGAGGGTGGGGTCCTTTGGCCTAGTCTGCACCATCTTGCAATCTGGGACACCTCAGGGGATGTCAGAGAGCTGGTTTTGGCCGGATCACACAGGCCACTCTGCTTGGGAGGGTGCCAGACACAGGGCTCACAGCTGGTGAGCACTGCTGCAGCAGAGCGAGCCTCTCCCAATCAGGACTAATTGGGCGAGAGCCTGCCACAGGGTGGGGCTTGGATGAGTGGGACCAGCAGGTAGGAGCTGCAGGTGGCATTAGACTGCAGGTTTCGGCCCAATCCCCACAGGCCATCCTGAGGGACCCCACCAGTGCACAAATTCGTGCAATGAGCATCTAGTTGGTGTATAAAAAGGCCATAGATTTCTGGGTGTTAATTTTGTATCCTGCTACATTGCTCAATCCATTTATTAGGTCTACTAGTTTTTTGATGGAGTCTTTGGGGCTTTCTATGTGTACTATAATGTCATCTGTGAATAAGGACAGTTTTACTTCTTCTTTTCCAATTTAGATGACTTTTATTTCTTCTTCTTGTCTGAACGCTATGGCTAGCACTTCCACTACTATATCGAACAGGATTGGTGAAAGTGGGCATCCCTGTCTTGTTCCCTTTCTCAGGGGAAATGAGTTTAGTTTTGGCCCATTCAAAAATTTTGAGTTGGCTAGTATGATGTTGGCTATAGGTTTGTCATATAAGGCTTTTATTATGTTGAGGTATAATCCCTCTATTCCCACTTTGCTGAGAGTTTTTACCAAGAAAGGGTGTTGGATTTTGTCAGATGCTTTCTCTGCACCAATTGATATGATTATGTGATTTTTTTGTCTGTTTGTTTATGTGATGTATATCATGTTTATTGATTTGCGGATACTGTACCATTCTTCCATCCCATGATAAATCCCACTTGGTCATGGTATATTATCTTTCTAATGTAATGCTGAATCTGATTTGCTAGAATTTTGTTGAGGATTTTAGCATCTCTGTTCATCAAGGATATTGGCCTGTAGTTCTCTTTTTTGTGGTGACTTTATCTGGTTTTGGGATTAGGGTGATGCTGGTTTCACAGAAAGAGCTTGGAAGTGTGCCTTCCTCTTGAATTTTTTTGGAATAGTCTGAGGTGGATAGGTTTTAGTTCTTCTTTGAATGCTTGGTATAACTCCCTTGTAAAGCTGTCCAGACCAGGGCTTTTGTTTGCTACAAAATTTTTGATCACTGCTTCAATATCTTTGGTAGTTATCAGCCTATTCAGGTTTTTTTATTCTTCCTGATTGAGTTTTGGGAGCTTGTATTTTTCTAAGAATATTTCCATTTCATCTATGTTGTCCATTTTGTTTGAATAGAGTTGTTCATAGTATTTTTTCATAATCCTTTGTATTTCTGTGGGATCAGTTGTTACTTTACCTCTTTCATTTCTGATTTGTTTATTTAGATCATCTTTCTTTGCTTCATGGTGAGCCTGGCTAGAGGTTCATCAATCTTCTCTATCCTTTCAAAGAACCAGCTCTTGGTCTTGTTGATCTTTTGTATTTTTTTTTTTTTTTTTGGTCTCTATGTCATTTATTCCCACTCTGATCTTTATTATTTCCTTCTTTCTGCTTACGCTGAGCTTTAATTGTTGCTCTCTTTCTAATTGTTGCTCTCTTTCTTTGAGTTATAGGGTTAGATAATTTATTACAATTTTTTCTTATTTTTTGAGGTAGGCATGTAGAGCTAAGAACTTCTCTATCAAGACTGCTTTCACTGTGTCCCATAGATTTGGGATTGTTGTGTTTTCACTGTTGTTTGTTGCCATGATGATTTTTATTTCTTCTTTGATCTCTTTGGTAACCCAATCATTGTTTAATAGTATGAAATTTAGCCTCCAGGTATTTGATTTTTCATTGTTTTTATTGTAGTTGATTTCTAGTTTTATGCCATTGTAGTCTGAGAAGATGCTTGATATGATTTCAATCTTCTTGAATTTGGAGAGACTCTGCCTGTTACCCAATATGTGGTCTATCTTTTAAAATGACCTATGTGCACTTGAGAAGAATGTATATACTGTGGCTTTGGGGTGAAATGTTCTGAAGTTGTCAATTCCATCTGATCTAGTGAGTCATTTATGATTGATGTTTCTTTGCTGCTTTTTTGTTTAGAGGATTTATCCAGTGGTGTTAGTTGGGTATTAAAGTCCCTACTATGACTATATTGCTGTCAATCTCTCCCTTGATATCCTCCAGAAGTTGTTTTTTTTTTTTTTTTTTTTTTATGTAATAGGGTGCTCCTGTATTGGGTGCCTATATGTTTACCAGAGTTATATCTTCTTATTGAATTGCTCCCTTTAGTATTATGAAGTGGCTTTCCTTATCTCTGGTTTTGGCCTTCACTTTGAGATCTAATTTGTCAGATATACAGGTGTACCAGTTAATAATGCGAATTTTTTTTCAATAGATGGAGGTACACATACATTGATATATATGTGATTTGATATGTTTGCTATTTTGTTGTATTGACAGCAAGCTTCAAAACTTCATATGTCAAATTTGCTGAAGGAGTTAACATCATAGATATTTTCACACTTAAAAATGTCAAATTTAGTGCCAAAAAAAGATCATTTGCAGGAAGTTTTAGTTCATTACTTTATTTTGAATAAAAGTGCTGCTGAATACTTTGGGAAGCTTACGGTGAACATGCTCCATCTCAAGATACCTGTGAATGCTAGTTTAAAAGCTTTAAAAGTGATGATATCAATGTGAAAGACAAAGAACATTGAGGTCAACCAAAAAAGTTTTAAAACCAACAATTACAAGCATTATTGGATGAAGATGCTTGTAAAACTCAAAAACAACTTGCAGAAAGAGTAAACATTGCTCAGCAAACAATTTCCGATCGTTTACAAGCAATGGGAAAGATTTTAAAGGAAGGAAAATAGGTGCCACATCAACTGAACAAAAGACAAATGGAAAACCGAAAAAGTCATCAGTAAAATGTTGCTTCAACAGCACGAAAGAAAGTATTTTTTGCAAATTGTGACTGGTGATGAAAAGTGGATTTATTTTGAGAATCCCAAATGCACAAAATCTTGGATTGATCCAGGTCAACCATCAACATTGACTGCAAGGCCAAATCACTTCAGAAAGAAGACAATGCTCTGGGTTTGGTGTGATCAGGAAGGTGTGGTGTATTATGAGCTTCTAAAACCAGGTGAAACTGTTAATACTTATTGCTACCAACAACAAATAATCAATTTGAACCACGCTTTGATCGTAAAACTAGCAGAATGGGCCAGAAGACATGGCAAAGTAATTTTGCTTCATGATGAACACACCATCACACACTTCAAAACCAGTTAAAGACACGTTAAAAGATCTTGCCTGGGAAGTATTAACCAACCCACTGCATTCATCAGACCTTGCTCCTTCAGATTACCACTTGTTCTGATTGATGGCACATGCACTTTCTGAGAAGGACTTCAAAACATACGAAGAAGTGGAAAATTGGGTCTCTGAATAGTTTGTCTCCAAACAAGAAAAGTTCTATTGGGATGGTATCCACAAATTACATGAAAGATGGGGAAAATGTGTAGCTAGTGATGGACATTACTTTGAATAAAGCACTTTTGATGTTTCTCTTGAAATTATCATATTTTCTTTGATTACAATATCTGTATTATTAATCAGTTCACCTAGTAAGTATTGCTACCTCAGCTTTTTTTTTTTTTAATTTCCATTTGCCTGAAAAATCTTTTTCCATCCCTTCACTATCAGTCTATTTGAGTCCTTTGTTCTGATGTGGGTCTCCTGTAGACAGCATATATATAGGTCATGTTTTCTTATCCACTCAGCTACCCTATGTCTTTTGATTGGAACATTTAAGCCATTTACAAAAAATTATTATTGATAGGTACTTGTTTTGTCGCCATTTTTATATTTTATGCCTGTGTTCCTTCTTCCCTTTGTATTTCTTTTTACAACAGTTCCTTTAGCATTTCTTGCATTGCTGGTTTGGTGGTAATAAAGTCCCTTAGTTCTTTTTTGTCTGTGAAGCTCCTGACTTCACCCTCAACTTTGATTGATAGCCTTGCTGGGTATAGTATTCTTGGATTCAGATGCTTGCTTTGCTTGAATTCGTATATTTCATTCCATTCTCTTCCAGCCTGATGTGTTTCTATTGAGAAATCAGTCGATAGTCTGATGGGAGATCCCTTGTAGGTAACTTTCTGTCTCTCTCTGGCAGCCTTTAAGATTTTCACTTTGTCGTTGGTGTTTGCCAATTTAATTATAATGTGTTTTGGTGTCAGTCTTTTGGGGTTTATCTTGTTTGGGACTCTGTGAGCTTCTTGGACTTGTGTGAATTTTTTTTTCTTCCCAATATCAGGTAACTTTTCTGTCATTATTTCTTCAAACAGGTTTTCTATTCCTTGTTCAGTTTTCTCTCATTATCTGGATGTTGTTTCATTTTGTGTTGTCCCAAAGTTCCCTTAGGCTCTCCTCCTGTTTTTTAAGTTTTTTTTTTTTTTCAAGTTGCTGCTCTGCTTAGGTATTTTTTTCCTACCTTGACTTCTAGCTCACTGATGAGGTCCTCCACTTCTTCTAGTCTACTGTTGATGCTTTCTATTGTGTTCTTTATTGCAGTGATGTCATTTTTCATTTCTTTTAGGTTCTTCTTCATTTCCTCTTCGTTCTTACACATGTTGTTGATTTGTCTTCCAACCTTTTCAGCATACTTATGACCAATGCTCTGAATTATTTTTCTGACATATTGCTTGCCTCCATTTTGTTTACTTCCTTTTCTGGTGATTCCTCTTTTTCTTTCATATGGGGGCTGTTTCTTTGTCTCCCCATGTTCGCTTCTCTCAGGGTGTCTGGTTATGTACCTCTGTCTCTACTGCGTTGACTTAACAGCACAAAATGACAAGACGCAATGCACAGGGCACCAAACACAAATGTATTCACGATACCAATAACCCAAAACAAAGATGACCACTAGAGAAAAGAGAATTAGGGGAGAGAAAGAGTGCAAAAATGATATTGAGAAAAGGAAAAAATGTAAGTGAGAAAAGAAAGAGAAGAAAAAAGAAGGGGAAACGTATATGTATATAGGGAGAAAACTCCAAAAACCCAACAACTAATCTCCAAAATGCAAACAAACACCCAGCTGAATCTGAGGAGGCAGAGCTCTCTCTAGACGATCTCTGACCTTTCCATCCATGGACTGCCTCACCAGCTGTGTTTAATTCACCAATTCCAGGGGGATGTTATTCAATTCAGCTGTTCCTTCTATCTGCTCTGTGAGAAGGCACAAGTCTCATCTGCATATTCAACGCCACTTTGTCTCCCCCTGGACAAACTTTTTAGGCACCCGCAGCCGGGAAGGCTGGAGTCTCAGTGTTCATGGGTTCCCAGCTGAGGCAACTGGTCCCTGGTCATTGTGTTGTACGGTCCTGGGAGGTATTTAAGGTCTCCCCGGTTGAAGGTAAGGCTGGTCTTCCAGTCACAGCTGCTCTTCCCTTCAAAATGGCATGGTCTCTGCTGCAGAGTTCACTGCTCTGGGAAAGATTTCAGCAGTAGTAGAGGCTGCCTGGCCAGGGAGCCTGGTCCACCAGTCCACAACAGTCCTGTGGAATATAGCTGTCCCTCACTCACAAATACAGACATTTCCCACATGTCCACACACTCTCCTTTTGCTCTCTCACTCACATACTATCTTGTAGTCGGCCGTCCCGTCGGCTGCCATCTTGGGTCCCTCTACCCAGATTTTAACATTTAGTGAAAATGCATTCATAAATTACTTTGCCCTAGAATTTCCACGTTCCACTACAAACCAAATCTTACAAATTTGAATTAGAAATTATGATAATAATTTCTGAAGCACTTTTTATGTTCAAGTAAATGTATAAGTTCTTTACTTATACCACTTTATAGTCCACAAGAAACCTATGAGGTTGGTGCTGTTATCATCTTCATTCTTATCAATGGGAAATCTCAAGCTCTGACCAGTCACATAAACTTTCACAAAGTCACTCGGCTTTTACTGGTGGATCTTATAATTACATTAGATTTATCTCATTCCAAGCTTTAAATTCTTAATGAAGCCATTCCATTGCTAATTATTTTTGGTACAATGCTATTCTAATGGCACAAAATAATCATACATTAAGGTCCATGTCACAGAATCTGTCTAAACTCCCTGCATCTAATTTGAGTTAGGTTCTGGATGCTACAGATGTGTCTAAGGATTGTGGTGGGAATGGCCTCAGTGGGTATGATGTAGAGCTGAGGAAGAAATAAGGATAGTGTCTAATGGTGACCTTGCAAAAGACACAAACTGTGATTATGAGTAAAGCATCTATCCACAATATCCAGGCAAGAAGACAAGAAATAAGTTCAGACATGGGAGCAAGGGAGATGCAATGATGGCAGCAGGGAGAGCAGAGAAAGATGTCCTGAGGTATTGGCAAGAGAGGTGCAGACACTTTTTATAGAATGCCTTAAGCCTCTCCTATGTGAGGGTAGTGCTTTTAAAATACAAAGTTGGATCTGACAGGATCTACATTCCAGCAATCAGCATCTCCCTTACTACTGAGTAAAATGAGGCTCATGGCTTTAATTATAGTCCCTAAGCTTTAATCCTCAGGGAGGTTGAACTGCTGTGAGAGTCACTGAAAAAGATGAGAGAGGAGAGGCGAAGGGAGGGGAAAAAAGGGGAGAGGACAGGAGAGACAGGCTAATATGCATAGCCCATGGACACAGGCAACAGAGTAGTAAAGACCTGCAGGGGGGTGGGTAGAGGCTGAGAGAAGGAGGGTAATGGTGGGGGATGGAAGATACCTGTAATACAATCAACAATAAAAATATATAAAGAAAAAAGATATAAAATATTAAATCTACCTAAATGTTCACCAACAGATGACTGATTTCAATGTATCACAGAACAGTCATCCCTTAAAAAACTTGATTAGTGTGTGTGTGTGGGTGGGGGGGGGCAATATGTTAACTGTGGTCATTGTGGGTATAGAAAACATGTGTAATTGCCATTTAAAAATATTTTTATTATATAACTTTTTATTTTTGCTATGGGCATATGTTACACTTAGACTTGTAAAAATGTTGTATATATATATATATATATATATATATACATATATATATATATATATATATATACACACACACACACATAGAGAGAGAGAGAGAGAGAGAGAGAGAGAGAGAGAATATTACTTCAAAAATATATATATAGCTTATAAGAAAATGATTTCTAAGTTCATGTTTCCCCAAAAATATGTTAAATAATAATGGCTGAAATTATCAAAACAGCTCATATTTCTAGAATATGTTATTATAACAGATTTACTAGTCAGCTCATTGACTCATTTATTCATTCACACAATACACCTTTACTAATCTCCAGGTACAGAGATAGAAGAAGCAGCATACCTGTCTTTGAGAGCCATGCCATCAGAAAATGATGGAGCAGATTATGCTCACGTAGATTTTTGGCTTAGGAAGCATTTTTTATGTTGCTAATAGTAGAATAGTACAAACCCACCTGTATATTATTAGGTTGGGCATAATTAGAGTAAGTATAATTCTCTAGAAGGTGGCAATACAACCTAACAACCATATTATCCCCTACAACCTAACAACCATATTATCCCCTACAACCTAACAACCATATTATCCCCTACAACCTAACAACCATATTATCCCCTACAACCTAACAACCGTATTATCCCCTACAACCTAACAACCATATTATCCCCTACAACCTAACAACCGTATTATCCCCTACAACCTAACAACCGTATTATCCCCTACAACCTAACAACCATATTATCCCCTACAACCTAACAACCATATTACCCCAGCAGGAGTCTGGTCTGAGGTGGGAAGGGAACCATGTGGGTCTGTCTTTCGCTGCCTCATTTGCTCACCCAGCAGACAGCTCCTGGCTGCCAAGTAAGGACCCTTAGGAGAGCCCCTGTCCTGGCGCTGTGGTTTCCATACCTGGGATTACGTGGTTCAGGATTTCATAGCCTGGGGTATATGTAAAGTATCCATAAAAGACAGCCCATAATTACATTTTGCACATTTATTTAAAAGAAGTAAATGAATGATCCATATCCTTTTGTTGGGGGCAGGGGAGAAGGCAGGGGCTCAGGAAAACATAGGGTATGTACTTAAACCACAATCTGTAATCTTAGAACCTCCTCCAAGCCTAACAGAGCCATTTATCATCTCAGTGTAAATGTAGCCCAGAAAGAGAAAATGAGCCTGTGTAATGAAAAGTCTGAAAGTTGGAGCGATAAACAACTGTGTGGAGAGCTCTGTGCTGAGTTTACACAGACTCCAACCATCGTTCAAGGTGAAGAAATCAATGACAGCACAAAAATCAGCCACTGAACCTCAACAGAAGCCTTGTTGTCTGTGCTTTTCTTTCCTATGGAGTGTCTCACTCCTGATCAAGTTCTCTCCCCAGGGAGTGCTAATAGGCTAACAGCTACAGAAGTCTGTTTTGTTCTCTAAACCAGCAGGATCAAAGGGTGCTCTGTGGAAACTTAATACTGCTGACTTCCAGCTAGGGCTGCTATCCCTCCACCATAACTTTGATGCCACTTCAGAGTCTCTTTCCCAAGCTCTTCAAAATACTTAACAAGCTTTAAGGAAAAACTACTGCTCATAGAAAAATAGAAAGAAAAGAAAGAAAAAGGTTCATCTTTTTTTTGTTTGTTTCAGGGATTAAAGAGTGCACCACCTACTAAACAAACACAACAGGAGGTACTAGTGGTAGAGGGGGAGTTGTTTGTGTAATAATTATCTCCTAAAATGTCAATTTCCTAAAAATATTAGCCAATATTTCCCAGGTACTAAGCACTATCTTTTTTTTTTTAAATATATTTCTTCATTGATTTCAGAGAGGAAGGGAGAGGGAGAAGAGATAGAAACATCAATGATGAGAGAGAATCATTGATTGGCTGCCTCCTGCACGCCCCCTACTGGGGATTGAGCCCACAACCCAGACATGTGCCCTTGGCTGGAATCGAACCTGGGACCATTCAGTCCGCAGGTCAACGCTCTATCCACTGAGCCAAACCGGCTAGGGCACTAAGCACTATCTTATGCACTTCACCTGTATTAAAACATTCAATCCTCATGACAACCTCAGGAAGTTGGCAGTGTTGTTAGTCACATTTTTCCAAAAAGGAAACTGAGGTATAGGAAAGCTAAGACTAAGAGATTTATCAAAAGTAACACCCATCTTTACTCTCCTACATCCTGAACAAGAATTTCTCATTTCTGAAGCAAACCTAGTTAAAATCTTTTTATCTTTACTTTTTAAATGTTCTTAATTATAAAAACCATGAAAAATAAATGTTTAACTTTTTTTAGCTCAAATATTCATGTAGGCCATACCCTTCCAGTTTTTCATATGTACTTAATACATATCTGAAGGTAATGTGTACATGCAAATTTTCAAACATTTTACTGTAAAAAGTTTAAACCATAAAGATAAATTAAATAATTTTTACAATAAGCATCCATATACCAATAACTAGATTTTACTATTAACATTTTACCACATTCTGTTCATCACATATCTATCCACCCATTACATACAATTTGCATTTTTCTCCTCTTTTTGTCTGTATATGGCTTTATAAGAATTTCTGTTGTGCCAATCCATTTTAATTGTCTGCCAGGCCTTCTGAATGTAGGAAATGGACCTGTGTGATCCATCTCCAGCAAGGTCAGCTTTTGATGAAATTTACTGAATTTCCCCAGGGATGTAGGGAGGAGGGAAGAGGCACAAAGAACTGTGCACTTGGGCCAACATGGTGGAAACCCCCGAGACGAGGGGTCTGCCTCAGCTTGACAGGGGAGGTAGAGGTAGCTAGAAAGGCCTCAGCCCAATTTTTTTTTTTTAAATGGCCCAAGAGAAGACAGCAAGACCTAGGCGACTCATGAGGAAACAGGTGACCTCATAGTACTCAGCCAATGAGGAACCAGAGGAGGGACTGAATAAATAATAGGCTATGTTCCCTGAGCCCTGTGTGTGCCTGTGGCTATACAATGGGATGAACACCTGCTCTCCAGAGTATATTAAAGGTCTCACTTTCACCATACTTGTCTCCTCAGAGTTTGTCATTTGAATTCAGACAGGTGAGCTATTTCTCACACTGAACATTCCCTAATGTTCTTTATCTTATTTTAATTCTAAATACATTTACTTCCCTTAAAGAGATTTATCAACCCACTCATCAGCCATGCTCAGGCCTAATCTTGAAACTGTACTCAAACTCTGGGCACATAAAGATGTACTTGTAAATGCCTGTAGCTGGATAATGGCATTGTTCTGAATGACAGGGATAGAGCCTGGTTGTAATGGATGGATTATTACTGTTATGATGCTATAATCTTTTCAATAATGGGCCAGGATTATACTAAACACTACCTAAGTGTCAATATAGTATAATTATCAGATTTGCTATAAATATAAACGGTTTACATCTGTTATAAAAGGGTAATAATGTTTTAGATAATTAAAACGCATAAGCCTGTGTGGGCAGAGGCCAATATTCTCACCCCTTACCTGATACCACATCTCAAGTTTGGGGAATATCAAAGGGATCTGAAATGAGAAAGGAAGGTGAGTGCTCCTAGTCCAAATTCCTAATGCACATAGAAATCTTTTCTGGAGCATATGTTTGTCGCTGATGATTAAATGTGATCCAACACACATCTGAAGCCTTCCCAGGAACATTCACATTATTTTCCTCCTTCAGTCTATAAATCTATTCAGCATCTGCTCTGCACAGATACTCTTCAAGGTGCTCGAGATGGAAAGCTGAATACATTTCTTACAAGGAGCTTATGCAGGGGAGAAAAATTAGTGAGAAGTAACTCCAGTTCAGAAATTACATGAGAGTACACTGTGTTGGTATTGGAGAACAGAAAGGGGCACCTCCCCCAGCCCCCAGCACCCGTGAATGGCCAAGGAAAGCTTCCTACAGTGGTGTGTGAGCCCGACCTTAATGTCTAAGTAGGAGCTGACAAAGGGAAAAGGTGGAGGGACCCCTTCTCAGAGTGGGAATTTTAGCAAAAATATGAAGGCAAGCATCACCATGCATGATGGACATGGGGACCCCAAAGCAGTTCTGTTTTTCTCATCTAGTCCTACCTTATTCTATCTAATAATAGAGTAGTATGCAAATTAACCGTACCTCCGCGACAAAAATGGCGGCCCCCATAGCCACAAGATGGCGGCGACCAGTACCCTCATCCCGCCGGAGTTCCCCAGTTCCAGGGAGGACTGCCGCTGAGAGCCGAGCAGCTCGGGGTGTCCGGCTGGGAGGCGTCTGCGCCCCCACGCCACCATCGCCGCCTGGAGACCGCCTGGGGTGTCCGGATGGGAGACGTCCGCGGCCCCACGCCGCCAACCCCTCCGGGAGGCCGCCCGGGGTGTCCGGATGGGAGGCGTCCGCGCCCCCACGCCGCCATCGCCGCCCGGAGACCGCCCGGGGTGTCCGGCTGGGAGGCGTCCGCGCCCCCACGCCGCCATCGCTGCCCAGAGACCGCCCGGGGTGTCTGGATGGGAGGCGTCCGCGCCCCCACGCGGCCATCGCCGCCTGGAGACCGCCAGGGGTATCCGGCTGGGAGGCGTCCGAGCCCCCACGCCGCCAACCCCTCCGGGAGGCCCCCCGGGGTGTCCGGATGGGAGGTGTCCGCGCCCCCACGCCGCCATCGCCGCCCGGAGGCTGCCCGGGGTGTCCGGCTGGGAGGCGTCCAAGCCCCCAAGCCGCCAACCCCTCCGGGAGGCCGCCTGGGGTGTCCGGCTGGGAGGCGTCCGCGTCCCCAAGCCACCATCGCAGCCCGGAGACCGCCCGGGGTGTCCGGATGGGAGGCGTCCGCGCCCCCACGCCGCCATCGCCGCCTGGAGACCGCCCGGGGTGTCCGGCTGGGAGGCGTCCGCGCCCCCACGCCGCCAACCCCTCCGGGAGGCCGCCCGGAGACCGCCCGGGGTGTCCGGCTGGGAGGCGTCTGCGCCCCCACGCCGCCAACCCCTCCGGGAGGCCGCCCGGGGTGTCCGGCTGGGAGGTGTCCGCGCCCCCAAGCCGCCATCGCCACCCGGAGGCCGCCCGGGGTGTCCGGATGGGAGGCGTCCGCGCCCCCAAGCGCCAACCCCTCTGTGAGGCCGCCAGGGGTGTCCGGCTGGGAGGCTTCCCGACCCCACGCCTCCAAAGCCTCCCATAGGCAGCCTGGGGTGTCCTGATAGGAGGCGCCCAGGACCCCACGCTGCCATCCCCTCCCAGAGGCAGCACGGGGTGTCTGGATAGGAGGCGCCCAGGACCCCACACTGCCATCCTCTCCTGGAGGCCGCCCGGTGTGTCTGGCTGGGAGGCGTCAGCGACCCCACACCACCAACGCCTCCCAGAGGCAGCCTGGGGTGTCTGGATAGGAGGCGCCCAGGACCCCACACTGCCATCCCCTCCTGGAGGCAACCCGGGGTGTCTGGATGGGAGGCGCCCAGGACCCCACACTGCCATCCCCTCCCAGAGGCAGCCCGGGGTGTCTGGATGGGAGGCGCCCTCAACCCCACCCCGCCAACCCCTCCCAGAGGCAGCCCTAGGTATCTGGCTGGGAGGCACCCGCGCCCCCCAGGGAGCGAGTCAAGTACTGATGATTCTTCCAAAGGAAAAGTTTAGAGAAAGAGAGGATAGAAAAGGAATAGAAGGAGAAAAGTAAGAAAGGACGAAAGATGAAACATCAAGAAAAGGAAAGAGAAGAAAAAAAGGAAGAAACAACCACAGGATATCACCTTTCCAAGTCTCATGAAATTCCTGTTGAAGGAGTTTATTTTATGATTCTTTTAGTCTGGGTTTACATTTTTACTGTTTTGTCAAGACCACAGCAGGTACACTGTCCAATATGTTTTTTTAAAATAAATTTATTGATTTTTTACAGAGAGGAAGGGAAAAGGATAGAGACTAGAAACATCTATGAGAGAGAAACATCGATCAGCTGCCTCCTGCAGTATGTGCCCCCAACCAAGGTACATGCCCTTGACCAGAATCGAACCCGGGACCCTGAGTCTGCAGGCCGACACTCCATCCACTGAGCCAAACCAGTTAGAGCAGTCCAATATGTTAAAGAAAAAACCCTATCTAAGAAAGAGAGAATATGCAGGGGAGGGCATTTGGGGGTGACCGGGCTGTCAGGGGAAAACAGTTGGAGATGATCTGGCTGGCAGGGGAGCAGTTAGGCGTCAATCAGGCTGGCAGGGGAGTGGTTAGGGCAGTGATGGCGAACCTATGACACGCGTGTCAGCACTGATACACGTAGCCATTTCTGATGACATGCGGCAGCATGTCGAGGATGAAACATTTGCTGCTCCTGAGGATGAAACATTTGCGACTAGAGTCTTGGAGTTAGTTTTTTCCTCAAAGTGACACGCTACCCGAGTTATGCTCAGTTTTTTGGCGAAGTTTGACACACTAAGCTCTAAAGGTTGCCCATCACTGGGTTAGGGGGTGATCAGGCTGGCAGGCAGAAGTGGTTAGGGGCAATCAGGCAGGCAGGCGAGCAGTTGGGAGCCAGCAGTCCCGGATTGTGAAAGGGATGTCTGACTGCCTCTTTAGGCCCGATCCCTGTCGGGCCTAAAGAGGCAGTCAGACATCCCCCGAGGGGTCCCAGATTGGAGACTGTGCAGGTTGGGCTGAGGGACACCCTCCCCCAGTGCACGGATTTCGTGCACCGGGCCTCTAGTCCTACCTTATAATAGAGAAACATGCAAATTGACCGCACCTCCGCTATGCCCATGATTGGGCCTGCGAGAGGCTGGGGGCGGGACTCCGGGTGGCCTATCCGGCCGTTGAGAAAACCAAGATGGCGGTGCCCAATCCTCTTAGTTCCGGGGGTCCCGGGCGGCGATTGCCACCCTTGGGGGGCGTGTCCGGGCCGAGCCTGGCGCTCCCGGGGGTCCTGGGCGGCGATCGCCACCCTTGGGGGGCATGTCCAGGCCGAGCCTGGCACTCCCGGGGGTCCGGGGCGGCGATCGCCACCCTGGGGGGCGTGTCCGGGCCGAGCCTGGCGCTCCCAGGGGTCGGGGCGGTGATCGCCACCCTTGGGGGGCCTGGCAGGACTCGCCCAGCCCCTCCCAGGGTCCCTGGGAACATTGCAGGCATGTGGTTGCTGAGACCCAGACCAAGCCTCTGGCCACAGATTCATAGCTTTGCCGAGACCTAGGGCAGGGATCTGCCTTATCTGCAGAGAGACAGAGGTTCTGCAGTGCCCCCAAGATGTGGGTGGGCCCAGCCAGGGATCAAGGGGCATGGAAGGACTCCTGGCAGAGGGGCAAGGACCCTCACCCCTGAGGCGGGGGTTGAGGGGTGGAGCCACCTCAGTGAAGGGGTGCTGCACTGCAGGGTACTGGACTGACTGACGTGATTCAGAGAAGCTCCCAGTGCTAATGGGCCTCGCTCAGGAGGCCTTCACACTTCAGAGGCAGTGACTACTGCTCCTGCCTTCACCCAAAAGCAAGCTCGCTACACCCTGCCCCATAGCAGAGCATGCCTAGGCAGTGAGTGGGAAGCCTTCCACCTGCTTCGGAGAAGGGGAGGCAGTAAAGAATGGGGGGAGAGGAAAGAATGTGGAGCATCCGCAATGAAGAGGTGCTTGAGAAAGAGGCTCGGAAGCCTGACTGGAAGGTTTGTTCTGTTTGCTGGGCTGCTGCCCCTTAGGAAGCGCAAAGAGCATGGCTCTGAGGGCTTCCTGGGTGCTCTGAGGGCTTCCTGAGTCAAGTTCCACAGCCAACTGGAATTGGCCTCAGTTTCCTGGTCTGTAAAATGGATGAAGCGTGTCCCAGTGCCTTCACTGAGCTTTGATGGCCAATTGAGATACTATATAAAGAAAATGAGGGAAGAAGTGAGAAAGAAAAGGAAGGATAAAAAACACAAAAGAAAGATTGAAAGGAACCTGTAAACCCATTGTCACTTAAGTAGGGAATATAGTCAGTAGTGTTGTAATGATGGTATGATGCCAGGTGCGTACTAGAAATATCGGGGAACACTTTGTAAAGTATATGATTGTCTAACCACTATTCTGTAACTAATATAAAACCTGAAACCAATACAAAATAATGTTGAATGTAAAGAAATGAAAATTGGAGTGAAATTTTTATAAATTTCAAAGTTTAAATAAAAGCTGTAAAGGAAGGGGAGAATAAAAAGTGTTTTTCATTTTGCCACTTCATTAAAAAGACAGTTGTCTTTATGTGGTGCTTTTATACTTTTCTAAGTCATTATCTCATTTTAATTTCCGGGCAACTTAAAGACAAGATAAGTATTCCCTCCACTATTCAAAGAAAGGAAATCTTGGTGTCTGGTCCTAATGATTCAATCGTCAAGCCCTTATTGTACAGCAGGGTTAGTAAAATTTTCTGTGCAGGGTCATATCTATACTAATAAAAGCCTTGGGGGTGATCAGGCCAGCAGGGGAGGGTATTTGGGGGCAATCAGGCCCGCAGAGGAGCAGTTAGGGGTCAATCAGGCCAGCAAGGAAGCAGTTAGGGGGCAATCAGGCAGGTAGGTGAGCGGTTAGGAGCCAGCAGTCCCGGATTGTGAGAAGGATGTCCAACTGCAGGATTAGGCCCGATTCCACAGGAATCGGGCCTAATCCTGCAGTTGGACATCCCCCGAGGGGTCCCATATTAGAGAGGGTGCAAGCTGGGCTGAGGGACACCCTCCCCAGTGCACGAATTTCGTGCACCGGGCCTCTAGTATGAAATAAGGAACCTGTGAGTGCTAAAAGGCAGGGCAAGATCATTTAGAAGCGGGTATGCTCTATTATGGAGCTTGGGCTTCATTCTGTAGAAGTGAGAAGTCACTGTGGAGCTTTAAGCAATAAGTGATGTACTGAGATTCTCTGGTTTTAAGGAAATCATTGTACAGACAGAAAAACTAGCTAGGGATAATTTTGTAAAGACCATGAGAGATATTTGGGGTCAGAATCAAGTAGTATCAATAGGGATGGGTATGAGGAAATAGAGAAACAAGGCATTTTTGTTTTTGGTGTAGTATCTAGGTTTAGTAGTTTAGATCAGTGATTTTCAACCTTTTTCATTGCATGGCATACATATTAATTACTAAAATTCTGCAGCACACCAAAAATATATATTATTATTTTTTTGGCTGATCTGACAAAAAATAGGTGTAACTTTGATCCATTCATACTGGACAGTTATTGTTGTGTTGGCTGTTATCATTTTTTATATGAGGAAAATAGGTCAGTGCCCCTGACTAAATAGTCAGGTAGTGCATGTTTTAAAAAATTCTTGCAGTACACCAGTTGAAAATCCCTGGTTTAGAGAAAAAGAAGTTTGCAGTAAATTGAGTATAGAGCACTGAACTCTGTCTGTACATGGTCTCAGATAGGGTCAGGAAGCAACTGAAAAGAACAAACTATGTCCAGTGCAGTTTGGGGACTTCTTTTCCTCACCATCACTTCCCACTATGATTGATGTTATGGTCTGAACATTTGTGTCCAGATGAAACTCCTATGTGGAAATCCCACCCAAAAAGGTGATGGTATTAGGAGGAGGAGTCTTTGGGAGATGCTTAGGTCATGAGCGCTCAGCCCTCATGAATGGGATTAGTGTCCTTTATTTAAAAAGCTAGAGCTCCCTAGACCTTCCACCATGGGAGGTTACAATGAGAAGTCTGCTGGCCATCAGAGAGGAGATGAACTCTCACCAGACACACAACTGCTGGCACCATGACCTTGGACTTCTCTGCCTCCAGAACTGTGAGAAATAGGTGTTTGTTGTCTATAAACCATCTGGTTAATGGAACCTTGTTATGGCAGCCGGATGGACAAAGACAATCAAGAATACACATTTAAAAACAGAGTGTAAACAGCTTAATCATCTCTCTTTTGGGAGTTAAATTGCCATTTTGTGCATGAAAATTGTTTGAGAAGTAAAAGGACCTGAGTTTCAACATATTAAAAGGAAAATATAAAATAAAACAGATTTCAGATTTTTTTAAATTAAATCAATATTTAATATAGAAATTTAAAAGTTAGCAATATTTTTGCCTCATTTAAGTGAAAAAGGTAATAAATTATTTACACAATAATCTGACTTGGATATTTTATTCAAAACAGAGTGTTCAAATCAGAACACTGAAATCAATTATTGAGAATATGAATCTCTCTTGATGTCTTCCTTTCAAAGGAAATACACTAATATCAGGATTTTATTTCAAGAAAGTATATATAAAAAAGCAAACTCCAGGCATAAGAAAACATCCATTTCCAACTCCTACAGAATCATGATTCTGTGTCACTGCAAGTTTTGCAATGAGATGATTTAATAATTACTACATTATCCTTCCTAAGGAAAGGAGATTTATAAATGCACATTTAAAATAAGACTTCCTCACTGAGGGTCACAACAATATATTTCCATGCTTAACTTGTACTTAATTGAATTAAGTAATGAGAACAACTCAGACTTTTCTTTTTTTTTTTTAATTGCTCGGGCTCCCTTGTCTGATTTGTAATACTTTAAAATACTTTTAACTTTTAGAAATGTCTTAACCGGCTGGAAGTAATGATCACCCTCTCCAGATCAAACAAGAAGTACTTAAGCAGATAAAAAAAAAAAACAAACAAAAAAAAAAAAACCAACTATCAATATAAATAAATATATCCTTTTGTCAAAGTAATTCTCAGCCCTAAATTTGTTCTCATAAGGACTCCATAGGGGGCGGGGGGTGGAATTCCTTTAGAAAGGATGTTTGTGTGAAGCCAAACTTGAAAACTCCCACAGCCAATTCGAATGACTAGCTTTATCCCACTTGTGTGTCCATAGGAGCTCAAATCCACAAATCTATTGACTTAGGTAACCTCCGGAGAGATGGAAAACCCTTCTCAGCATGTTCTCCAATGTCCTGCCAGAGGAAGCTGACTGGTAAACCTGATAGGCTTCCTGACATAAAATTTGGGAATGAAAGGTTATTTTCTCTCAAGATTTGGCTGCATGTCCTTATCTCATGAAATCAAGAGTTCAAATGAAATGGCTAGAGCACGGAGAGCAAGATTTGGGGGGAAAATGAAAGGGAGGTTGAGAAGCAGCATAAGCCTGAAGGAACCTTTGCCTTTGAAAGACTATGAACAAGTGTTCAGGGATCACAGGGTAATAACTATATCCAGTTATGCTTTATCACCTTCGATTCCCCTTGGCAACAAGATCGACTATTAGTCTGAGCTGACTGTGGAGACCTAAGAGAATACTTATTACCCTGTGATCCTTGAATAATAGGGTTGTTCCTCGTGCTCATATGTGGACCCCTTTCCAAACATTCTTGTGTAATAGGATCTGAATATCAATCTTGTCAGGTAAGCAGAACAGATTATTTTTCCAGATAAAGCAAGGTTGGAGACAAAGCAAGTATTTAAATGAGCAGGCACCGTGTGCTGATTATATATTCATCCTCACAGTCACTGTGTGAAGTAGCACATGACACCGTTCCTATTTTATAAACGTACTGATGTATGAAGATACCAAGTAACTGAGTAACTTAAATCGTTCAGTATGTAACGGTGACCTGACTTATAGTGCTGTGTGTGTGTGTGTGTGTGTGTGTGTGTGTGTGTGTGTGTGTGTGTGTTTTCTAGTAGAGTGGTTGGCAAACCACGGCTCGAGAGCCACATGCGGCTCTTTCGCCCCTTGAGTGTGGCTCTTCCACAAAATACCACGTGCGGGCGCGCACGTACAGTGTGATTGAAACTTCGTGGCCCATGCGCAGAAGTCGGTTCTCGGCTCTCAAAAGAAATTTCAATCGTTGTACTGTTGATATTTGGCTCTGTTGACTAATGAGTTTGCCGACCACTGTACTAGTATAACATCTTGCTTCTCATGAGCAAGTTTCATGTATTACATAAAGGTAATGAGGAACTTTTTGGGTGAAATGTTTTTTGTTTCTTTTTTGTTTATTTTTGTCCCCACTCTGCCTTTAGTACTTGTGCAGTAGAGCTGGAACTGAATTTCTCTACTTGTACGATGGAATGATTGGTCTTTTCCCAAGCCTACACACCCAAGATTTTACTATCTTGTGTACACGTCTGCTCTGCCCAGCCTCAAGTCATTCAGCCACATGGTCCTCAAAGTGTGGCTCCTGGACCAGCAGCAGCAGCTTGGGTGAAATGTTTTCCATGTTAGGGGAAAAAATTAAAATAAGAGCCAAATGCAGAATTATTTGAAGAGAAATAAAATATATTTGTTTTGCCTTTATCTAAGGGGGCCACATGTTGCATTACACTCACTCATTGAATCATCCCCTTGACTTTAGAGAATACAGGAGCTAACACATATGAGCGTTGATGTGCCAAGTGCTTGTTATCAACATTATTCTTCAATAAGTTACCCATCTACAAAGGAGAAAATGAGGCTCAGAGAGCATTCTGCCCATGGCTACACACGCCGTGGGACTGGAGTGGCCTCCAATGTCCATCACCTTACAGTGAAAAATCTTCCAACAAACGGACCCCTCCAGAGTCGGGTCCCATTCCCACTTTCCTTATGCAAATCTGCTTTGAGGACTCAGTGCCCCAATTTCACATTCCAAGTTGATAGTACAGCTTAGTTCTTATACCTAACATGGTTCTCAAATAATTATCTTCTAACTGACTTAGGAAAATGGCATGATTTGGAGCCAAAAACAATTTACTGATAGAATATTGGAAGGAAAAGCACTGTTGGAGAGTAGAAAATGTTCCACCACTAGGCCAAGAACCAGTTCCTCTGGGACTGAGGAAAATAAGAAAACTGAAGCCGAAGGAAAGAATCCTTGTTTCATCTGGACATAAATGTGAAAACAATAAAAGCAAATGTGACCTGAGGCATTCCGCTACATCCCAGTCACGTTCCTTGTCAGAAAGAGAAGCCTGCTCCTTGGGCCCATCATGCTACTGCTATTTAATTCCTGACTTCTTGCCGCCTACTTCATCCAGTTATGCTTTATCACCTTTGATTCCCCTTGGCAACAAGATCGACTATTAGTCTGAGCTGACTGTGGAGACCTAAGAGAAAAATCTTGTAACCCACCAACATAGTCTTGTCAGGCAGGGTTAGGATTTATTTCTGATAGACATGAAAGGTACAGGTGTTTTCATATCAGTCAAAATGTAAGATGTGTGGCATACAATCTATTTCTTCTTTTTTTTTTTACCTCTTTAGCTAAAAAATAGGGTAGATAGATAGATGGTAGATAGATAGAGATTAGAAAAGACATGTAATTTCTTTATTTTTTCCAATAAGTTTTAGTAAAAAAAGCTTTATCAAAAGCCTAAAGTTATTTTAAGTATACACTGCTTTGCTTTATGCAAATAATATGCATGTAGTCATGAAAAAGCATTCACCAAATTGAACACTGGATTCAACTCCTAAGTTTGTGCTACCTTGACAATCCAAAATAGTGTTTTTAGTTATAGTTTATCTAAACATTACAATGGACTAATAAATCAGTAAGAATATTTAAAAATTAGAAACAAATTTGCAACATTTAACTGATGATATGCCACGTACCACAGAGCGGCTGTCAGGATGCCACTGAGAAATAGTTCATTGAATAAAAAAATAGTTTAGTTTTCTAAAAAAGCTTTTAGAAAACAGATGAACTGAGTTTCTGCTCTAGAAATGGACTATGAAGATGCTCTCTTTCAAATCCTGGAGAGGGTGGGTTGCCTCTCCTTCTCCTTTGATACACAGCCTGGATCCCCTTTCATCGCGTCCCCAAGAACTAGGAGGTGAAGAAGCACAACTGGTCCCCAGTGACCTTCCAGGGCTAAATCCAAAGCAGGGCTTCTTCAAGTGTTTCTTATTGAAGTGAAAATCCCATTGCAATGAGATTGATGTTTACCTACATGTCTTACCTACAAGCCTAAATGTTTCTTTTTTTTTTTTAATATATTTTATTGATTTTTACAGGGAGGAAAGGAGAGGGATAGAGAGCTAGAAACGTCGATGAGAGAGAAACATCGACCAGGTGCCTCCTGCACACCCCCTACTGGGGATGTGCCCGCAACCAAGGTATATGCCCTTGACCAGAATCGAACCTGGGACCTTTCAGTCTGCAGGCCGACGCTCTATCCACTGAGCCAAACCGGTTTCGGCCCTAAATGTTTCTTAAAGGTACAAATAATGGTGCATTCACTCTTCTACCTCCAAAACCCACACAGGGCCTGGATATAATAGGCAGGCAATATATGACTTCTGACTAAATCAGACCTCTTTAAGTGTAAATTAAGGGAATGAATTAGATCTCCCAAGTTATTTCCAGGTGCTAAACTTCAGGTCCTTATCTATGCTAACAAAAGGGTAATATGCTAATTAGACCAGGAGACCTTCTGGATGTCCTTCCAGACAAAGCCATGGTGGCGGGGCCGAGGCAGAGACAGTTAGGGGTGATCAGGCCAGGAGGGGAGGGCAGTTGGGGGTGATCAGGCTGTTGGGGGTGCAGTTGGGGGCAAGCAGGCCAGCAGGGGGGGGCAGTTGGGGGTGATCAGGCCAGCAGGGGGGCAGTTGGGGGCAAGCAGGCCAGCAGGCAGAGTGGTTAGGGGCGATCAGGCAGGCAGGCAGGTGAGCGATTAGAAGCCAGCAGTCCTGGATTGTGAGAGGGATGTCTGACTGCCGGTTTAGGCCTAATCCCCCGAGGGGTCCCAGATTGGAGAGAGTGCAGGCGGGACTGAGAGACACCCCCATGCATGAATTCCATGCACCGTGCCACTGGTGATTCTATAATTAGTTTCATTTTCAAATTTGAGAATGTGTATATTACCCTTATGTTTCTCTGTACTCTATTAATTCTGAATTACAAAGCACAATTTTAGGAAAGCGGACGACACCTTGAAAAACAAACTGGACATGGCAATCAGTTCTTTATTATTATCAAACCAGAACACAGTGTGATTATGCCTGTGGGTAACAATTTTCCTGTAGACATGTCCTCCCAAGAGAACACAAGTGATTCTTGTGAGAAATCAGAAATGGAAGAGAATATGGCAGCAAAGGATATAACATATGCATTCTTTCATTCAATCAAGAGTTTTATATATACATTTGCTCATCAGTGAACAAAGAGACAAATGCCTACTCTTGTGAAGATCACAATTTAATTAGGGAATCCTCTATAATAAAGGGGAAATATGCAAATTGACCCTCACGCTGTTGCACAAGATGGCTGCCCCCATGTGGTCAAAGATGGCCGCCACAAGATGGCCGTCAGGGGAGGGCAGTTGTGGGCGACCAGGCCAGCAGAAAAGGGCAGTTAGGGGCGACCGGGATGGCAGGGGATGGCAGTTGGGGGCAACCAGGCTGGCAGGGGAGGGCAATTGGGGGTGATCGGGCCAGCAGGGGAGCAGTTAGGCATCAATCGGGCTGTCAGGGGAGTGGTTAGGGGGTGATCAGGCTGGCAGGCAGGCAAGCAGTTGGGATCCAGCAGTCCCGGATTGTGAGAGGGATGTCCGACTCTGGTTTAGGCCTGATCCCTGTGGGGTCCCATACTGGAGATGGTGCAGGCTGGCCTGAGGGACACCCCCCCCCCCAGTGCACAAAATTTCATGCACCAAGCCTCTAGTATAAATAAATAATAATCAACATAACAGAGTAGGAAGTTATTGATACATTAAAAGAATATCAGCACCATAGTAAAGATAATAGAGGAGACGGAGGTGTGTTCTGGAAGTCTAAGAGAGGAGTTGCAGTTTTATAAAATGTGGTCAGTGTATGCCTCTTTGAAAAGTTATCATTTGAGCAAAGTCATTCCTGGAAAGAGAATTACCTGAGGAAAATATTCCAAGCAAAAGTAACAGCAAGTGCAAAGACCTAGGGCAGGTGGTATGTCAAGTGCAGGCAAATGGAGCTGAAGTAGAGACCACAGGAGGAATAAAAATAGAAGAAAGAGTCTAAAAGGTAATATAATATTATAGGTCTCTGGCATTTCACCAGAGAGAAATGGGAAGCCATTAGACGGTTTTTAGGTGGTTTGAAATTCAACTAGATTACTCTGGCTTCAATGTTGAGAAAAGACTATAAAGAGGCAAAAATGGAAGCAGAGAGACCAATCAGAAGGCTGCTGTAATAACCCAGGTGAGGACCAGGGTAGTAGTGGTAGGCATAGTGAAAAAACAGTTGGTTTTGGATAAGTTTGCAAAGAACTAAAAGAATTCAGAGCTTTAAAATATAAGTTAAATTAGAGTAAAAAATATTAATTGAGGGCATTGTGTTTGCATTAACTTAGAGGCCATAAGCAGTGCTCACTCTCTATGTTTCTCTTTCTGTCTCTCTCCTGATTCTAAGGATTTTCTTTATCTTTTGTTGCAAACCATCCCAGTGGTGGAGAAGCCAGTATCTTAGACGTGGGTATGAAGGAAAAAAGAAGATTCAGAATATTACGTATGGCAACCAAGAATGGAGTTGCCATTAAATGAGATGATGTAGGCATTATGTAAAGCAGAATTCTTTTTCTTTTCTTTCTTTTTTTGTTTGTTTTTTGTTTTGTTTTGTTTTTTAGAAACGTAGCAGGTTAGTTTGTAAATAATGAGTTTGGGATGTCTACTGAGCATTTAAGTAGGCCGTTGAATTTAGAAATCTGGAGTCAAGGGAAACTTTAAGATAAATATGTATATTTACATTTACTAGTCACTAGAATATACTTGAGATTTCTTACAATGAGGTGATGTGCTCAGTGAGGAAATCAGTTTAGTGAGAAGAGAAAAAAATGGAAGGAGAGGGAAGAAAAGAAGGGAAGGGAAAGAAGAAAAGAGGCCCTAGTACTAAGCCTGAGGGTACATCAAGGTTAGGAGGTGAGAGAAAGAAGAGTGGGGAAAGGAGACTAAAGGAAGTGGCCTATGAGAAAGTGATTCCAGTAGAAGGAAGCTATTTCTTGGCTGTTTTGAAAGTTAACTTTCATTTGAGAACTTAAAAATATTCAAGGCATTTCAAACCCATGCAACAAAAAGTAAATAAAACCCTTAGAATCAGGAGGGAGGGAGGGAGGGAAGGAGGGAGGGAGGAGTGAGAGAGAGAGAGAAGAGAGAGAGAGAGAGAGAGAGAGAGAGAGAGAGAGAACTGCTTGTAGCCTCTAAGCTAAAGGAAACATAATACCTTAGTTAATATATTTGACTCTAATTTAACTTACATTTTAAAGCTGAAATTTACACTGACCTCTGAACCTCAGGTAATTAAAGTAAAATAAATCCAGGAGTGATAGTGAATTGCCAGATTGGAATAACCTAAACTTTGAATTAGAAGAAAGGATTACTGCCTTAAAAATTCTGCCTTGAGGCCTGGCAGTGCCCAGTGCCTCTTTTCCATGGCATATGGTTATGAAATGACACTCCCTCCTACCTGAAGAAAGACTCACAGGTCTGATATTCTAAATTATCTGCAACATCCAACCCAATGGAGCTCATATTCAACCTATGACCTTGTGATACAGAACTAGAGACCCAGTGCACGAATTGGTGCACGGGTGGGGTCCCTCAGCCTGGCCTGCGATCGGGGCCAATCGGGGATGGCTGGCTGGGGAGAGGGACCACAGGAGGTTGGCTGGCCGCAGGAGGTTGGTTGTGGGAGTGCACTGACCAACAGGGGCAGCTCCTACGTTGAGCATCTGCTCCCTGGTAGTCAGTGTGTCATCATAGCGACCGGTCGACTGGTCTTTCGGTTGACCAGTCGTAACAGTCGCTTAGGCATATATATATATACTAGCTTTCCCGTTGCAGGAAAATTCCTGCAATGGGATTTCCTGCTGCACTCTACCCCGCCTCCGTTCCTCCCTTGCCGCCCGCCTCGCCTTCTCCTCCGGCCCGCCCGCGTTTCCCTTTGCTCCGCCATTGTCGCCCGCCTCCGTCCCGCCCTTGCCGCCCGCCTCGCCTTCTCCTCCGGCCCGCCCGCGTTTCCCTTCGTCCCCGGCCCCGCCTCCGCTCCGCCTTTATCACCTGCCTCACCTTCTCCTCCAGCCCGCCCATGTTTCCCTTCGCCCCCGGCCCCGCCTCCGCCCCGCCCTTGTCCCCCGCCCCGCCTTCTCCTCCAGCCCGTCCTCGTTTCCCTTCGCCCCCGGCCCCGCCTCCGCCACGCCCTTGCCGCCCGCCTCGCCTTATCCTCCAGCCCGCCCGCGTTTCCCTTCGCCCCTGGCCCCGCCTCCGCTCCGCCCTTGCTGCCGGCCCCGCCTTCTCCTCCAGCCCGCCTTCGTTTCCCTTCGCCCACGGCCCTGACTTCGCTCCTCCCTTCTCCTCCCCCCGCCCCCCTGGCTTGCTTGCTTCTTCGAAGCTTTACTCCCCTTTGCAGCTCTTGGCTTCTTTCGACACTGTCTTGATATGCAAATTAGACGCCATCTTTGTTGGGGCAATTTGCATACTCGTCCTGATTGGTTGGTGGGCGTGGCTTGGCTGGTGGGCGTGGCTTAGGTGTAGCGAAGGTGCGGTCAATTTGCATATTTGTCTATTATTAGATTAGATACACTAGAGGCCCAGTGCACAAAATTCATGCATGGGGGGAGAGGGGGAGGTCCCTCAGTCCGGCCTGCACCTTCTTGCAATCAGGACCCCTCAGGGTATGTCCGACTGTCGGACATCTCTCTCACAATTCGGGACTGCTGGCTCCTAACTGCTGGCCTGCCTGCCTGCCTGATTGCCCCTAACCACCCTGTCTGCCTGCCTGATTGTCCCTAAACCCTCTGCCTGCCTGATCAACCCTAACCACTTGCCTGCCTGCCTGCCTGCCTGATTGCCTCTAACTGCCTCTGCTTCAGCCCCCACCACCGCAGCTTTGTCTGGAAGGACATCGGGAATGATGTCCAGAAGGTCGTTTGGCTGTTCAATAGCATATTATACTTTTATTATTATAGGTAGATTATGATGGCCTTAATATTCTATCACTCACTGGCTTCAATACTTTAGAAACCATTTAAGAATCTCAAGATTAGGCATTTGCTCAGACTGGTAAAAAAAAAAAGTCTCCTTAAAGACTCAATTATCTCATAGAATTACACAAATTGATAATCTAAGCCAGCAAGCTTTTCAGCAATTTCAAAAGTATTCACCATGCATTTGTTAATCATCTATTGTCAGTAACAGGGATATGAATTACATAGGACTGAATGGCATTTACCTGATCATGTATAAATTACTTCAGTAACTAAGTCTTCAGGAATCACCATGTCAATTAGGGAACATTTTAGGTGATTGCTTTTTATTGGGCTCCGTCTCAGTTAATTTTTTTAATTGTTTTTCTTCCAGGTTCTTATTAGAATTGTTGTCAAACAAGGAAATAAATCCCTTTGTTCTCCCATGACCTACCTGTAGGCTGTGATCCTCTTTTGACAAGTCCAAATGCCTTTATCAGAGGATAAACAGTAGAACTGAGACATTTTTAAAGGTCAAGAGGCTGTTTTCTCTGTATCCCATAAGTGGCCCTGTGTTCGTGGCCTTTGAGAGTACTTGAGCTACGTAATTTTCTTCAAATATAAAGTAACAATTTAGAGTCCTAGAGCCGACCTCAACTGTACTTTTTATGCCTAATGTAAATGTGATTTCCAAACCATATCAGAGAGCTTATTCAATTTCATACCGTGATCTGGAGAAAATTGGATCTAAAATCTGTACTTTGGGAAGTTCATGCCAATGGATACAAATAAACAGAAAAGCCCACCAAGTAAGAATGTAAACACACTCAACGAACACTGCACAATGTCTGATTCTCAAGCACTAAGCAATGTAAATTGTATCTGTTTTTAGAGATTTCTTACCAGACTGAAATTTAAAGTACATTTTGTGACAAAATGGCAGCATCATATTGAATTTCTCCACTGTGTTATCTATAGTGAAGCCATTTCAAAAACACAGATAGGAGATCAGTTATATAAGATACTGCTGTTAAGTCATAAGAATGTTAAGCTATAAAAAAGCCTAAGCACAGAGTTATTGGTATTTTCCAAGTTGCAGTTCAAAGAAGGATGCATCATTTAAAAAAGATGAAAAGCATCCCTTTCCAAACTGGCATTTACTCTCAAGCTCCAAGGAAGAAAGAGACAAAATAGCCCATCAATTCCCATTAACCCACAATATAAAAATATCTGGTGGACTCACTGGCAGATGGCTTGAATTAGTCAGGAAAATGTGGGTTAAAGCTTAGTGGCAATTAACACTTTGTTAGGAAGAAATAACCAGAGTGATATGGTGTCATTTTACTCAGTGCTTATAAATATTCTTTAAAAAGATACGAACATTGAAAACTTGATGTAGGTCGATCTGCCCTCTTTTGCTGAATAGGAGGTATTTATATTTTATCAATAATTTATTAGAGAATGTTACCAATCTTCCTAAAACCCATATACAATGCACAGAAAAGAATTTTACAAACATTCATAAAATCCTAGGATTACGCACCTAGTAAGGCTGTGGTCAGCAATAACACAACAGCCTGACAAAGGGAGTTTGACTCTACACTAGAACACAGCTGGAGACTGGCCCGTTTCCCCTCAGTCCCCTTGTCAGACAATAAAGCCTACAGTCCTGATCTTTCAGGGGGGACGATGGGCTTCAGAAGTGCTTACTTCCTGATGGTTGGGGACTTTCTCAGTTCATCAGCCAGTCTATACTGATAGGTGTGTTACAGTACATGCCCCCTGTATTTAATTTAGGATGGTTGGAAAGCACCGACTGATTGAAAAATACTGACTCTCTTTAATTTTACAATATTAGGGCCCTATGATTTATGCTATGGGATTTGGTGGCCACTATAGCATTATGGCACAGCTTACTGTATTGCTCTGAGGCATGATTTCTAGACATTAAGATATGGCTAAATCAGAGTTCCAACTAAAATAAAGTTGTATGTAATATCCCATCTCTATGTGTGTGTGTGTGTGTGTGTGTGTGTGTGTGTGTATACACATATATATATATATATATATATATATATATATATATATATATATATATATATACTAGAGGCCCGGTGCACGAAATTAGTGCATGGGGGGTGTCCCTCAGCCCAGCCTGCACTCTCTCCAATCTGATACCCCTCGATGGACCCCTAAACAGGCAGTCGGACATCCCTCTCACAATCCAGGACTGCTGGCTCCCAACCGCTCACCTGCCTGCCTTCCTGATTGCCCCTAACCACTTCTGCCTGCCAGCCTGATCACCCCCTAACCACTGCCCTGCCATCCTGATTGATGTCTAACTGCTCCCCTGCCAGCCTGTTTGTCCCCAACTTCCCTCCTTTGCTGGCCTGGTCACCCCTAACTGCCCTCCCCTGTAGGCTTGATCGCCCCCAACTGCCCTCCATTGCAGGCCTGGTCCCTCCCAACTGCCCTCCCCTGCTGGCCATCTTATGGTGGCCATCTTGCATCTTGTGTCCACATGGGGGTAGGATCTTTGACCACATGGGGGCAGCTATCTTGATCTTGTGTGTTGGAGTGATGGTCAATCTGCATATTACTCTTTTAGTAGATAGGATAGAGGCCTGGTGCATGGTTGGGGGCCAGCTGGTTTGCCCTTAGGGGTGTCCCAGATCAGGGTGGGGGTTCCCTTGGGGCGTGGGGTGGCCTGGGCAAGGGACCTGTGGTGGTTTGCAGGCCGGCTATGCCCCCCAGTGACCCAAGTGGAGGCCCTGGTATCTAGGATATATTTATCTTCTACAATTGAAACTTTGTAGCCTGGAGTGGAGCCAAGCCTTCTGCTCGCTCCGTGGCGGCAGCCATTTCTGTTGGGGTTAATTCACCTTCTATAATTGAAACTTTGTAGCCTGGAGTGGAGGCCTGGGTTGCCCAGGGCATGTGGAAAGCTTGGCTTCCTCCATCGCTGGGGGCAACCCTAGCCTGCTGTCTCCAGCTCTGTGGCTGCCACCATTTTTCTTGGGATTTATCTTCTATAATTGAAACTTTGTAGCCTTAAGTGGAGGCCTGGGCAGGCCAGGGTGTGCAGAAAGCTTGGCTTCCTCCATTGCCAGGGAAATCCAAGCCTCCCTCCTGCTCTCTCCATGGCCACAGCCATCTTGGTTGGGTTAATTTGCATAATCACTCCTGGTTGGCTGGTGGGCGTGGCCAGTGGGCATGGCTTGTGGGTGAAGTAGAGTGATGGTTAATTTGCATATTACTCTTATTATATAGAATGTGTGTGTGTGTGTGTGTGTGTGTGTGTGTGTGTATATGGCATCACAAGACAGTATATTTTCCCCAATGGATGGATATTAGTGAGTTTAGTTCCAGCCAAAATGTAACAGGACCAAATGCACCTTGACTCTGATGATTTTATATTCTAGTGTAAAAGTTAGCTTGTGCCACATTCAGGTGAACTGAAATCTGACAGCAGTTTCATCGGGAGCTGAGGTTCTGATTGAGTAGGACAGCGATGTGGGTGTCTTGAAACTGAAGCCTTCTGGATTCCCAAGTGGACAGGGCCTGTGGAGACCTGAAGAGGATGCAGAAGAAGCCCTCCCATGACCACAAGGCTGGGAAACCAGAACCGCCGAAGGAGTGAAGAAACTGACTTTATTCACTTAGCAATGACAGAAGTTATTTTAAGTCGTATCGATGTGAAGAGGTGTTATTTGGACTGTGGTCACCCAATCTTTTCCACTCCATAGATAATGGAAAAAATACTCTTTGGAGAATTAAGAATAATATCAGAACTCTCTGAAACCCAAAGTTATTAAATGTTAGATGTGTTGTATTGTCAAATATTGGGATGAATTATTAAGATGGATGTGAAAGCAACTGTTTTGGCAGCCTACATTAATTTTCATCTTTCTAGGGTGGGATTGGTTCAATTTTAACTGCAAATAGTACTTGGGGGCTGTATTAACAGTCAATAGAAGTATATTCATGCAACAACACCTGGAAAATGTGTGCCCTTGGCAAGGGACATGGTAGTGGTTATTGGAGCTCTGCATCTTCTTTCCAGTCAACAGTGTGAAACCTTGAGGGAAGAAACCCAAGTCCTTCTGTTTCCTCTTTTCATAAAATAGAAATGTGATCTTGGAGACTAGAGACAGGATAATGGTATTAAAGTAGAATAAGTAATTCACACATTGTCTGACACACATCATGCACTCAATGTTGACACTGTTTCCTTTTAAATTTGGAGGGAATAGCCCAGAGTGGCTCAGTAGTTGAGCACCAACCCATGAATGTACCAGGAGGTCACTGTTCAATTCCCGGACAGGGCACATGCCTGGGTTGTGGGCTCTATTCCTAGTAGGGGGTATGCAGGACACAGACAAGTAATAATTCTCTCTCATCAATGGTGTTTCTATTTCTCTCTCCCTCTCCCTTCCTCTCTTTGAAATCAATAAAGGTACATTTTAAACTTTGAGGGAATAAAATGGTAATGCTGGGTACCACCATGGGATTTACTACACCAATTTTTCTTTCTCCAAAGCTTTTCTTCTTTGATCAATGCCAAAGGTTTCCAATAAGTCTTAGAATAAAAAAAGAACACAAACAAGATAAATGAAGCAAAATTATTCATCCATTTTACCCTAAGAGAAACATGCTTCTCAACACAGACATTCTAAAAAGTGTATAACAAATCGGTTACTGCCTTTAAAAAAAGAAACAGTGGCATTATCATTTTATTTTATTATTTTTTTAAATTTATCATAACTCTCTCAGAACCACAATCTCTTGATCTTTGTTTCTCCTAAACCAACCTACTCTTACAACAGTATTCCCAACTTAAAAAGGCAACTCTTCTTTTTTATACATAGGCAATAAAATAATAACCTGTTTTCTTTCATACTGTAGATTCAATCCATCACCAAAGTCCATGAGTTTACCTTCAAAGCACACCCAGAAAGTGGATATTTCCCTCTACCTCCATCAAAATCATTGAAGCCCAAGCTATCATCACATCACCTGGAATATTGCAGGAAGCTCCTAACTGATCTCCCTGCTTCCATCTATATTTATCTGTCTTCAATAATAACCAGAATTATTTTTGCAAAAAATTAAATCAGAAGATATCAGGATTTTGCTCAAAACCTCCCGAAGTTTCTCATCCCATTCATACTCAATGTCTCTCATAGTCAATAGCCTACAAAGCCTTACTGTACTTTCTCTGGCCTCTGTAGAGGAGATTGTTAATCTCCTAATATTTTCCTCTTTACTCACTCAATTTCAGCCTCATTAATTATTTTGCTGTTAGCAAAAAAGTAGGCATACATGCATTTCAAGGCCTTAGTGCTATCCCCTACATGAAATACTCTTCTCTATATGGCCCAGAATCTCCTTTCATTCTTTGCTCAAATGTATATTCCAACTCCATCCCACTTAAAATTCTAGATCTTTACTTTCTTATTCCTAACCTGTGTTTTATTTTTTCTGTACCATACCCATTACTATTTGATACACTACAAATTTTATTCAGTGTCAGGATTTCCCTCCCCTGCTAGAATGTAAACTCTATGAGAATGAGTATATTTCAATCTTTTAGTCACTGTTGTATCATCAGTGCCTCCGACTGTCCTGGCACAAAATAAATGCTCAATAAATATGTACTTAACTAGAGGCCCGGTGCACGAAATTTGTGCATGGGGGTGGGGTGTCCTCAGCCCAGCCTGCACCCTCTCCAATCCAGGACTGCTGGCTCCCAACTGCTCGCCTGCCTGCCTTCCTGATTGCCCCTAACCACTTGTGCCTGCCAGCCTGATTGATGCTTAACTGCTCCCCTGCCAGCTTGTTTGCCCCTAACTGACCTCCCCTGCAGACCTGGTCACCCCTAACTGTCCTGTCCTGCAGGCCTGGTCGCCCCCAAGTACCCTCCCCTGCAGACCTGGTCCTGCCCAACTGCTCTCCCCTGCAGGCCTGGGTCCCCCGCAACTGCCCTTCCCTGCAGGCTTGATCGCCCCCAACTGCCCTCCCTTGCAGGCCTGGTCCCTCCCAACTGCCCTCCCCTGCTGATCATCTTGTGGTAGCCATCTTGTGTCCACATGGGGGCAGCCATCTTTGACCACATGGGGGCAGCCATCTTGTGTGTTGGGAGTGATGGTCAATTTGCATATTACTCTTTTATTAGATAGGATAAGAGACAACAGGCCAAAAATGGAGTCACTTGTTTTAAGCCTTACACCAGCCAACTGGGACTTAACACCTAACCTAGAGCAGTTCCAGCCTCTCCCAGGAGTGTGATCCTAACCAATCAGTCTGGAACTTCCTGGTCAGCACCAGTGAAGTACTCTGCCTGGTAGACACCTTTTATTCCTTAAAGGAAGGGGACATTGTCTTAAACAATAAACCGCTTCCTCCCCATCCCCCTTCCCTTACTGCCTATAACGAGTCTTCCACGTTCACATCTCCTCTGATACTTGCCCAATTCATGAATATAGCAAAGTAGATCTTCAAATTTACTCAGTTGAATTTTTCTTCCTAATATATGTTTGCACAAATGAAGTGAGTACTCAGAAAGGAGGGGGAAAGCTGGAGAATCCACAATCTGACAAGGCAGGATTGCTGGCGAGGACATATTGATAACTCGCAGGCACTGCGTTACAGACCATCTTTCTCTGACTGCCATAATCAACACATTGCTTCTCATCAAGTGAATGACCAGACTGGAACAGGTACCGTTCTGGGATAAAATGACTAGCTTCCCACTCAGCAATGCATAAATGAGTGGTGCTCCTATATGCATTGCTCAGTTCACCTTCCAAAGAACCCTAAGACCAATACAAGGCCATCTCTGGCAATGAAAACGCTTGAGGTCTGTGATGTTAAATAACTTACCAAGGATGGAACAGCTAGTGACACAGCCTGAGGTTAGATGTCTGCTTTAAGTCAGGAGTGCCTACATCGTTTAAAACTAAATCAAGCTTACTTTTCCTATCTTTAAGCTCCTTAGAGAGATTCTAAAACCACTTTCAAAAGAACACCGTGTGTATTAGCTGCACAACAGATTTTTTTTTTTTTAATGTTCTCATGAAATTTCACCGACTTCTATTTAAAACCATATCAGCCTGTGGAATCCCCTGCTCCTGTGAGGGACGGCGTTTTCCTGGTTCACCAGCTTCCCCTGAAAGCCCTGATAAGGAAGCCTCATTCCGTCCCTCTCTTGACAAAGCCATCCTGCTACCCCTTGAGAAAGTACCAACTACTTTTGTACTATTTGGAGCGGCGGACAGTTGGTGATGGCAAAAATTAAAATCTCACTGAATCCAGGCATACCTGGAAGGTGAAGTTTCCTGCCATGCCACTCCGAATGGCACGTCATTGGATGGTGCTTCTAAGAGCCTCACCTTATTCACTGAGTTCCTCCTACTAAGTGCCAACCGCAGAAGACATGTGAAGATGACCAAGGCGGGCTCCACGTCTAAAAGGAGTTTATGAAAGTCTGAGGATGACACATCCTGGGAAAATGCAGCGTGGAATATTGCAAGGGGCACTGGAATGAGATTCGAAAACCCAGATGTGATTTTTTTTCCCCCTTATTTAAGATCACACTTTCATCCAATGGCAGGCATCAATGTCACAGCAGAGAAGCAGAAGTAGGTAGGTATGGAAGTATAGAGAAAATAAAATTTAGTTTTACTTCAGTAAGCCAGGAATATAGGCATTATATAGGTCACAGCAGTGTTTCTCAGAAGGTGGTGCTGTGTGCACTCTCTACGTGGAAAATGTCAAAAACACTTCAAACAGTGCCAATTCTTGAGCATCACCCCATAGCTACTAAATCGGTGTCTGTGCAATAAGGGAAGGACTTAGGAATGTACATATTAATAAAGCCCTCTAGGTGACTCATATCCACTGTAAAGTTTAACAACTGCAGAGCTAAGGAAAGTGAGATGATTGAACTAAAACAAACTACCCGCTAAGTCTTTCAGTAATAATTGAAAAATTCCTTCGGGGGTAGGAAATGGAGGGACATGTGCAGGCAGCGAGCTTGGGCATTTCTGCTTCTAAGTCCATCATCCTTTGTCTCTTTGTATTTGGAGGGTTTAGGTCTGTCATACAAAGCCTTCAAATTTTGTCAAATAGGGATATTCACGCCTGTCTTTGTACAACTGTAAGAACTCTTTTGAGGAGAAGTAAAAAGCAAAACAAATAAACGCATATACACACTATATTATCCCTTCTTCCATCTCTTCTCAATTTGTCTACCCATAGAGTTTCTCTGTTATATCTGCAACAGCCTTATACTGCCTGTGGTCAAAATGTTCTATCCCATGGTGCAAAATCCCCTCTCCAGACCCTGGCTGGGCGACAGAGAAGAGTATGTGCTGGCTGGGTAATAGTTAGGGATTTTTGAAATTTCCGTAAGGGTGTGGGAAGCTTAGGAAAAAGCAACGTGAACACAGGAGACTGCCTGTGTTGGCATAAACTTCTGCTCCAAATGCTACAAGTTATATAATAAGTTAATGCTTACACTGATTCCTCTCAAACTTAAAAATAATATTTAACTGTTTAATCCTATCACCTTTTTCTGACCACTTTCTTTTGTGATGCTTGAAAACCTTCCAATCACTAAGCAGAATAGCAATGATTAGAATCAGAAGGCAGTGGGATTTAACTGGAAAAGCTATAAATTACTATTGGACCATTTGGATGCTTCCTAGGAGATGGAAAAAGAAAGGAATGACACCATTTTTTAATCATTAAAACTGAAATTTCAAAAGCAGTTAAGAAATAGAAATGAAAAAGAGGTGTTCCTAATATATGATTGTCCTTTGTAAATTTTTAAAAGTGTATTTACCATATTTATGCAATGCAATTAAATATGTGATTCTTTTTTGTTTGTTTGTTTTTTAATCCTCACCCAAGGATATTTTTCCACTGATTTTTTTTTTTTTTTTTTTTAAGGGGAGTGGAAGAGAGAGGAAAAGACAGAGAAACATCAATGTGATGTGAGAGAAATACATCGATTGGTTGCCTCCTGCACAAGCCCGGACCAGGGCCTAGGTCGGGGATGAGCCTGCAACCAAGGTACTTGCCCTTGACCAGAATAAAACCAAGGACCCTTTGGTCCACAGGTTGACTATCCACTGAGTCCAACTGGCTAGGTGATTCTTAGTAACACTACAATGGGCAATGTAACTAGATTATCTTTATTTAATACTAGTACTTTCAAAGTAAGCTAGAAAACCTGTTAAGTAAACTTCACTTTCTATCCAATGTGTTCAAAATCTTAATTACTAACAAATAAATGAAAAATAAAATGAATGACGTTTAAATGACTGCTAATTAAACAAATAGGTTTCAGCTGTGTCCACATTAGCAGTGAGTCAAGAGAAAACAGTGTTTGTAAAACATCCTAAATAAAATTATACATATTTGCTCTTTCCTTTAACTGCAGAACTGCTTCTGGGAGAGACTTGATGTGATGAATTATATTATTACTGGATGACATATGAGAACATGCTACTGGTGACTAGAGCCTCGATCTCCTAGGATCTTCCACTAATTAGCAACATGGTTTTGGGCAGTCATTTAACCTTCAGAGTCTGTTGTAGATTTGCCCACTGTTAACTTGTATGTGTGACTTCCTTTATGCAGAATATATGCTAAGATTATAGCTCTTTATATTAATGTTACAATATAATAGTTATTGTGGCAAAGACCACAAAATGTTCATCAGAATACACCACCTTCTCTTAGGCACAAGGTAGACCCGCTTCCCTAGCAGTTACGGGTGTCCATAAGACTGAGTTTTGGACAGTGGAAGATGAGTGGACATGATATAAAACCCTCCACTTTCCAGCGAGTTGATATGGAGATCGCTTTAACAACACCAAAAGCAAACATCAAAGACTGTGTGGAAGAGGGTTCTCATGACCTGATGAGAGAGTTTTTATTGTGCCAAGTCACTGAAGTTTTTAGTATTTTTGTCATAATAGATAACACTACCTTAACCAGCATCTCAGATTGCTCAGGCTGCCCCAGCAGAACACCAAGCATGGGTAAGTCCTGAACAAAAGAAATCCATCTCTCACCGTTCCAGAGGCGAAGTTAAGAGGGAGGCACCAGCACGTGGCCTTTGGTTGGGCCCTCCTCCTGCTTCATACCTGGACTTTCTTGCCCTGTCCTCACAGGGCAGAGGAGGCTAGGGATCGTTCTGGAGCCTTTTTTATAAGAGCGCTAATCCTACTCATGAAGTCTCCACACTCTTGACCTAATCACTTCCCTAATCGCTGTGCACTGAGGGCTGAGGACGCCACTTACGTCAATTGCGGAGAATGTTGAGCTCTGTAACTGGATTTCAGAAATTTGAGGAAGAACATCAGGCCTTCTGTAGGCCAGGAATTATACCACTTTCTGGGGGATAAGATTGAACTTACCATATAGAAAAAGGCCAGGAGCTAGAGAAACCACTTAAGGTATTACCCTGCCTTTTGCAGGCTAGAGCTTATGAAATATAGATTCCAGATCAGGATCAGAGAAAGGCAGCCGCAGTAGAAGTGGAACCACCACACTTTCTAAGTCAAAATATGTATAATATTTCTAGTATTCATTTCCTTTTTGTTGTCTTTTGAAACTTATTAATGTATTAATTCTCAATTCAACTTGGTTCAGATACCCTAAGGCCGTGGTTGGCAACATGCAGCTCGCAAGCCACATGCGGCTCTTTGGCCCCTTGAGTGTGGCTCTTCCACAAAATACCTTGGCCTGGGCGAGTCTATTTTGAAGAAGTGGCGTTAGAAGAAGTTTAAGTTTAAAAAATTTGGCTCTCAAAAGAAATTTCAATCGTTGTACTATTGATATTTGGCTGTGTTGACTAATGAGTTTGCTGACCACTGCCCTAAGGTGTATCAAGGAAGGAATTTGTGACTACCAGGTTTTACTTTCATATGTATCCCATAGTTCAAGAATACCTCCTGTCAGCATCTTAGAATAAGACTAGAGGCCCAGTGCATGAATTCGTGCATGGGTGGGGTCCTGAGAGGGATTCGGGGGGATGGGGTGGGCTGGGACATGATTGGCCCTCTGGGCGGGCAGTGGGATCCAGAGCGATAGGTCCTCCTTGCTGGCCCAGAATCTGGATCCGTCCTACTGACATTTGTGCCGGTTGTCAGAAGCCACCTGGCAGCCACTTTTATATTGTTTCTTCCTTGTGGAGAGTCTAGGGAGGGGAAGCAGCCACGGTGTCTGAGGCCGACTTCCAGGAGGCCGGCGGCACTGTCTGGATCATGCCCGCGGCATTGGTCCATCAGTGCCTGGCCTGTTCTCAGGAGATTGGACCTGGAGGACTACTGAGGAAGTGACTGGCTGCCATCGGGCTAGTGGGCCACCAGGACAGGCCTCAGCTGAGCGGTGCTCCCGCTGTGGGAGTGCACTGAACACCAGATGGCAGCTCCTGTGTTGAGCATCTGCCCCCTCGTGGTCAGTGCGTGTCATAGCAACCAGTCATTCCAGTTGTTCGGTTGCTTAGGCTTTTATATATCTAGCAACCAGTCATTCCAGTCATTTGGTCATTCAGCTAGCTCTGCCTCAGGAGGTCAGGTAACTAGGTAGTTCTTTGGTGCAAGTAGAGGCTTCTGAGTTGTAAGCCGATGTATCTGAGTCACTGGCTTTATATTTTTAACAATAATTCTTAAGCAAATTATTTTACATGTTATTGTCAGTATCCCAGTAATATTTAAGATCCATGAGGGTAGAGACCATATAATCCTAACCTAGTGTTTCATACAGTACCTGGCTAATGTTTGGTTCAGAATACTATTTGTTGAAAACAGTCATGAATGTACCACCACTACATTCATACTCAGGTCACCATTTCTTTGCAATATAGCACAGGTCTTGGGATAATACAGGAGACATTTTAAAGTCAATGAAGCTGAGATTTTTCTCTCACATCTGTGACTTTAGAATGCTTATGAAATATTTGTATCTTATTATAGGACAGTTTTAAATAAATAAAACAAATACTGCTCAATCCTACCAGGAGTCATACACGGAGCTAGTTATTATGATATGCATGAACTCACATAGTTCTTAGCAGAGTTTTGCTTCCAGTGGCTAAATGAATTTCAGTGATTATTTATTCCTGAGGGTATCATAGATGGGATTATTATACATTTGAACAAGATTTTTAATTATGATATACCGTGTTGTCAGTGTACACAAGGTTTAATCACATTACACAGGAAGTAAATACAAAGCCAGGAGTTAGCTGTCAGCACAATGATAAGTCTATCTGATCAGAGCCAAACAGATGACTAAATCTCTTTGTCTAGCTCGGTCAGACATGGAAGCACCTTTTCTCCAGGGTTGACGGGGTTGCTTGCAAACGGTCAAAGAAGCCAACAGGGAACATAGTAGCACACCTCGAAATTTCTCATCCGGTTGTGATTCTTTTGGATAATTGAATTAATACCTGAATTATCTCTGTATATCTGTTTATATAGTGTAGTGCCTAGAGATAGACGTTAAATAATTATTTTGGAGTAATAAACTATTTAAGAATTCATATGGTAACCACAGAATATATGACAGGAGTTCCTCCCCTGCTACCTTCAACCTCTGTCATATCTGGAATTGGAGATCTGGCTAGGAGACCATTTTCCTATTAAATCATCCCCAAAATCCAAAAATATACTTCTCAATACTTGATACAATACAATACAAATTAAGTGAAAAAATGAGTGTGCATGCTTAGGAAAAAATTGGGGGCAATTTTTATTGTTAATGCAGCTTGATATACATTATAAACTGTTTCATGCAATCTAAAAGAAAAAAAAATGATTTTAAAAGGAGAAGAGTTCCCCATAGAAAATATGTTCAGGAATGTTTGCAAATCTGAAGCTTTCCTGTTCCTGCTGTGATGCACTCTAACCCTATGATAGATTCCTGAACAAGTGCACGCATGTTTTTCCTCTGCTTCCACTCAGGCATCCGAAAGCCCCAAGTACTGTGCACTTCACCCATCTAAAACTTCTTCCCCAACTTCCCTTTTCTTTTGTGCTTATTTCAACTAGATGTTAAAAGAAAGCAATATGATTTTGCTAGTACCCATTAATAGGAGCATGATAAATAAGGTAATTTTCCAAGCAGTGTTTGTTTTTATGGAGAGTTGCTCGCTCACACACCAATATGTCTAATCAAAGTTTTAGGCATCCTGAATGATAATTATTCTTGGATGTGGCTATGTTAATATAATATACCTCCTCTTGCTATGAATTAATCTGGTCCTAACTTTCTACAGACCTATGTGCTGATGTTTTCTATTAATTTTGTGATGATATATTTAAAAAGAGACCAGCCTAATATTAATTGGAAGTTCATTATGCACTACATTATAATACACAATGTATACATATATAGTTTAAAATTAACATCTTTCAGGAAAAGTTTATCTGGAGAACAAACACAGGCACACAGTATGTATGATATGTATTTTTAAATTACCTTTATGAAATTTGAGCACACCAATTATCCTCAGCAAATGAATTTAATTAGTTTATACAGTTTATCCCTATTGAACACAAAACTGCTTCAAAATTAGAAGAGATTAGAGCCTTAGAATGTTCATCATGAAGTTAGTGTGCATTCTTGCATTCTGAAAATACCCTTCATGCTGGCAAATACTGAATGAGCAACTTTATCAACAATATAAGGAATCTAAACATGGACCTTTTATTCCTCTCAAGTACATTTACCACCCTTCTCTCCCATTGATTTTAAGAAATTAATCTCCACAGATACTTTGTTCCTTTTCTTCTTATCTTGGGTACATTCTCCTTCACCCTGAATGCCTTCTGTATGATTGCGGTGCAAAGAGCATGTGTTAAACTTGAAGAATATTCACAAGAGGGTACATATCATGTTCCATGTCTGTTGAGAATGTGTAATGCAGCGTATCACAAACTGGGAAGTTGTAGTTTGAACCATGATGGGTTATAAAATCAATTTAAAGAATGATTATAGAATTTCTTAAAACATGGAATAGAATGGAACTGGATAGGGCAGAAAACAATTTTAAAAAACAGAGTATTTCATGTATAAGGATAAAAAATAATTATTGTTCAATGAGACTTGATTCAGCATGTGTGTGTGTGTATGTGTGTGTGTGTGTGTAGTAGTAGTAGTAGTAGTAGTAGTAGTAGTAGTAGTAATAGGTGGCAATGTGAAATATATTGCTTATCTGGATCATAGGCAAAACGTTTTGAAAGCTACTTTAATACAAAAAAATGAGATACAGTTGTAGTCTTCATGATGCTCTAGCCTATGTAATTCATCATCATATCCAAATTACTACTCCCTCTATATAATCCAATATAATGACAGCAAGCTTTTGCCTCCTATAGCTAAACATGCCATAACAAAATTTTATAGTTCATGTGACTAATTTGTTTATTCAGCTATTTTTATGTTATTTTTAACCATATGCTAATCTTAAAGTATAAACAAAAAAGAGTATACCTACTACATAGCTTACTGTATTCATAAACAGATCATAAATATGAGTACCTTCATTTTAATTATAGTAGGAGCTGACATCAATATGAGATTTAGTAACACATGATCAGCAACTCCACTTCCTTGCTACTTAGGCTCTTTGGTCAAGAAAGAGCAGACCAGCAGCCACAGCAACAGCCTGAGGAGCAGCAGCCACTGTGACCACCCGAGGAGGAGCTGCCATTGCAACTGCACAACCCACCACCCAGCCCACCACTGCAGCCACAGGCCCTGCACAACTCAACACCTAGATCCTTCGGTGATAGCAAAAATGGGGAGACATAAGAACCACCACAAAGGAAAGAAAAGGATGAATTGCCAGAAAAGGAACTAAATGAAATGGAGATATGCAATACGTCAGAAAAATAATTCAGCCTAAGGGTCATACAGTTCATAAACCAGATGGAGGAGAAAATCAACAACTTATACATGAATCAATACAAAATAAAGACTGATATAGCTACAATAAAAAACACTATGGAAGCTTTCAACAATAGACTAGGAGAAGCAGAGTACTGGATTAGCGAATTAGAAGACAGAGAAGCAAAACACACTCAATCTAAACTACAATTGGAGAAAAAATTCAAGACAGGAGGAGAGCCTAAGGGAGCTTTGGGACAACATGAAACGAAGCAACATACATATAATAAGTGTGCCAGAAAAACAAGAAGAGGAGCAAGGGTTAGAAAACCTATTTGAAGACATAATGTCAGAAAATTTCCCTGATTTGGGGAAGAAAAAACTCACACAAGCACAGAGTCCCAAACAAGATGAACCCAAAAAGACCCACACCACAACATGTCATAATTAAAATGGCAAACATTAACGACAAAGAGAGAATCTTAAAGGCTGCAAGAGAGAGAGACAGAAAGTTACCTACAAGGGATCTCCCATTAGATTATCAAATTATTTCTCAAAAGAAACACATCAGGACAGAAAGGAATGGAAAGAAGTATACAAAGTGATGCAAAGCAAGGGACTGAATCCAAGCATACTCTATCCAACAAGGCTATTATTCAAAATTGAAGGGGAAATCAGGAGCTTCACAGAAAAAAAAAAAAAAAAAAAGGCTAAGGGAGTTTATCACTACCAAGCCAGCAATGCAAGAAATGCTAAAGGGACTTTTGTCAAAAGAGGGGGGAAGAAGGGGAAGAAGGAACACAGGCACAACAAATAAAAATGGCTACAAACAAGTAACTATCAATAATAACTTTAAATGTAAATGGCCTAAAGCTCCAAGCAAAATATATCAAGTGGTTGAATGGATAGGAAAGCATGACCCATATATATGCTATCTATAAGAGACCCACCTCAGAACAAGAGACTCACAGAGACTGAAAGTGAAGGGATGGAAAAATATCTTTCAGGCAAATGGAAATGAAAAAAAAAAAAAAAAAAAAGCTGGGATAGCAATAGTAATATCTGACAAAATAGACCTCAATGTGAAGTCCATAAGAAGAGATAAGGAAGACCACTTCATAGTACTAAAGGGATTGATACAACAAAAGGATATAACTCTTGTAAACATATATGCACCCAATGCAGGAGCATGCAAATACATTAAAAAAAAAAACTTCTGGAAGATATCAAGGGAGAGATCAACAGCAATATGATCATAGTAGGGGACTTTAATACCCCACTGATATCACTGGATAAATGCTCTAGACAAAAATATCAGCAAAGAAACAGCAATCCTAAATGACTCACTAGATCAGATGGACTTAATTGACATCTTCAGAACATCCCCCCCCCTGCCAAAGTAACAGAAAATACATTCTTCTCAAGTGCACATGGGACATTTTCAAAGATAGACCACATATTGGGTCACAGGCAGAGTCTCTCCAAATTCAAGGAGATTGAAATCTTATCAAGTATCTTCTCAGACCACAAGGGCATAATATTACAAATCAACTACAATAAAAACAATAAAAAAATTCAAACACTTGGAGGCTGAATAGAATTCTATTAAACAATGATTGTGTTACCAAAAAGATCAAATGAGAAATTAAAAACATCCTGGAAATGAATGACAATGAAACCACAACAATCCAAAATCTATGGACGCAGTGAAAACAGTCCTGAGGGGTAAGTTCATAGCATTACAGCCTATCTCAAAAAAGAAAAAAAAAAACAAGAAAAACTGGTAGTAAATTATCTAACTCTACAACTTAAAGAGATAGAAAAGGGGCAACAAAGAAAAGCCCAGAGTAAGCAGAAGGAAGGAGATAATAAAGATCAGAGCAGAAGTAAATGACATAGAAACAAACAAACAAACAAATAAACAAACAAACAATACAAAAGATCAATGAAACCAAGTGTTGGTTCTTTGAAAAGATAAACAAGATTGATGAACCTCTAGCCAGGCTCACCAAGAAGAAAAGAGAGAGGACCCAAATAAACAGAATCAGAAATGAAAGAGGCAAAATAACAACACACTCCACAGAAATACAAAGGATTATAAAAACATACTATGAACAACTCTATTGCAACAAACTAAACAACCTAGAGGAAATGGACATATTCCTAGAAAAATACAACCTTCCAAAACTCAATCAAGAAGAATCAAAAAATCTCAACAGGCCAATAACTAAAGAGGAAATTGAAGTACTCATCATAAAAATTTCCAGCAAACAAAAGTCCAGGGCCAGAAGGCTTCATGGGGGAGTTTATCAAACATTCAAAGAAGAACTAAAACCTGTCCTTCTCAGACTATCCAAAAAATTCAAGAGGAAGGCACACTTCCAAGCTCTGTCTATGAAGCCAGCATTACCCTAATCCCAAAACCAGATTAGGAAACTACAAAGAAAGAGAATTACAGGCCAATATCCCTGATGAACATAGATGCTAAAATCCTCAACAAAATTCTAGCAAGCCCTAACCGGTTTGGCTCATTGGATAGAGTGTCAGCCTGCAGACTGAAGGGTCCCAGGTTTGATTCCGGTTAAGGGCATGTACCTTGGTTGCAGGCACATCCCCAGTAGGAGGTGTGCAGGAGGCAGCTGATCGATGTTTCTCTCTCATCGATGTTTCTAACTCTCTATCCCTCTCCCTTCCTCTCTGTAAAAAAAAGCAATAAAATACATTAAAAAAAATTCTAGCAAAATCTGATCCAGCATTACATTAGAAAGATCATACACCATGACCAAGTGGGATTTATTCCAGGGATGCAGGGCTGGTCCAATATCCACAAATCAATAAACTGATACATCACATAAACAAATTGAGACACAAAAATCACAATCATATCAATAGGTGCAAAAAATCCATTTGACAAAATCCAACACACTTTCCTGATAATAACTCTCAGCAAAGTGGAAATAGAGGGATCACACCTCAACATAATAAAAGCCCTATATGACAAACCTACAGCCAACATCATACTCAATGGGCAAAAACTAAACCCATTTCCCCTAAGAAGAGGAACAAGATAAGGATACCCACTTTCACCACTCCTGTTCAATATAGTACTGGAAGTGCTAGCCATAGCGATTAGACAAGAAGAAGAAATAACAAGAAATCCAAATTGGAAAAGAAGTAAAACTGTCCTTCTTCACAGATGACATGATACTAAACATAGAAAACCCCAAAGACTCTATCAAAAAACTACTGACCTAATAAATGAATTCGGCAATATAACAGGATTCAAAATTAACACCCAGAAATATATAGCTTTTTTATACACTAATAATGAACTCACAGAAAGAAAACTAAAAAAAACAAAACAAAAAACAATCCCATTTACCACTGCAACAAAAAATTTAAGATACCTAGGAATAAATTTGACCAAGGAGATAAAGGACCTATACTCAGAAAATTACAGGATGCTGAAAAAAGTGATAGAGAAAGACAAACAAATGGAAGAATATACCATGTTCATGGATTGGTAGAATCAATATCATTAAAATGTACATACTACCCAAAGCAATCTATAGATTCAATGCAATCCCCATTAAAATAACAATGTAATCCCACTTCTAGGAATATATCCCAAGAAAACAGAAACACCAAACTAGAAAGGATATATACACCCCTATGTTCATAGCAGCAAAATTTACAATAGCTAAGATTTGCAAACAGCCTAAGTGCCCATCAGAAAATGAGTGAATTAAAAAACAGTGGTACATCTACACAATGGAATACTATGCTGTTGGAAAAAAGAAGGAATTCTTACCATTTTAAACAGCATGAATGAAACTGGAGAGCATTATATAAGGAAAATAAGCCAGTCAGAGAAAGATAAATACCATATGATCTAACTCATTTGTGGAATATAATGAACAACATAAACTGATGAACAAAAATAGAACCAGAGTCATAGAAGCATTGAACATACTGTCCAACCTATGAGGGAAGGTGGGGGGTGAGAGGGTAAGAGATCAACCAAAGGACTTGTATGCATGCATTTGAGAATAACCAATGGACACAGACAGTGGGGAATGAGAGCATGGGCTGGGGGGTGGGGGTGGCCAGGAAGAGGTCAATGGGGGAAAAGAGAGACTTATGTAATAATTCAAACAATAAAGAATTTAAATTTAAAAAAGAAAAGAAAGAACAGAAATAGTCAAATAAAATATTCAAATTAGGTAGATTTTAATAATATACATGTATTACTTCAAGCCACATAATTATTCATGAGTCTGACCCAAGGATAAGGATCTTTATATTTTTTTTTCAGGATGTTTATTTACCTAGATTAATATAAACATACTAGAGGCCTGGTGCATGAAATTCGTGCACTGGGGGGGGTGTTGTCCCTCAGCCCAGCCTGCACTCTCTCCAATCTGGGACCCCTTGCAGGGTTTGGGCTTAAACCAGCAGTCGGATATCCCTCTCACAATCCAGGACTGCTGGCTCCTAACCACTCGCTTGCCTGCCTGCCTGCCTAATTGCCCCTAATTGCTTCTGCCTGCCAGCCTGATTGCCCACTAACCATTCCTCTGCCAGCCTGATTGATGCCTAACTGCTCCCCTGCCGGCCCAATCGCTCCCAACTGCCCTCCCCTGCCAGCCCGATCACCCCCAACTGCCCTCCTCTGCTGGCTCAATCATCCCCAACTGCCCTCCCCTGCCAGCCCGATCTCCCACAACTGGCCCCACTGCCGGCTATCTTGTGGTGGCCATCTAGTGGTGTCCATCTTGTGACAATGTGGGGCGGCCATCTTGTGATGACGTGAGGGCGTCACGTGAGGGCGTGACGCTATCTAGGCTTTTATTATATCCTATATAATAAAGAGGTAATATGCAAATTGACCATCATGCCCTCACACAAGATGGCCACCCCCATGTGGTCACAAGATGGCCACCACAAGATGGCCAGCAGGAGAGGACAGTTGTGGGAGATCGGGCTGGCAGGGGAGGGCAGTTGGGGGCGAGCGGGTCGGCACGGCAGGGCACTTGGGGGCAATTGGGCTGGCAGGGGAGCAGTTAGGCATTGATCAGGCTGGCAGGAGAGTGGTTAGGGGGTGATGAGACTGGCAGGCAGAAGCAGTTAGGGGCAATCTGGCAGGCAGGCAGGCAAGCAGTTGGGAGCCAGCAGTCCCAAATTGTGAGAGGGATGTCCGACTGCCATGGGGATCGGGCCTAAACCGGCAGTCGAAGATCCCCCGAGGAGTCCCAGATTGGAAAGGGTGCAGGCTGGGCTGAGGGACACCCTCCACCCCAGTAAATGAATTTTGTGCACCATGCCTCTAGTAGGATATATATTAAACATTACATGCACATATACTAACTGCAAATAAACAGACTTCCTTGGCAATCTAAAATATATTTCCCTACCACATAACTGTGGAATTTTATTTATAATTTTCCAAGCAGATATTAAATTATAGAATTGTCTTACAATTCCTTCTAAGATTTGTCTTGGCATAACTGTTGTTTTTCTTTTTCACTGGTACTTCATTTCCCCTTTTTAACTGCTTAAATTATGTTTCCTTCTTTTTTCTTTTCCTGGGGAGATATGATGTAACATCATCAAGTCTCCATTGATTTTGCTGTCTCAAAGAAAGTTATTCCTACCCCACAGAATCCTCCAGTATCTTCCTTGCCTGTCACATCCTTAATCTCTACCTTCTGTAAAATTCTTAAAGTAGTCTTTAATATTATATTTGTGTGAACATAACTATAATGATTAATTTTCTTTGAAAAAAGGAAAATAATGAATTTACCATAGATATTTCTGATTAACCATCAGTATTCAATAATCAGGGCTGTATTTGTGGAAATATGCTTCCTGTTGATTTTCAGGCAATTTAAAATTATGGACTTTGAGTGATGGTGTGTCAGTGTAGGTTAATCAATGCTAGATATTGATAGGTGGCTGTGTATGTATGGAGAAGTGGGTATACGGGAACTCCCTATACCTTCCACACCTTCCACTCTATTTTGCTGTGAACCTAAAACTGCTCTAAACATTACACACACACACACACACACACACACACACACACACACACACACACACACACACACATATACTGTTAAAAGTTAAGAAATAATAAAAAGTTTAAAATTTTATGTTACTTTGTTATGGAAGCCCTAGAAAACTAATACAGGTGTGCATTTTTACAATATACTAATTTTATTTGTTCTTCTCAATGATCTTATGGTTCTGCACCAGGATTAAGCAACTGCATTGTTCTACAGAAACTCAGAATTTTGTCCATGTTTATAATTATATAGACATGAAAGAGACAGTGGATTCAAAAGACCAATAGAGTACTGAAGGGGGAAGTGGAAGGGAAAAAGGACAATAAAGAGCAGAGCCCAGGCCGGCATGGCTCAGTTGGTTGAGTGTCACCCCATGCACCTAGAGAGGTCACTGATTTGATTCCCTGTCAGTGAACATGCCTGGGTTATGGGCTCATTCCCTGGTAGGGGCCATGCAGGAGACAGCCAATAGATGTTTCTCTCTTCCTCTCCTTTCCTCTCTCTCTAAAAATCAATAAAAACATATTAATCAAGAAAAGAAAGAGAGGAAATAGCTTGATAACTGTGAACAAAGAAAAAGTTGCTCCCTTCTGGAGGTGATAATTGGGAAGGTGATTGTCCTCTGCTTGACTAAGAAGCTTAAGAATAATAGTGATTATATCTGAGACACTTTATGATCTTATCAGAATCTAATCCAGGATCAAGCAGGAGAGGTCACAAGCAGCAGCTCCATAGAATTTCAAACCTTTGTCTTCTCTTCTCCAGTCTCAAAGCCAATCTTGTTTATGCATTGTGTAGGTCAATGTCAAGGCATATCGAAAAAGAAGCACACTCATCTAAAGGAGAAAATTGCTCTCACCAGGTTTTATTTTATACTATTCTTTATTATGTGCCTAAAATAGTTCCCCTTGGAAAAATCTCCCTGATAGCTCCAAGTACATATTTCATGATCTACAAAATCTAAATTGGCTCCATTCCTATCTAAAATGACACTTTTTCCCCTTCAGCTTCCATCTCAAACTTCTTATGCCTCATTTCATAAACTAAGAAAAGCTTGCCTGAATTATTGCCCTAAAGTACCAACTCAAATATTTCCCATAAATATTTAATTAAATAAGAATTAAAAAATTATGTCATGCATATATTTGAGATTATATTGTATTTAAATTTTTAATTTATGTGACAATTCTGCTCATTTTACCCTTTCTCCATGATTTCTCTCTCTCCTTCTCTATCTTTGATTTTTAATAAAAATAATTTTAGCTAAAGAAAAATAAAAGATAATCCCTTAACACACATACACACACACACATATACTGCTATATATATATAAAATGTATTTAAAAGATAGATTTCAAGTACAAATCTAGAATTAAAAACCTAGTATACTGCTGGTGGGAATGCAGACTGGTTCAGCCAATATGGAAAACAGTATGGAGTTTCCTCAAAAAATTAAAAATGGAACTGCTATCTGACCCAGTGATCCCACTTCTAGGACTATATCCTAAGAAACCCGACACACCAATAAAAAAGAATATATGCAACCCTATGTCCATAGCAGCACAATTTACAATCCAAAGGCATAGAAGCATAGAACAGACTGTTGAATCTCAGAGGGAAGGCAGGGGTGGGGGATGGGGAGAGATTAACCAGGGAACTTACATGCATATATGCATAGCCCATGGACACAAATGATAGTGTGGCAAAGGCCTGAGAAGAGGGAGGGTATGCGGTGGAGAGGGTCAATGGGGGAAAAGGGGGGTATCTGTAATACTTTCAACAATAAAGATAAATTAAAAACAAACAAATAAAAAACTTTACTGATCCTGCCATGGAAACCATTTCAAGAAATTTTTGGTTAGTCAATGGTTAGAATGCCTATTAAGAAATACCACAGCCCTGGCCAGTTTGGCTCAGTGGATAGAGCATTGGCTTGTGGACTGCAGGGTCCCAGGTTCGATTCCTGGTCAGGGCACATGCCTGGGTTGCAGCCTTGATCCCCAGTAGGAGGTGTGCATGAGGCAGCCAATCGATGACTCTCTCATCACTGATGTTTCTATCTCTCTCTCACCCTCTCTGAAATCAATAAAAATATATTAAAGAAAAAAAGAAATACCACAAATTATGCCTGGCTGGTGTGGGCTCAGTAGTTGAGCATCTACATATGAACCAGGAGGCCATGGCTCTATTCCTGGTCAGGGAACTTGCCTGGGTTGCAGAGATATAGATGGCCAGGAAACAGAAAAAATTGCTCAATGTCACTAATCATAAGAGAGAGATGCAAATTAAAACTACAAAAAGGTATCAACTCACCCATGCCACAATGGCTATCATCAATAAATCAACAAACAAGTGCTGGAGAGAATGTGGAGAAAAGGGAATCCTAGGACACTGCTGTTTGGAATATAGACTGGGGCAGCCACTGTGGAAAACAGTATGGAGTTTCCTCAAAACATTAAAAATGAAACTACTATTTAACCCAGTGATCCCACTTCTGGGAATATATCCTAAAAAATCTGAAACATCAGTCAGAAAGAACACATTCGTGCAGAACTTATATGCACGAATCTGTGCGCCAGTAGCTCACCAGTAGCTTGCTGCCACCCTCCTGAGCTGTCCGCCTGCTGCCCCACCCTCCAAAAAATAATATATTTTTATTGATTCATAGCAGCACCATTTTCAAAAGCTAAAATCAGGCAACAGTCCAAGTGCCCATCAGTAGAGGAATGGATAAGAAAGCTGTGGGATACACTATGGAATACTATGCAGCTGTGAAAAAGAAGGATCTCTTACCCTTTGAGACAGCATGGAAGGACTTGGAGAGTATTGTGCTAAGAGAAATAAGCTAGTCATAGGAAGATAAGTTCCCATGATCTCAGTCAAGTGTAATCTAATGAATAAAATAAACTGATGAACAAAATGGATCCAGAGACATAGAAGCATGGAACAGAGTAAGGAATTTCAGAGGGAAAGTGTGGCTGGTGTGGGTGGGGAGAGATTAACCAGGGAACTTATATGCATATATGCATAGCCCATACACACAGACTATAGTGTGGTGAAGGTCTGGGAGGGGTGGGTGCAAGGTGGAGAGGGTCAATGGGAAAAAAGGGGGGGGGGGCATCTGTAATACTTTAATACTTGAAACAATTAAGATAAGCTTATAATATATCACATGTATATTGTATTGTGTGTTTACCACCCCCAGCAAGTCTCCTTTCTTCTCCATTTATTTCCCCTTTACCCATTCTACCTCCCCCACGTCCCCTTTCCCTGGGTAGTCACTATATTGCTGTCTGTGTCTATGAGGTGTTTTCCCTTCACCTTTCTCACCCAACCACCCAACTGCCCGACCCTTGGACAGCTGTCAGCAAGTTCTCCATCTCCATGAGTCTGTTTCTATTTTGTTTGTTAGTTTATTTTGTTCATTAGATTCCACATATAAATCATAGGGTACTTCTCACTGGCTTATTTCACTGAGCCTAATAATCTTCAGGTTCTTCCATGCTGTTACAAAAGGTAAGATTTCATTCTTTTTTATGGCAGAGTAGTATTCTATTGTGTAAATGTACCACATGTGTTTTTTTATCCACTCATCTACTGATGAACACTTGGGCAGCTTCCAAATCATGGCTATTGTAAGTAATGCTGCAGTGAACATAAGGGTGAATAAACTAAATTATTTTACACAAGAATGGCATCATCAAAGAAGTCAAATGAAAGTGCTAAGTAGTGTAATGATAAAGGAAGAAGGGTCTGTAAGGATTTGGGGTTCAAACGCTACCTCTTTGTTTGACAATAATCAGATTACTTAATCTACTTCAGCTTCAATCTCTTCATCTATAAAATGGAAATACATATCTTCACATTTCTCAAACTAGTTTCAAAACTCAACTAAAACATTCATTTCTTAATCTACAATATGCTGCAGTTCTGATGAGCAAGATCACTTTATTTTTCCTATGTGTACATTATATTTGCGTTACTGTACATATATAAACTTAACTAGTAGCCCTGCGCACGAATCTGTGCGCCAGTAGCTCACCAGTAGCTTGCTGCCACCCTCCAGTAGCTCTCCGCCTGCTGCCCCACCCTCCTGAGCTCCCTCCGCCCCCACCCCCCATCATAGCTTGCTGCCCTGCCCCCTTCTGTAGCTCTCCACCGCCCACTTGTAGCTCGCTGCCCCACCCTTCTGCTGATCTGTGATCCGGTTGTTATGCGATCGGTCGTTACGCTTCACGGTGTAATGACCATTTGTATATTACATCTTTATTATATAGGATTATTAGAAGCAAAATTAAATGTTTGCCAATAAGTGGATGCAAACTAAATACTAGTAGTACCTTATATTCAGGAGCAGCTGAATGTAAGCACCGTTTGCAGGTGGGCAAATTTCTCTTTCAATAGTCCCAGTCATGTGTCATCTTCATACCTTGGTCTGGTACCTACTGGAACACATTCACCACTATCTCCAGGGTCTAATAACTGACATCCTTACCTCCTCCCCCTTAGTCATTACAAGAGACAAGCTTTAATCAATTTTCTTTAGTAAAAAGAATATTCTTGTCTTCTGTTGATCTATCCCAAGATATTTACAATTATGAAAGGTGAACAGAATGAAACCATTAAAGGAATAATAGTCACCTTCCATATTCTAGCAAATATTCCTCTAGAAACATGTGACCTCCAGAAAGATCAACAAAGCATTATTATTTCCATAAATCATTGAATACATAAATGAATTTAATTACTGGCCATGATCCTTTGGCCACTGATCACTGACCAGATCTTCAAATTATTATCCATGATCTATATAGACATACTTTGTGTTTCTGTTCAGTAAGCAAATTAGAATGAATTCCTATAGCACTTTACCATTCATTTGCCAAAATTTGTAAAAGTAGGAAACATTATACATCATATAGTAATTCTTCATATAAAGGCATTAGCTAATATCTACTCATTAGCTAAGAAACTGAAAATTAATTTTTAATGAACTCAACCAACATAAATGCTCATGACAATTCTAAACAATGATAATCATCTATGGGGAAAAGAGATAAGAATAAATAATGGCAGTAATGATATTATTAGTTCACATTTATTAGTGCTGCCTATATGTCAGACACTGTGATAAGCACTTCAGCTGCATCATTTAATTTAATGACCAAAAACAACTTAAGAAGTATTATTGAATCATGCTTAGTTAAGGAAACAGAATAAGTAAACTTAAAAATTTCCCAAGTTTAACTAGATTGTAAATGATAGAACCCAATTTTCATCATAAGTGAACCAAGTCCATAATTTGCATTCCTAATCACTCCAGCCTACTATCTCCAGTTGATTTCTGTCATTGTCTTTCATGTGGTAAACGATGTTACCATGCTAACATTGTTCATCAACAAAATGATAAGTAATACTAATTATTTGTAGCATTATCATTGCTATTCCTAGTAACAATGATATAATTAGGACCTTTTCTAAATATGGAAAATAGAAAAATATAATATTAGCTTTAAGAAAAACAAACTTCACAGAAGGTTTTTAAAATGCAATTTCACATATATCTAGTAAGTATTTTTTTTTAATTTAAAGTAATTATAACAAAATATCCACTTTTTTTTTTTTTAACCATCTGAAGTTACCTTTCGTAGGTTTGGTTTGGAAGAGTGAATAAATCTATTCATATCATATCATGGTCATCTGAAAACATAAAATTATAGGATATCAGGAAAGGATTTTTCTATTAGTGCAAGATATTAAACTCTGGATAAAATTTTTACAGTTCATCCATCCAGTTCATCTTCTTGCTTCCCAAAAGCTATGCCAAGATGACTACAGTTAAAACAGCTTTTGGCAAGGGAAGCCTTAGGCACAAGTTTTAGATTACTTTTCCCGACTCTAGGTGGGAAAATCTTGCATTGACTGAAATTGTTCTGCTAATACACAGGGAGGAGAAGCCATTTATTCAGCCAGATATTTCCAACTTCAATTGCTCCCCAGAGTAAAAAACAGGCACTTTGAGAAACTCACTCACTTTTTCAGACCTCTTGGGAAGTTTGCAAGAACTGCTCCAAAGTGCTAAATGGCACCCCAGTGAGCTCTGAAAATGCATGTAGTTAACAGAGTACCCAACTCACTTTTCAGACTTAGCTTATACTTTAGGGGGTGCATCTAATTTAATATTTTATTATGAGTTTCTTTTGGTGGCTCGCTTTATAGCTATTTAGTTGCCATAGCTATAAAATGATCTAGATTAGTATAGAGCATCCCAAGACAATAATGTAAAGAACTCTACAATGTTTTCAACAATGGTATAAATCCTCAGAGTGTGAAACATGGAAATATAGCCACCTGAATGCTAGATGCCTTTGAAATAGGATGCTATCTTTACTTTTATTGTGGGAAAAGAAAAGAGAACTCTTAATGAACTTGTCCAGTGGCTAACAAAATGAAAAGGACCCCAGCCCCAGAGTCAATTAACATGTTTAATATATTCTTCTTAATGTGCAAAAATATACTGGCTTGTGTTTAAATAAATCTCCTCTTATTTCCAATGGGTGAACAGAAATTTCAACATATTATATGGATGTGTATGGCATGTTTTTACTAGCACGGAATGTTATAACAAGCAAATTTTATGCGCATATTAGTGCCTACTGTGCTCTCAACTATCTAGACCTCTTAATACTAACATTCATTCCTTGTCAGCCACTTCATCCCATTGATAATTTTCCTGTATCCTCTCCTCGAAGTCTGCATTGCTTACTTGACGTCCTGACATTTCACATTCTCTTATTTGTTCTTTCTTCATTTCCCCTTTCTGCCTCTCAATGTTCTTCTCTCTTAAACCATATGTCACTACAAATTTATTCATTCTTCCTCCTGAGTCATTCCTTTAATAAAATGAATGACCTACTCTAAGCTATGCAGCATTCATCTTATGGAGGTCTATGTTTTTTATTTCCTCCACAGACTCTTAAAGAAGATCGTAGAAAAAGGCATTACACCTAATTCTATGTGAATGTGTCTTTACCATGGTCATGTCTGGTGACCAATTCAAATTTGATGTCTAAGTCACACTAACATGGACATAAGTCATTGAAATATCTTGTCCCAAAGACTCCCCAGAACAAACAGTCCTTGGGTCATGCTGGATCAGATGACATCATTGCTCTAGGCTTTTGGGGATTAGCATCTCAGGACTATTCAAGTCCTCGGCGTCACTGATATAAAATGATAATAAATTATGAAATATCAACTTATATTTTAATGGTGCTTTATATTCTTCAAAATAGTTCTACATATAGCATCTCACTTCATGTTCATAAAACTATGAGAAGTAAGTGATTCAGAGAAAAAAATCCCTAAATTATATAGCTATCTTTTATAAAAGGAAACAAAGATAAAAAAAGAGTAACTTGCTCAAACCCCAATTAGTAAGTATTATGGCCTAGATCCTAATTATGGTCAAATAGTAATACAATGCTACTGTATAGTTCATAAAAACACACTTAGACATAACAGAACAGGAATTATCAAAATATTAGTCAAGTTCTCACATCAGGGGAGCTGGTGGGAGTGGAAAGGAGACTTGTGTTTGTAAGTCTCAGGGGGAAAGAGGAGCAGGGCCGCACCATGGATAAGAAAAAAAATATATATATATATATCCTCTGATTAACTTCTTGCTTTTATGTTGTTTCTCTAACATCTTTTAATCAAAGTCCTCATCAGTTTGCTCCAAATTATAATAAAGAAACAAAAGAAAACCATTTTTAAGAATGTGCTCCACCCCCACAGTAGACAAGACATGAAAAAAACCTAAATGTCCATCATGAATGAATGGGTAAAGAAAACCTGAGATATATAATATTATTCAGCCTGAAAAGAAGGAAATATTGCCATTTGTGACAATATGGATGGACCTGGAGGGCACCGAAATAAGCCAGGCACCGAAAGCAAATATTGCATGACCTCACCTACGTGTGAAATCTAACATAGTCGAACTCATAGAAGCGGAGAGTAGAATGGTAGTTGCCAGGGACTAGGGGGTGGAGAAAATGGGGAGGCGTTGGTCAAATGGTACAAAGTTTCAACATGCAAAATAAATAAGTCCTGGCTATCCACTATTAAAAAAAGGAGTGTGCTCCACTGCTCCCCCTGCTGGGCACCCTTGCTATACTTCCTAACTTCTCAACTGTCTTAATAGTGTACTAGTAGAAGCATCTTTCTCTGGTTTGTTTTGGTAATATCCCTTACCCCACATGGATCAACAGGGGAATTTGGAGTCCACTAGACTTAATAATTCTTGAAATGTCTGTCAAAATATTAACTTCTGCATTTGTGTATGAACATTTAACACGTACCCTTTGCATTGTCATCTGTATCATGGGTCAGCAAATATTTTAAGCTTTGCAGACCATAAGGTCCTTGTTGCACCTACTCAACTCGGCCATTGTAGTACAAAAGCACAATAGACACTATGTAAAGAATGAGTGTGGCTACGTCTCAATAACACTTTATTTACAAAACAGGTGGCAGTTTGAATTTGGCTGACTAAACACAATTTGCTGACTCCTGGTGTATATACTAGTAAAGTCAATGTCAAACACAGTACGTTTTTCTCCACCAGGACAACCTATAGATTTTTTAGAATAGGTTAATGCATGCTTGAGAAGATCTGGATTCCTCCTGTTTGTGAGTCTAAGACTAATTTCTGCCTTCAGAAGGAAGCTGTCTGCCTTTGCTCACCATCCTCATAAGTGGAAATGCCAATTATCATTTGCTTTATTACAAATTCAGTTTTTAAATTTCTATGTAGTATTTTCTTTACTCAGTCTAGAACTTCTTATTCCCTTTCATATGCTAATACTCCCAAGACAATTCCTCAAGTCCCTTCATCATGTTCTCAAGCATGGCCACCATATTACCTTCATAACACACTGGCCCATTCAACTTTCCTAACTTTCAACTATTTGCTTTCTTCTTATATGCACCTCAGCAATTCAGCAGTGTGCCATGCCTAAACTATGCATATCAGTAATTCTTGTCAAAATATTATGCTTTACACTGTGGAATACTATGCAGAAGTAAAAAAGAAAGATCTCTCACCCTTTGAGACAGCATGGAGGGACCTGGAGAGTATTATGCTAAGCAAAATAAGCCAGCCAGAGCCCTAGGCGATTTGGCTCAGTGGATAGAGCATCAGCCTGCAGACCAAAGGGTCCTGAGTTCAAGTATGGTCAAAAGCACATACCTCGGTTGCAGGCTCCTCCCCAGCCAGGCCCAGTCAGAGTGTGTGCAGGAGGTGCATTGACCACCTCTTGGCCCTTCCCCCCTCCACTCCACCCCGCAGGCTCCGATTGCAGCATGGCGAACAGGGAACCACCATGGGGAACAGGGTGGATGGTGGCGGAGTGGGACTGGGGACTGGTGAGCGGGTGAAAGATGGCCCTGATCGCAGGCTAGGCCTAGGAACCCTACCCAAGCACGATTTTGTGCACTGGGCCTCTAGTCCTATATAATAAAGAGGTAGTATGCAAATTGACCATCACACCATCACAAGATGGCTGCCTATGACCAGGCCGGCAGTGGGTTATGGAGGGATAACCAAATAGCAGGCTGCGTGGGGCAAACAGGCCAGCAGGGGGGCAGTAGGGGTGACCAGGCTGGCAGGGAGGGGCAGTAAGAGGCAACCAGGCCAGGTGGGGGGGACAGTTGGGGGCGATAAGGCCGGCAGGGGGGCAGTTAGGGGCAACCAGGCCAGCAGAGGGTGGCAGTTGGGGGTGACCTGGCCAGCAGAGGGGGCAGTAAGGTGAGACCAGGCCGGCAGGGAGGGGGCAGTTGGGGTCGACCTGGCCAGCACAGCAGGCAGTTAGGGGCAACCAGGCAGGTAGGCAGGTGAGCGATTAGGAGCCAGTGGTCCAAGATTGTGAGATGGATGTTCGACTGCTGGTTTAGGCCCGATCCCTGGGATCGGGCCTAAACCAACAGTCGGACATCCCCCGAGGGGTCCCGGATTGGAGAGGGTACAGGCTGGGCTGAGGGGACCGCCCCGCCATGCACGGATTTCATGCACCAGGCCTCTAGTACATATATAAAACCCTAATATGCAAATAGACCAAACAACGGAACAACTGAACAACCAAACAACCATTCACTATGACGTGCGCTGAATGTAAGGGGGAACATGGTGGGCATCAGCCATTGCGGGATGCTGGAGCAGGTGAGTGGGGGCACCAGACCAAGGCGGGGCGCCAGTCGCTGTCATCAGGGTGAGCCTCTGGTGGTTACTAAAAATTCTTTGCAGCAGGTCCGGTCTGTTGCTTCCACCTGCTGCCGGCACTGGCCCCGCTCTCACCAGCTGCCGGCGCCAGAGCTGCCGCTCACACCCGCTGCTGGTGCCAACCCCAATCACTCTGCACTGTCAGTGGGTGTGAGTGGGACTGGTAACTTCAGAGCGGGGCTGTGGGAAGATAGAGGACTGGGGCCGCAGTCGGAGGGGCCGGGTGGGGGTGTGGAGGATGGGCTGAGACCCACCCTGTGCCCACTGCAGCCTCACAGCCCACAGTTCCTTTCAAGGAGCAGGGATTCGTGCACTGGGCCCCTAGTCTTATTGATAATAGCCATTCTACAAGAATATATATATGTACAAAGGAATATTACTCACCCCTAAAAAGGGTGAAATGTTGCCATTTACAACAACATGGATAGATCTTAAGAGTATCATACTACGTGAAATAGTCAGATGCAAAAGGACAAGAACCATATGATTTTACTCAGATGTGGGATATAAAACAGAAAGCAACATCCAAACAAAACAAATTCACAGACACAGACAACAGTATGGTGGTAGTTACCAGAGAGGAGAGGATGTGGGGAGAATGAAGAGGGTAAAGAGAGTCAAATATAGGGTGACAGGAGGAGACTAGACTTGGTTGTGAGCACACAATGCAATGTACAGATGATGTATTAAAAACTGTACACCTGAAACTTATGTATTGTTATTAATCAATTAATTTACTTTTAATATTTTCATGGGTTTTGCTACATACCAACCAATTGTGCTGTCTTTCCACACATCCAGACATATTTTTAAATCAAAACTACAAAAGTAACTTGATGCTCTGCTCCATTTAAGCAGTGTAAATAAAGCCTTGAGACAAAAGGAAGAGTGTAACATATAACACAGGGCATACGTTTTACTCTGATTAAGATGATATATAGTAATAACTTGGGGTTTAGACTCCAAACTATGTTTTCCAGTCTTTGTGGTAAAGGGAGAAATATACCGCTTCTTCTGGGGGTGCAGCCACACATGTGATACGTATTCCACCTACAAATAAATGAGCTTTATATTTCTTAGGAGAGAGGAGGCACTCCAGTGTTGAGATTATTGGTTAACCTATGGCACACTTCTGTTATTTATGTGCCCCATTAGTGCAAGGTGGCTTGATGAAAAGGTGACTGAGGGGTGCTTTAGCAGAACCAATTACCTCCTCTCCTGGTCTTCTCTCCTACTGATCATCTTACTTTGATACGAATCATATTTTATTTAGTGCAGCTTTATAGTTCTGCCCAGGTCTGCCACTTACTCTGCTTACTGAAGAGCAGAAAGTATGACATTCGCATCCCTATTACTCCTGGTGATTGGTGCAATATCTTGACCATAATGGGTGCTCTGGAAATGTTAGTGGTACTGGATTAAAAGTTAAGCATTTACATTTACTTCTAGGATGCAAGAAAACAATGGTCAATACAAAAAACAAAAACAAACAAACAAAAAAAATAAAACCAACCTAAAAACACCCACATTTTTTGTGATACAATAATGTTTCCGAGCACTGATTACCAGTTATCTCCCTATTCCTTTTCTTAAGAATCAAAGAAGCTTAATCCCTACTATACAGGTTGCACCATAATGAATAAAAGACGTTATGAAATGAAGCAACAATGCTCAGTGGGGATTTTTTCAGTGGATTTGCTGGGAAGATAAAAATCCCTGAGACAGAAGTTGCAAATTCAGCAACCTATATTAAGGGGAGAATGAACTTAAGGAAGAGATGGCACATGATTGCTGAGGACATATGCTTAACAGCCCTGTGTTTTGCTGAATGCTCCCATTCACTGTTTAATGGGAGATCCATATGAAATTCCACTTACACCTGAGTGCTTAAGGTAAAACACTGAAATGGCTAACATATGTTCAAAATGATTTACACACTCATCTTCTTGGGTATATATACATCTCCTGGAAAGAAATGCAGTATGGCATCCAGAGAACTGGAACTAATGGACCACCCTATGGAGGGAAAATTCAAACACAAATATACCACATAGTACAGGTACAGGTAAATATTTAAAAATCAGGCTATTTTTAAAACCAACAATATAGGCAAAAATTTCAATCCCTTTTACTTCATAATCCACTTCCAAAAATCATGATTGAACTGTCAAGTGAGTCAACAAAGAATTCCTGCTTTGTCAGTCTAAGTAAGTATAGTCTTGGCTCCAAAAAAATAAATAAATAAGGCAAGCTCTATACTGTGGTTTTATTCATGTGTGAGCCCTAGTAACCTCAAGGGATGGGAAAGGCAGAAAGCCAAGAACACAAGCTCCACACGATGGAAACAATATTTATCATTAGTAGGCAGTTATTAGATCCATTACTTGGCTGCCGGAAGCCAAAAGGGAGACTGGTCTTGGAAGAGTTTACAGCGAAAGATAAGAGCAAGCTAGACCTATCAAAACGGCATATGTTTCATTAAGAGAAGAAGAAGAGTAATGGCACAGAAGTGAGTATGACAATGAGTAGTGATGAGACTGGGCTAATTTGAGTAAAGATGCATTGGGGATGGGGGGCGAAGCAGTTACAACAGGTAATGTATAAGCTTTAAAGTAAGGCAGAAGAATTGAAATTTAGTTTAAGATACTAGTAAGTCAAGGAGGCAATACAAATTTTAGGCAGAGGCAAGGAAGCATTTTGTTTTGTTTTAAAGGAAGATTAGCCTAGCGAGGTGAATTAAAGGAGAGATTATTATCTCAGAGGCTCTTTTTGAAACACTGGCTTATGTGCAGTTATTTGCTATGCTCTCTACTAGACTGTATACTGCACACAAACAGAGACTGTTTGGAATAATTGTCTGATTGGAGAGCAGCACAATGCTTTTCTTCTTCTTCTTTTTAAAAATCTTTATTGTTGAAAGTATTATGTATGTTCCCCTGATTCCCCCATTGACCTTTTCCAGCCAGCCCCTGGCCCCCCACACCAGACCTTGTCTGAGTCCATGAGTTATGCATATATGCATAAAAGTTCTTTGGTTGATCTCTTCCCACCCACTCACCCTTCCCTGCCTTCCCTCTGAGGTTCAACAGTTTAGTGTGTTCAATGCTTCCATGTCTCTGGATCTATTTTTGTTCATTAGTTTATGTTGTTCATTAGATTCTACAAATGCATGAGATCTTGTGATACTTATCTTCCCCATTTCTAGGAATATATCCTAAGAAATCAGAAAGAATATATGCACCCCTATGTTCACAGCAGCGCAATTTACCATAGCTAAGGTTTGGAAACAGCCCAAGTGCCCATCAGCAGATGAGTGGATACATGTACACAATGGGATACTACGCTGCTGTAAAAAAGAAAGAACCTTACCATTTGTGACAGTATGGAGGACCTGGAGAGCATTGTGCTAAGCCAAATAAGACCGTCAGAGAAAGACAATGCTTTTCTTTATGTAGGTCAAACTCCAGGTTGATTGTTACAGAAGGAATGGAGGGAAGAAAGGGAGAGTTTAAAAAAGACTGACAGTTATAATTTCAGGGTGAGATGATGAAAGTCAGCTAGCCTGTGGCAGTGGGAACAGAACTCAAAGCGTTTGAGTCAAATTTTTCTTCTAATATATTTTCAATAATCTATACTACATTAGAGCTGTATATACAACTGTAGTTAGGTAAATCCCAATAGAAAAAAAATCTAGGAGCCTAAAATATGATTTTATCCAATTCACTCATGTCATCGATGACACAACTAATAGCTAGAGACCCCAAATCACAGAAATCCATTAGGAACATCCAGACAATTAGTAAAGCTATAAAAATATCCCTGCAACTATGTACGTGCCTCTGTCTCATCATTTGTAAAATGGGAGGAATATGGGCAACTTAGTCTGATTGACCTGGAGTCATAATTTATAATTTTTATTACAGATCAAGAAAATTAATGTTTATATTGTGTTTGCTTTCCTTTTTTTTGAAATAATAGTTCCTGAACTATAGATTTACTTGTTCTCAATATGGAACACATTAGAAATAAAGGTTTTAAACAAATTAACATAATATGTAACTCTGCCAGAAGACAGTGTCTATTTATCATGAAGTAGCACAACTATTAGGGTTAAATCAATGTTGCATAGACAGTGAAGATGAGCATTTAACAAAAATAATTTGTTTATATTTATTCATTGTTGTTGTTTTTAATCTTAGGCTACATTCCTGCTTTCTTCTATTACTGGTAATCGCACTACTGACGATTTTATTTTCTTTCACATTTTTCTCAGACCACAAAGTTTCCGAAAACCTATGAATGTTCTCTTTCTTAGAATGAGAAAAATATAATTTTGGATAAGGAAGTATATTGAAAATATTGCCAACTGTATAAGGAAAGAAACCTAGGCATAAGGAGGCCATGTGTCTTGCTCAATGATGATAATTAAATCGGCCAGTTCCCAGGAAAGTGTCCTTCTCGCTGCTGCCACAGGATTATGACTGGGCTGCCTTCACACTCCTGCGCGAGTGACCTGTTCCTGAGTAGTGGGTTGTTCATGACAACTGAAGGGTCTGAGTTTAAATATTGCATTCCTTCTGTTGGGCAATTTTTTTTTAAAGACCATAATTGAAATTCACTTAGTTCAATTAATACGTAACTCATTGTAAGTGGGGTTTTTAATAGTTGGTCTCACAATTAAAACATCTGTAAAAACAACCAAGTGATCACAAAATGTTGACTTTGGGTCAACACTGAGCATCATTTCCTGGAATGATGCTCATACCTAGACCCTGTATCCTTATACACTGGTTTTTTATAAGTACTGTAGTGCATTTTTTACAACATCAAAGTAATCACGCAATTAGAGATGTCCTCCTAAACAAAGTTAGTCTCTTAGTTACTCTCTTCTAAATGGGTCATTGTGGTACAATAGCACTTATCAAAGGGTCTTGTAACTCTCTCTGCACATCTCTCCTACTGAGTTCTAAAGACAGCCTGATGCGTCTTGATATGCACAATATTGAGCATGTCACCTGGAACTTAGTAGGTACACACTATACATTCTGGAATAAATGAACACAAACAATTAGTAAACCAAGTAAAGTCAAACTACTCTCTTTGAACCAAAACATATGGACAAATTATTATAAAACTAGGAGCCCAGTGCACGAATTTGTGCACCTTGAAAGGAACTGTGGGCCATGAGGCTGCTGTGGGCACAGGGACGGGTCTTGGCCCATCCTATGCACCCCTGCCCCGCCCCTCCTGCCACAGCCCCTGGTCCCCTTCTGCTGGCAGCCCTGCTCTCGCCGCCACCACTCCCATGCGCTGCAAGTGCCAGCCCTGCTTGCACCCACTGCTGGCACGAAGTAATTGGGGCCAGGTGCTGTCAGTGGGTGAGAGCAGTAGCTGCTGCCCCATCACCCCTCAGGAGCAGGGGGTGGTGGAGAAGTCATCAGGGGCAATCAGGGCCAGCACCACTGCTCGCAGCCACTGATGGAGCTGAGAGATCGGGACCAAAGCTGGGCGCCGGCAGTGGGTGTGAGCGGAGTCTCTGGCACCGGCAGCAGGTGCAAGCGCCTGGAGGGACCACGGAGCACGGGAGCAAAGAATTTTCAGTAATCACCAGAGGCTGGCCCCGATGACATGACCAGTGCCCTGCCTTGGTCTGACGCCCCTGCTCCACCATCCCACTGCTCACCTGCTCCACCCGCTCCACCATCCTGCCGCGGCCAATGCCCGCTATGTTCCACGCTCCACCGCTTGCTACCGATGCCTGCCATGCTCTGTGCATGCCCCCTGGTGGTCAGCACACGTCATAGTGACCGTTTGTTTGGTTGTTCAGTTGTTCTGCCATTCGGTCTATTTGCATACTAGGGTTTTAGATTTATAGATGCCTTGTATTTTAGTAACTAACACCATGCTGCCTCGATAGCATTCAAATAAATACTTGTTGGTTCCCTAATTACGTATTCAACAGCCTGAGTGGCCTCATAACCAGGACAGGACTAGATACATCTATATGGCCCAAGTGAAAGAAATTAAATTATGGTTAATCAAATTATCTAATTTTTGAAAGTAAGTTACATAATACACACAAAAAGCATCCATTCTTCATTTTCCAGAGCTAAGTATCTTGTGAATAAATATGGAATTTGTTTTGGAAAATGAAGGAAATGAAGACAATTATGATAAAGTATAATATAAATGTCTAATAATCTGAGGAAGCAAGACACTGTATATCCTTTTAATATATTTAAATTTATTTTTCAGCAATTGCAATAATGGGTGTCTACTTAATTTGTAAAATTACATAATAAATATAAATTAATATTATATTTATTTGCTTTGGGTTACCACTCTTTTACTTAAAGAATATTATTGAAATTATTTTTAATGGATTTAAATACAGGTCTTATAGTTGCAAAATAATGCTTATATAGTATGAAATTACACTTGAAATACTATTACATTAATCTCAATGCTATACAAAAAGTCTTATTGTATAAATTGAAATCAACATTTAATTTCTTTTATCCAATAAAAATACTTACATAATTTTTAGTTTAAGATCCACTAGCACACATAAGACTAAATATTTGACAATCAAAATACTCAATCTGAAGTACTTTCAAAATACCTGAAATCTTTGTGATTTAAGGTCAAAGATTAAAAACCTTCAAAACTTTAGATATGAAGTTATACAGTAAGATAACTTGGTATAACATAAGGTGTATAATAGCTACCTATATTCCCAGAACATAGGGTGAGAAAAGGAATTGTGATTAATTAATCATTCCATTTTTAGAATACAGTACATAGTAAGCACTCAATAAAAGTTTGTCAAAATAAATGTTTCATGTAGGTAAATGGCTAAATATAGATCTAATGACCTTACTTCCTTTTCAAGTTACTGCAAATTTGACTATAGTTGGGCCAACAGTCTTTCAGATGTAGCTTTAAATGCATTTTATTAATAGGTACTAACAGATGTCCATTTTATTCTTTAAAATTTATCTTTATTGTTGAAAATATTACAGATATCCCCTTTGTTTTATGTTTTGTTTCTTCCCTCATTAACCCCTTCCTCCCATACCCACCCCTCCCAAGCCTTCACCACACTATAGTCTGTGTCCATAGGCTATGCATATATGCACATAAATTCCCTGGTTAAATCTCTCCCAACCCCCCACCCCACAACCCCACCTTCCCTCTGAAATTCCTCAGTCAGTTCCATGCTTCTATGTCTCCTGATCTATTTTGTTCATCAGTTTATTTTGTTCATTAGATTCCACATATGAGTGAGATTATGTGATACTTATCTTTCTCTGACTGGCTTATTTCACTTAGCATAATACTCTCCAGGTCCCTCCATGCTATCTCAAAAGGTAAAAGTTCCTTCTTTTTTTATTGCTTCATAGTATTCCATTGTATAAATGTACCACAGCATTTTTATCCACTCCTCTACTGATGGGCACTTGGACTGTTTCCAAGTCTTAGCTATTGTAAATTGTGCTGCTATTAACATAGGGGTGCATATATTCTTTCTGATTGTGTTTCAAGTTCCTTAGGATATATTTATAGAAGTGGGATCACTGGGTCAAATGGGAGTTCCATTTTTTATCTTTTGAGGAAACTCCATACTGTTTTCCTTAGTGGCTGCACCAGTCTGCATTCCCACTAGCAGTGTATGGGGATCCTCACCAAAACTTGTAGTTTGTTGGTTTGTTGATAGCCACTCTGACTGGTATGAGGTGATACCTCATTGTTGTTTTAATTTGCATCTCTAGGATAATCAGTAACTTTGAACATTTTTTCATATGTCTCTTGGCCTTCTGTATATCCACTTTGGAGAAGTATCTATAGGTCTTTTGTCTATCTTTTAACTGGATTGTTTGTCTTCTTTTTGTTAAGTTGTATGAGTTCCTTACATATTTTGGAGACTATCTCCTTATTAGATGTATTATTGGAAAATATGTTCTCCCATGCAGTGGGCTCACTTTTCTTTTTGTTGATCGTTTCTTTTGCTGTGCAGAAGCTTTTATTTATTTATTTTTTTATGTAGTCCTATTTGTTTATTTTCTCCTTAGTTTCCTTTGCCCTAGGAGATCTATCCATAAACATATTGCTATGAGAGATGTCTGAGATTTTGATGCCCATGGTTTCTCCTAGGATTTTTATGGTTTCACAACTTACATTTAAGTCTTTTATCCATTTTGAGTTTATTCTTGTTTATGGTGTAAGTTGGTGGCCTAGTTTTATTTATTTTTTGCATGTTCATATCCAATTTTCCCATCACCATTTATTGAAGAGACTGTCTTTTCTCCATTGTATGCTCTTACATTCTTTGTCAAATATTAACTGAACATAATGTTTGGTCCATTTCTGGGGTCTGTTCTATTCCACTGATCTATATGCCTGATTTGTGCCAGTACCAGGCTGTTTTGAGCACAGTGGCTTTGTAGTATAACTTGATATCTGGTATTGTGATTCCTCTAACTTTGTTCTTCTTTCTTAAGATTTCTGCAGCTATTCAGGATCTTTTTTATTCCATATACATTTTGGAGTATTCATTCTAGGTCTGTGAAATATGCATTGGTATTTTAGTAGGGATTGAATTGAATCTATAGACTGCTTTGGGTAGTATGGACATTTTAATGATGTTGATTCTACCAATCCATGAACACAGTATATTCTTCCACTTGTTTATCTCTTTTTTCAAAGTCCTATAGTTTTCCAAGTACAGGTCTTTTACCTCCTTGGCTATGTTTATTCCTAAGTATCTCAACTTTTTTTGTTAACATGAAGGTGGACATCCTTTTCTTGCTCATCTTCTTAGGTGAATTAGTTTTAGTTTCTGCTCATTGAGTATGATGTTGGCTGTTGGTTTGTCAGATATGACCTTTATTATGTTGAGGTATGACCCCTCTATTCCCACTTTGCTGAGAGTTTTTACCAAAAAAAGGTGTTGGATTTTGTTGAATCCTTTTTCTGCATCAATTGATATGACCATATGATTTTTGTCTTCCAATTTGTTTATGTGATGTATCACATGTATTGATTTGTGAATATTGTAACAGCCTTGCATTCCTGGCAGAAATCTCATTTGGTCATCTGTATGATTTTTTTAATATATTGCTGGATTCTATTTGCTAATATTTTTGTTGAGGTTTTTAGCATCTATGTTCATCTGGGATATTTGCCTGTAATTCTCTTTCTTTGTAGTGTCTTTATCTGGTTTTGGAATTAGGCTGATGCTAGCTTCATAAAAAGAGCTTAGAAGTGTTCCTTCCTCTGGATTTTTTGGAATAGTTTGAGGAGGATAGGTGTTAGTTCTTATTTGAATGTTTGTAAAAACTCCCCTGTGAAGCCATCTGGACCAGGGCATTTGTTTGCTGGGAGTTTTTGTTTGTTTGTTTTTTAATTACTGCTTCAATTTCATCAGTACTTTTGAGGCTACTCAAGTTTTCTGATTCCTCCTGATTGAGTTTTGGGAGATTATATTTTTCTAGGAATATGTCCCTTTCGTCTGGGTTGTACAGCTTGTTGGAATATAGTTGTTCATAGTATTTTTTATGATCCTTTGTATTTCTGTGGGGTCAGTTGTTACTTTGCCTCTTTTTTTCTGATTTTGTTTATTTGGGTCCTCTCTCTTTGTTTCTTGATGAGTCAGATTACCATTCTAATAAGACCAGTGCCTATAGAGACAAGTTCAATTTTAGAAAATGATTGATCCTGGTGCTCGATGAGAGTGTGAGAAGTAGAGGCAGAGAAAAGGAGGGAAGAGGGAGCATTATTGAAATGTGTTTCCTACATTATGCCATAACTCCTAACCCATTGAGGTACATATCATGATCATTTTCCCACTACAGATACAGAAATTTGCTGAAATGTATGCTTAGCAGTAACTCCACTTTGATGAAATATGTTTTAATTTGAAGACTCCTGTTAAACTTTATTATAAATCTTATTTCTACCACTTTGTTGTTGCCTTTAGTTGTATTAAACCTGTCTGGTGGCAAAATGGATGAGGTCCTCCCTTAGTGAAGCCATACGATGACTCACCAAGTCATATTGTTCACCAAGAAGAAGAGAGTCCTTTTATTGAAAGAATACCAATTACAGTTCCCTGATGCCCCATTCACAGTATTGACTCTAACAGATAAGAAAATGTTCCCTTTAGATTGCATCTGTTTTTCAAACATCTGTGTGGCCCCAGACTAATAAAAAAGAGAGAGAGAGAAAAAGAAACATGAAACAAGGGATAAACTTGAAAACCCCTGATTATTGAGAGTAGGAGCAAAATAAAGAATGAAGTGAACCTCATACCATGGTGAGGGATCACTTCCAGGTCAGTGCATGTTACAGCTTCCCTTTGCAAATACTAAAACTGTGAAACTCTGGGACTTCAATAAAATATTAGGTTATTTTTAAATATATTACAGTGATAACTCATATTTAAAATATTGGTATGTTTAAATGTCAAAAAAGCCCGGCTAGCTCAGTCGGTAGAGCATGAGACTCTTAAATGTCAAAAAAGTGTACAGATAATATCACAAAGAAAATTCTAAGTCTCATTCATTGTTTGATAATAACCAATTCCTCAGATAATATTCCCTCCACTTTATTATCAAAAGAATACTACAGTTATCTCTCTTATTCCTAGCCTATCATGAAATTGAAATTTTACCAGCCTGAGTTTCATACAGATAGGGGTTACATTTCCATGATAGTAACAATGACTAAAAAGTAGGTTTTCTATAAATTATAATTTGGTAAATGATTAAGTAAAGTTTAGAATTTTTCATTCTAGTCATGATCTTAACACAATGTAGTTGTCTTCTTTCATTCCTTGATTTTCTTATTTCTTTAATCTATTTATGTTAAAAACATTTACGTTATATGTAGAAAAAACAGTATATACATTTATATAGAGTGTGATATCAACCATGCCATTTGAAAAAATAATGAAAGGAAGTGTCCCAAAAAATTAGGAATAATTTCTAAATTTTGGATCTCTGGAACTTATTTTCCTTTTACTTATTAATGTTCAATTATTCAATAATTAATATTAATAATTTTATGATCAGAAAAAAACATTTTCTTAAAACACCCCATTATAATTCTTGTTGATCTAAATAATATAAGCTCTGATAGGCACCTACCCCTATATGAACCACCTCTGTGGATAAGACTTGTGTCTGAGTTTCCTATAGAATCATACCTGGTATTTTCCTCATTCATAATAAATAAAGTCATTACAAATCCATGTATGTGGACAATATGGCTAAAATATATTCCACCATTTAGTAGCATTATATTTGAACTGAATGAAATAACCAGAAAATAACAAAATAAAAATAATCTTTTTCAAGAATATTAACATTCAAGAAGTGAGACTTTTTTCCAATAAAAGTGTAACTATTATGTCATGTTTCAATCAGTATCATAAATCAGTGCTTAGTTTATAAAGAGAAAATGCACAATCTAGAAAGAGGATTAACAAAATAAACTATGATAATACCCTATATAACATGCAGTAAACAATACAGGAAAAATAAAAGAAGGTTAAAAAATATAGGTAAAATAACAAGTCAACTAATTGCCTTGGGATGTTGAGGCCTAGATCTTACTCATCAAGTGAAGAATTGCTTTCAATCAGAATAACCTATGAATCTGTAAGACAGAGGTGGTTTTACATATTGTTTTTCTTAAACCAAATTGTAAATGACTCTAATTGTTTAATTATTTTAAGATTTCCAAAGTATAACTTCATTTTTAGAAAAGGAACTTTTATGTTAAATAGATTTGGGTTCAAAGTCTGCTTAAAAACGTAACTGTGTCCTGGACAATTTATTTAACTGCTCTAACCTTTACTTTTCCATTAAAAAAAAATGATGATGCTAGAAGGAACTCATGAACTACTGTATGCAGCGTAATTAACACAGTGCACTTAGTAACTTAGCAGGTGGGACAGGGGAAGACACTCCCTTGCCACTGCCAAAGAGAGATTAAACTTGAGGAATGTAGATGATACCAAACTTTCCTGATTTTTAGGCAAAGAAGCTACACTAAAGTCTTACAGAAAGTGTGACCCCTAACTAGGAAGTGCAGTGTATCTTAAATATGGCTATCCGGAAAGCCTTCTCACTCTCAGCAAACTCAGGAACTTGCAACATGTGAACGTCTGAGACTATAGTAAAAGCCGATCAATCTTCCAGAGCCTGTCTTCTAGCGACTCTCATAAAAGTTACAACGGCAAATTGAATCGTTTCATCTGTGTCAAGAAGGCTGACCAGTATTTGTGGATTCTCAGAAGCAAGAGACCTCTAAAATATGTGTGGACAGACACATGTGAAATGGAAATGTGTGCAGTCATTAAGGGAGTGTTTCAGGTGATATAATCATAGAGTCATTCATGCAGAAGATAAATACATTATGTGTGTGTGTGAGAGAGAGGGAGAGGGAGAGGGAGAGGGATAGAGGGAGAGGGAGATGGAGAGGGAGAGGGAGAGGGAGAGGGAGAGGGAAAGGGGGAGGGAGGAGGAGGGGGAGAGGGAGGGGGAGGGGGAGGGGGAGAGGGAGATTACAAATATATCCCCAATTCTTCATAGCTTCTTTGACATGTGACTTTAGTGCTCTTTCCATCAATAAATGGAGTGTATTTATCCTTTACATCTAGACATGCTTTATGACTTGCCATTTCTCATAAAAATGGTAGAAATGGTGATGTGTCTTTTCTGAACCTCAACAGGCCTTGTCCTCGTTCTTAGAGTCCTGCTCATCAGGGGAATAAGGCCAGGTAGCCCAACAGTCAATAGCCAGACTTGTGAGGGAAACCACCCAGAATGACTGTCAGCATAAAATCAGAGAATAAATGAGCCAGCCAAGGTTAGCCAAAGCCTGGATCATAACAGAACTACCCAGCAAACTCACATATTCTTGAGGAGTGACAAATGCTTATTATTTGAAGATAAATTTTGGATCGTTTGCTATGCAGCAATAACTAGATACATGGTGTGAGGTTTATAGCAGGGCCTTGGATGAAACGAAGGTTCTAGTTCATTGAAAACACAGCCTTCATTACTTCCTTGAACTGGTCCCTGTGGCAGCAATAGGATTTAATCTCTCATCTCTGAATTCTTTAAAAGCTAGATGATTGTTTTTATCCATGTTTGAATGCTCAACTCCTGTTTATAGTACAGTGCAGGGGTTAAAAACATGGGCTTTTTTTTTGTCTATATTTTTTATTTTTATTAAATTTTGGGGGTGACATTGGTTAATAAAATTCTTTAAGCTTAAAGTGTACAATTCTATGATACATCATCTGAAATTGCTTTGTATGCCCACCACCACCCAAAGTCAAATCTCCTGTCACCATATATTTGACCCTCTTTACTCTTCCCCTACCCCCTTTCCCTCTGGTAACCACCATGCTGTTGTCTGTCTCTGAGTTTTTATTTGTTTTTCTTATATGTTCATTTGTTGCTTTCAGTTTTATATCCCATTTGTGAGTGAAACCATATGGTTCTTGACTTTTCGGTCCACCTTAAACTACCTAGCCATAAGAAAATATTAAATACTGGCATTTGAGATAATGTGGATGAATCTGGAGAATATCTTTCTAAGAATATGAGCTTTTAGATTAGATTCCCTAGATTTGAAACTGTCTGAATGACCTAAGGTAAAATGTTTATTGCTTATAAGTCCAAGTTTCATAATCTATAATATTGGGATAAAAATACCATCTACCTAATAGGGATTACATTAATAATACACCATCACAAGGATGAATGCTGATGTACAATGAACATTTTAATTGCCATTAAAGCTCAAAAATGTATTGCTAAAATCAACCTTTAAAATGAGCAAGCAGAGAACTCTGAGGTCTTTATCATCTCTGGCCCTACAATTATAAAATTCAATATATACCCTTCAGGAAAATCACTACTATCTGACTAGTCACACTTAGAGTGACTACTTGTTGGATTGAGGATGAGGAAAATAGTGATAGATTTTACACGAAGATTGTCATCCTGGCATCTTTTAATGCATTTACTTCAGTACATTAAACACTGGGAAAATGCAGCACTTAGAAAAACAAATGTAAAAAGCTGGTGGGATGCTGCAAGCCATCTATGTATCTGTGCAGAGACCAGAAGGTGAAGTGAGTGAGGGGCAAGATCCCCCTCTCTCTTCAAGCAAGTTTCTGCTTCAGTGATTCTCCAAGGCTATGCCATATACAGATGGTGTTCGATTATGCAATATCGGAATGGATGCTGAAGTCCTACTGAAAACAAACTTTTTCCTGGAAAAGTGATTAACAATCACTTTTTCAGGAAAAAATCTAGTGTATTGACAATCACTAGAATGGCTTAGGAAATGTTTTTGCACCAACTGCTATGATGATGTGTAGCCACTTAGAAAAATTAAAATTTGGTATTGACTGGTGTTAGAAGCATAAGCTTTAAATGTGTTATCTGTCAGGGGAAAAAAAAAGTGAAAGATTGCTAGATGTTTTATGGAATGCTAGCATAAATACATATGCACTAAATTGAGCCCTATTTTAGGACTGCCAAGTATAGGCATGTACACTTTAAATCATGGCACATTTATAAAAACTTTTGACATTCCCTAAGGAAAAGTATTATTATTGTATGAGAAAATATATAAATGATATAAAATACCTCTATCTTTAAAATACTGGGCCAAATTATATAATTCATGAATCCCATAATACATAATTTATTATTTTTAAAATTAAGGTAATTGTAGACATATAGAAAAGTTGCAAAATAGTAGACTTCTAGTATACCCTTCACTCAGCTTCCCCTAAAGTCAATTCAAATTTCACCATTCTCCATTGCTTTCTTATTTCTATTCCATTATCCTCTCCAGGATCCAATATTACATTTAATTGTTTTTTCTTCTTAGTTTTCTATGATAGTTCCTCAGTCTTTGTTTTGACATGATCTTGACACTTTTGGAGAATATTAGCCAGTTATTTTATAGACTGCCCCTCAATTTGGACTTGTGAGCCATGATTAGATGAGTTTCTTCGCAGTCCATGATATCAGTATTCATGATGTCAATATCTTACTAATCGTGACGTTAACATTGTTCACTCAGTGAAGGTGCTGTCTTTGGTGTTTTCTCACAGTCAAGATTTTTCCCTCTGTAATTAATAAATATCTTCTAGAAAGACAGTTCCAGTTTCTCCTTAAACTTTTGAGCACTAAATTTATCAATCATCAATGCACCTTATCTGCCACAATGATTGTTGTACATTTTTAAGAAACATTATAACACAACTATTATCAGGATGCATGCTAAAATTGATGATCCCTCACTTTTGCTATCATCCAGGTAGCAGCCATGAGTGCTTGCTATCTGTGCATGACTTAACTTGCTTCTTATTTCGGGTTTCATAACAGGACAAAGGCTATCGTTGTACATATTAAATAACAAACCATTTATAGATAATTAAGTCCAGCATATGAATTCTGGTTGTCATACGAAAACCTCCACTCTGTCTGATAAGATAAAAAAGGTGGCAACTATAAAATCTACATAATGGATGTCAGCATCAATGAAGAATATTCAGGAGATAAGAGATAGGCACTGCATCCCAATAACTATGACAGCACAGGCATCAATAAAGTGTTGTTTTATATTTAAAATCTGTATCTATGGCATAATCAAAATGCTAGTAAAAAGGTCAGACCTAAACTTTCTTGAATGCTTTGGGAATGCCTTAACAAATTTATTTCATAAACACACACACACACACACACACACACACACACACACATATGAAATAAATATAAACTTAATATTGACACAAAATTATATTTTAATATTGTGTAAATTGGTTTAAAATACCTTTTCCAGTGAGTATGAAATGCTAATGCTAAGTGATAAACCATTGTACCAGTGTTTATTTGATAGTGTTTACTTCTTCTTCAGCATCTTTGAGATAAATTTAAGCACCTTCTTTTTCTTTTTAAATCCCCTCCTGAGATATGCTTCTTGATTTTAAGGAGAGGGAAGCGTGGGGGGAGAGAGAGAAATACCAATGTTAGAGCGAACATTGATTGTTTGCCTTCCTTAGGTGCCCCAACCTGGGATCAAACCCGCAACCTAGGTATGAGACTGCCCTGGGAATCGAACAGGCAACCTTTCAGTATATGGGACAACACTCCAACCAATTGAGCCACACCGACCAGAGCCTTTGAGATGAATGTAAAAGTGGGATATCTTTTCATCATTGGCCTTTGTTTCAAGTAAATGACAAAGTATTGAATTGAAAGTTAAAACAAATTTTAGGTGGGGATTAGGATCTCATTTGGCAAAAATCTCAGGTATGCTATTAGATTTTGTTCCTGGAACAGTTTCCTGCTGCAGGTTCTAACACAAATTAGCAGCTGAAGTTAATTGTTCCATGTTTAGTCTCCTGGGCAAACAGCAAGAGAAAACTTGGCTAGGGTTATGCACAAACCCTTATACTTTTAGCTATTTCCAAAGAAAACTGTACAATTGGTCCATAAATATGCTTCATACAGGAAGAAGCATAACGGAGTAGGCACACTCAATGGTTAATGTACAGCTACCAGGATACACTTCTAAACTGAAGACAAAGGAAAATGTCTAGTTTTAAGATGATCTGCCAAGTGCAGAGCAATGGTTTTCAGCCTGATTTTCCTGGTATAACTGAAGGTTCATGTTTCTGGGGAAAATTTTCCTCATCTGTAAAATGAGGCAGCTGGAAACAGCAAAGTTTTTTGAAATTTAGATGACCATTTTTTTTAATGAAGTGGAATGAAATAAAAATATTAGTATTAAAGATAATAGTTTTCTTTATGAAAATTTATTAAGTACAGGGGTGGATAAAAGTAGGTTTACAGTTGTGAGTACATTAAACACAGAGTTTATTCTTGTATTATTATTTATTAACTGGAGGCTCGGTGCACAAAATTCATGCATGGGGGGGGTGAGGAAGAGGTGTCCCTCAGCCTGTCCTGCGCCCTCTCGCAATCCGGGACCCCTCAAGTAGGGTCCCTAGGCCTGGCCGGTGATCAGGGCCTATCGAGGCGTTCCTTCCCCAAGCTGCTGGCAGCTGGCCCTGCCCCCACTGCTGCCACTGCTTGCCATCTGTGTGGCACTGTCCCCCCACGCCCCACCACCAGTCGCCTTCCTCTGCAGGCAACAGGTATGGGGTGCGATCGTTTGGCTGGCCTGGGCCACCCTTTGTGGAATGATTGCTGGCTGGCCCTGCATACCCGCCACAGCTTTGCTGGCTGGTGGCCTGGGTCTCCCTCTATGTGGCAATTGATCACAGGGCCCCCCAGATCTATCGCCCCACATAGGGAGGCCCCACCCACCTGCTGCAGTGCCATGGCCAGGTAGCCTGGGCCGCCCTCTTTGGGGCGATCACAGAGCCCCTCCTTCCCCCATCCATCGCCCTGGCCAGCTGATGGCCTGGGCCTCCCTCTTTGGGGCAATTGATTATGGAGCCCCTCCATTGATGGCCCCACAGAGGGTGGCCTGGGCCTCCTTCTGTGGGGCGATGGCAGGGCCCCCTGACCAATCGCATTGCACCCGCCTTAGCTGGCCTGGTACCAGCGTGTGTCATAGCATGGTTGTCCGGAAGGTCATCCGGACGGTAGTTCTGCTGTTCAGTCATTCAGTCAATTTGCATATTACGCTTTTATTATTATAGATTATTGATTATTTTCCATACAAACAACTATAAACCCACTTCTGCTCACTTCTATGTAGGCATCTATATGTCTATGAACATGATGTTTCAATTTAATTTCTTACTCAGAGTCACTGTCATTAAGTATGACACTGGTTTAGCTGAAACCAGTTTGGCACAGTGGATAGAGCGCCAGCCTGTGGACTGAAGGGTCCCAGGTTCGATTCCGGTCAAGGGCACATACCTTGGTTGCGGGCACATCCCCAATAGGGGGTGTGCAGGAGGCAGCTGATTGATGTTTCTAACTATCTCCAATCCTCTCTGTAAAAAATCAATAAAATATATTTTTAAAAAAAAAAGTATGACACTGGTTTAGATCATCTCTAATCTGTGTTATAAGCCAAATCATGTCAAATGAGCTTTTGAACTACTTAGTTTTAGACTGTACTGAATGATATAGTAGCCATTAACCTCTGTGACAATGTACATTTAAATAAATTATAATTAAATGAAATTAAACATTCAGTTCTTTAGTTACATCAGTCACCTTTCAAGTGCTTTATAGCCACATGTGGATCATGGCTACTATATTACAGGGTGTAGAACATTCCCATCATTTCAAAAAGTTGCATTAGAGAGCCCTCCTCTAGAACAACCCAGTGCATTTACCACCGTGCCAAACCTAGCCCGGTTAACTCAATCTTGGAACTGGTAAAATTGATTTGATTAAATTTATTCCATATACATGAGAAAATTCTAATCTTAATCCATGGGTTATAGCTTTATTCATACATCATTCCTCTCACCATTTCAGAATGCTTCCTTGCCTTGACATTAAGTTGACACAGCCTCTTATCCTTCCATTACTTTATTTAAATTATAGTCTTGTGAATGAACATCTTACTCCAATGCTTTATTCTGCTTTAATGCATTTCCAAAGATCATGTGAGGTCATGCCCACAGGGATCTTATGGTCTGATTGTTTCTTCCATTGTTATTTCTATCGGTACATGTGAAACAGAAAAATACGAAATAAGAGTCTCTGGTTTTGGTTGCTTTTCAGGCATGTGAGTTCTCCCTCTATGAAAACCTGCTTTATTATAAGATAACTAGAGGCCCAGTGAACAACATCTGTGCACTGGGGGAGGGGGGCGAATAGGGGTTCCCTCAGCCTGGTCTGCTCCCTCTCACAGTCTGGGACCTCTCAGGGGATGTCCAACTGCCGGCTTAGGCCTGCTCCCACCACCGTCGCTGCTCCATGAGCCCATCTTCTGGCTGAGCGGCACTCCCCCGGTGGGAGCGCACTTACCACTAGGGGGCAGCTCCTGCATTGAGTGCCTGCCCCCGGTGGTCAGTGAGCATCATAGCAACTGGTCGTTCCGCTGTTTGGTCAATTTGCATATTAGCCTTTTATTATATAGGAATGTTTTTAATGACTTCCATTTGACAAATAGATGGGGTTGAAATAAATTGTTAATAGCTGCAAGCATCATTCTTATTATATTGTTGTTCAGAAAAATCAATACGACTTAAGTCAAAAGATATGGATTTAATTCCTGGTCTTGGTGGTAACTTGCTTTGTAACTTGGACTAACTTCCAAAGCTTTACTATGATTTCTGTCTTCACTCATAAAATAAAAATAATTCTATCTGTACTACCTCCCTTAGTGAAGTTGTGAGGGTGAGGTTCCAGTATAAATAAATGCCTGCTCATTGAAAGTGTTCCAAAATAGGAATGTTGTTACTTTAATATTCTGGTTTCCTGAGTTCATTATACATATACCATGTATTCACCACTTTCCACAGTATCAGAGCCATAGAAATAATTTTGAATTTGTAAATTATTAGGATGGATAGATGGATGGATGGATGGATGGATGGGTAAATAAATGCATATATCAACTCTAAATTTTGAAAGACTTCAAAAATATTCTTAAATTAGTAAATAGACATAAATACTCATAAATACAAATTCCATTAATTTAAAATATATCTTATTCCAAAACATAGTTTAATATAGCATCATAATCATTATAGTATGTGGCACAAATACCAAGATGTATTTAACTTTAGAAACTTGGAATACCTTAGGCTAAATCAGGACTTGTCACTAGCATATTGTGTGACCGCGGGAAAAGTAACCTAGCACACTGAAAGCAATTGAGTTTGCATACCACAGCTTAAAGACACCAACTGTAAATTAATCTCTGTCATGATTTTGTTAGTTTGCTCTTTTTTGGAGATAAGGAATTTCCTCAATCCATTAAAAAAAAAAAAAAAGTAAAAGCCCCATGACTATAACTTTTACCACTTCTCTGATCAATATTTTGCTCTAAATATAAGTGCATGTATCAGCGTCTATTTTAAGCTATCCGTTTGATCATTAATCACTAAAATGGAACATTATCAAGCATTACTGAGATGAGGAAATTCAGAAGGAATATCATTCTTCTACCAATACCCAGCCTCTGTTTATAGCAACCCTGTGATGTATATCCTTCACTCTTGAACTCTGCTGCCTCCAGCACCACACATTTACTGATGATGATATAATGAACCTGACTCTGAACTTGTTCTAAAATACTAAACCAAGTTCATGTGAACCTCATTTTATTGTCCCTGTTATAGAAAAGATGATCAAAAGTCCATTTGAAACAGCACATATGAAGCGTTTTAAACCGTAGGCTTCAATTAATGTTAACTGCAACTATTTTCATTTTTAAGTGGAGAAACCAAGTATTTAGGTTTACTCTATTGTGAAAGCCCTTTCAGATTATTAAATAATAAAACCACAAAAGCTGTATGGCATATACATAAACCATGAAAAAATGTTTAATAGGTATAGTTTGATACAATATTTTAAAAACTACTAAATCATTACATGTTAGACCTACAAAGGCCCTCTAAAGCCCCATATAAAGACCTCTGGTTTGACATTGATAAAATGGTTGTCCAGGAGATGAAGGACACAGACTGTAGTCATTATCTTAAGATAGAGTGATGGGATAAGTGACTCAGGACTTGACATAGCAGTATCTTTTCATTTACTTTAACAATATTGTTCCTAGATTGAACATTCTAGAAGGAACACTGACCTCTAAGAAAAGTTAATTTCTTTAACCCAGAGTTGGTTGAATATGTTTTTTTGGCTACAGTAGCATCTATTCCGGCAGGCAGAGATGGAACTGCAGAGAGGGAAGGGAAAGTGTTGAAGGTAAAGGGGTCAACATGCACAAAAGCCGGCAGTCCAAACCAATCAAGGTACATTGTAGGAAGAGGACAACATTCAGGATGTCTGGCACATAGGTGGGAAAAAGGGAAAAAGAGAATGTTAATAAATGAGGCTGAATAGGAAGGAGATAGAAACAAACCAGGTCTGGTATGTTTATCAAATAACAATAAATATTATTTGAGTTCCATTTTGCCCTCCAAGGAAATGAACACAGAGTCAGGTGTCGTCATAGAAGTGGGGATGAAAAAAGGAGAGAAAAAATGTTGAAATGACTGAGAAACCTGTATCAAGGTGAGGCAAAGGAAGTATGGATGCTTTGGAGTGGGTTTGTGAAGGAAATTAGCAAGGGCTGTGGAATTGCAGCATCGGCAGAATGGTAGGAGATACTTTACCTCTTTTAGAAGGCGCAGTAATGTCTGCTATCTATTCTCCACACAATTACACTAGATAATAAAAATGGAAAGATTTAGTGACCAAATGAAAGCCATTGGTGTTCATTTATAAATACTGATGCTAAGAGATGAAAAGCAGATAATAACTGGTTCAAAGCATTCAAATATTTAACATTTTATATAAAGCTCAGAATAAAAAAAGAATATTGAATAAAAGTTACTATAAGAATTAAATGGCTTTTTCAGCATATTTTTAGTCAAGGACTCTAGTAATATTTTAGATACATTTATTTCATGAAAGGTTTAAAATATTTTAGAAGTATAAAATGAGCTGAGAGTCTTAAGACTCAGAGAACCCAAAGAGGAAATACTAATGAAACTACAGCAATGGAGCCCTAGACTACAAAAGAGGTTTTTTCTTTAAAATGGAGACTTTGGGTGGCTTTTATTTTTTTTAAAGAGACTGGAAATTAGAAAAGTGAAATGCTGTCGTGCTAGCCAACAGGATATATTGCATGTAATTATACAACCTGTAATGAACATTGAATATAATAAGAGAAATATCATGCTAGAATAGGGAGAAAGACAATGAGCTTTGTCACAGATTAATTATAGTTCAATTATGTAAAAAATAGATATTCACAAAATAGATTCCAGTTTTCTGGAATAAAGAATATGATAAATTATTTTTCAAGAATATTGGGGGTTGTCAAACAAAAATTCACATTGGTCAAAGATGTCACACTTCACATACTAAGTATCAGTGTATATTTTTATCTTACATATACATCCGGGTTATCTGGAAGTTAAAATATTACCAGTTTGAATGCATTTCAGCCCACTTCAGCCAAAAACTAAACTACTTCATTTACTGTTTTATAGGTTATAGGTATTGGTAATAGAAGTAGAGATATGTTCACTTCAGACATTCTTTGTTTATATTTTAAAACTCTATGATCTAGGGCAAATTAAAGTATCTTTGCCTCAGTTTCTCATATGTAAATTAGGAATTTAAAAAAGCATGTACTCAATAGAATTATTGTGAAAAATTAATTTAACAAATTCACAATATATGCAAGATCATACAGGATATAGAAGGTACCATATAGCCTGGCCGTGGTGGCTCAGTGGTTGAGCGTCGATCTATGAACCAGGAGGTCATGACTCAAATCCCAGTCAGGACACATACTGGGGCTGCCTGCTCAATCCCCAGTTGGGAGAGTGCAGGAAGGATCCGATCAATGATTCTCTCTCATCACTGAAGTTTCTATTTCTCTCCCCCTCTCTTCCTGTCTGAAATCAATAAAAATATATTTTAAGAAAAAGTACCACATAAATATTAGCCCCTGAAAATATTAATAAAAATATTATTTCCCTTTCTGATTGGTGTTTCTAGTTTCTTGGGATATGTTCCTAGAAGTGGGATCCATTTTTAGTTTTTTGAGGAAACTCCAAACTGTTCTCCACAGTGGCTGCATCAGTCCGCATTCCCACCAGCAGTCCAAGAGGGTTCCTTTTTCTCTTCATCCTCGCCAGCACTCGTCATTTGTTGATTTGTTGATGATAGCCCTTCTGACAGGTGTGAGATAGTGCCTTGTTGTTGTTTTGATTTGCATCTCTCAGATGATTAGTGACTTTGAGCATGTTTTTATATGTCTCTTGGCCTTCCTTATGTCCTCTTTTGAAAAGTGTCTATTTAGGTCCATTGCCCATTTTTTGATTGGATTGTTTACCTTTTGTTATGTTGTATGAGTTCCCTGTAAATGTTGGAGATTAAACCCTTACCAGAGATAACATTGGCAAATATGTTCTCCCATGCAGTAGGCTTTCTTGTGGTTTTGTTGATGGTTTCTTTTGCTGTGCAGAAGCTTTTTATTTTGATGTAGTCCCGTTTGTTTATTTTCTCTTTAGTTTCCATTGCCTTAGGAGCTGCATCGGTGAAGATATTGCTTCAGCATATGCCTGAGATTTTGCTGCCTGTGGATTCCTCTAAGATTTTTATGATTTCCCATATTATATTTAAGACCTTTATTCATTTTGAGTTTATTTTTGTGTATGGTGTAAGTTGGTAGTCTAGTTTCATTTTTTTTTTGCATGTATCTGTCCAATCAGAAAGGATATATGCACCCCTAAGTTCATAGCAGCCCAATTTACAATAGCTAAGGTTTGGAAACAGCCTAAGTGCCCAACAGCAGATGAGTGGATTAGAAAACTGTGGTACATTTCTTATTATGTCTCAAGCTGGGAATCCCACAATGGAATACTACACTGCTGTGAAAAAGGAAGAAACTCCTACAATTTGCAATAGTATAGATGGACCTAGAGAGCATTATGCTAAGCGAAATAAGTCAGTCAGTGAAAGATAAATATCACATGATGTCACTCACTTGTGGAATATAATGAACATCATAAACTGATGAACAAAAACAGATCCAGAGACAGAGAAGCAAGGGGAAGGTCACGGGCAGGGGGAGAGATCAACCAAAGGACTTGTATGCATGCATATAAGCATAATCAATGGACACATACACTAGGGGTGTGAGGGCACCAGCGAGGGGTTGGGAAGGCAATGGGGAGATAAGGACACATATGTAATACCTTAATCAATAAAGAAAAAAAAAAAGAGAAAAAATATATATTATTTCCCTGTAGGAAAGATTTGTCCATGTTGTAGCACAGAGCTATGATTTGGTACTGTACAGTATACCCTTGAATGAATACTCCATAAAGTATTTATCTGTTCTACTGTTATGAAATTTTATTTCCAGTTTTTGAATATAAATAAAGCTGCTATATTCTTGTATGTACATGTCTCCTTGTGCACATATGCAAGAGTTTCTTTAGGTATATACCTAAGAGGAAATTGCTAGGTTTGGGTATATATATTTAACTTTAAAAGATAATGTCTAACAGTTTTTTCAGGTGCTTATATCACTCATACTGGCACTGGCAATCTATGAGAATCCCAGAGGATACTGTCCTTTAATTTTTAATTTTAGACATTGTGGTGGTATTTAATGATAGTTCATTTTGCTTTTACTATGCATTTACTGATTATTTATGAAGTTCACCATCTTCTCATATGTTTGCTGGCCATTTCTTAAAGTGACCAAGCGACTTGACTAAACTTTAAACATTTAAATTAAAATATAATCCACCCATAAACTTTACAACTTCTAACAGTATAGCTCAACAAATAAATACAAAGTGAACGTTCCCATGTATCCACCATCCAGATCTCCTAATAGATCCAGAGCCCCAGAACATGCCTTTGTACCCCCTCCCAATTATAATCCCCTTTCTTCTCACCAACAGTGATCATTGTTTAAATTTCTAAACATAATTAATTTCTACCTATTTTTAACTTTGCATAAATATAATTATTCAAAATATAATTTTTGCCACTTCTTTTCCTGACTTTATATTTTTCATCTGCAAATACTTTTTAAAACGCATAACTGACATACAATATTATATTAGTTCCAGAAATAAAGTGATTAGACATTTATATACCTTACAAAGTGATCACCACAATAAGTGTAGCATCTTTCTGACACCATACATAGTTACTACACGATCACTGACAATATTCCCTGTGCTGTACTTTACATCCCATGACCTATTCTATACCTGGCAGTTTGTACTTCTTAGTCCTTTTCACCTTTCCCACCCATCTACCTACCCTCTCCCTTCTGGCATTTTTCAGCTTCTTTTACTTAGCATTATGTTTGTTGAGATTTATTTATGCATTGTGTGCGGCTCTAATTCATTCATTTTCATTGTGATATAATGTTCCATTGTATGAATATACCACAATTTATCCATTTTATTGTTGGACATTTCTTGTCTAGTTTAGGCTACAATAAATAATGTTTCTATGACCATTCTTATATGTGTTTTTTGGAGTACATGCACTCTACTGAGTATATTCTTTTGAGTAGAACTCTGTTAAATTTTGATAATGTCAAATTATATTACAAATTGACGGTAACATTTACACAACTCTCATTGTGCAAAATCTTTTACATTTCTTCAACCTTGCGCACACTTTGCATTGTCATGCTTTTAAAATATTAGTCATTTTGGAATGTGTGTAATAGTATCACATTGAGGTTTCAATGTACATTTCCTTCATAACTAATGAAAGTTATCACCTGTCAGTTTTAAAACTTTGACAGCTATTATTTTTTTAAAGTATATTTTTATTGATTTCAGAGAGGAAGAGAAACAGCAATGATGAGAGAGAATCATTGGCTACCTCCTCCCACACGCCCCACACTGGGGACTGAGCCCCCAATCTGGGCATGTGCTTTGACCAGGATTCGAACCGTATCCTCCTTGTTCAAAGGTCGAAGCTCAATCACTGAGCCACACTGGCGTGGCAACAGCCATTATATCTTAAAATATTATTTCTGCCCCATCACATCCCTCATCTTCTTCCAAGACTTTAGCTATATATGCTGCATATTCTCACTTCATCCTTTGTATCCACTCTTTCCCCTTTTCTCTTTCCTTTTATCTTCCCATACTTTACATTTTTCCAAACTACATTCAGGTTTACTAAATATATCGGTAGCTTGGTCCATCCTGCTATTAAATTAAATGATTATGTAGTTCACTTTTCAGTTTTAAAATTTACAATTTGGTTCTTTTTCTAATCTGTTGAGCCATGCTTTTGGTAGTTTTCAAAGATTCTGTTGAAAACTTCAATGTTGTCTTTTATCTCTATAACACAGTAAAAAGCATGGCTATTTTACCATCCATATCTCCCAATTTTAATATGCACAATATCAACCACTCTGGTTCTCTAGCGTCTCTGGTGAACATTGTCTCCATATGGGCTGGTTTGGTTTGCTTGTTTGCACTATAGTTGAAAAATGCTGTAGAAATAATTTGAGGCTTAGGTCAATATTTTCTTAATCCAGAAAGGATTTTTGTATGGTTATTCTAAGTGCCTTTTATCCAGAAACAAATTAATCAATTTTCAAAGACTGATACGTTTTCTGGGCCACCCACATGTTCCAAAGCAGGGCTTCAGTCTCTACAAGCGTTGCTGACCTTCTGGCCTATTCTCGCATTTGGATCCGCGGGACTCATTGTGGGAATCTGTAATACCCTCACTTCCCACGGGCCCCAGACTGAAACTTTTGTCCTTGTAGTCCTTAGAGGTATTCCATTTCTGCTCAATCATCTGTTACAGGGATTTTCAACTGATGTGCCAGGGCACACATGAATTTTTAAAACATGCAATACCTAACTATTAAGTCAGAGGCACTAACCTCTTTTCCCTTAGATTGTCAAATAAAACAAATGGCAACAGCCAACGACAGTTGTCTGGTGTTGGATAAATCAAAATTATTCCTATTTTTTGTTAGATTGGAAAAAAATATATTTTTGGTGTTGTAAAGAATTTTAGTAATTAGTTTGCATGTGCCATGATTGTAAAAAGTTGAAAAATCGCTGATCTATAAATCTCAGAATATGGCAAATTCCTCATGGAAAAGTTGGCCCCCAATTTTTGGATTGTTTCTCTGAATGTTTTACTTTCCTCAGATCTTGACAATTTAATTCTTCACTGCATTGTAACCTCTCTATGGCCTTTAAACTTTTATGTTCTATTTTGTTCAATATTTCTAATTTGCCTCATTGGGAGATTTAGAAAAAACTTACCTAGAGTACATTACTGAAAGCTAAAACTTTAGTACTACAGCAACCTTTACAACCCCTTTCATTGTAATTTATTATTTTTTCTTATTTTTTTCTTTATTATGGTATTACATATGTGTCTTTATCCCTCCATTACCCCCCTAATCCCCCCCACTCCTGCCCTCACCCCCCTGGTGTCTGTGTCCATTGGTTATGCTTATATGCATGCATACAAGTCTTTTGGTTGATTGCTCCCCCTTACCCCAACCCTCCCCTACCTTCTCTCTGAGGTTTGATGGTCTGATGGATGCTTCTCTGTCTCTGGATCTGTTTTTGTTAATCAGTTTATGTTGTTCTTTATATTCCACAAGTGAGTGATAGCATGTGATATTTATCTTTCTCTGACTGGCTTATTTCACTTAGCATAATGCTCTCCAGTTCTATCCATGCTGTTGCAAATGGTAAGAATTCCTTCCTTTTTACTGCAGCGTAGTATGCCATTGTGTAGATGTACCACAGTTTTTTTTTCCCTTTTTATTTATTTATTTTTTTTAACTTTTCCTAAATTTTTATTAAAGTATTATATGTGTACATATCTTACCATTGCCCCCCACCCCACTCCCATATATGCCCTCACCCCCAGAGTTTTGCATCCATTGGTTATGCTTATATGCATGCATACAAGTCCTTTGATTGATCTCTTATCTCCCCCACCTCTCCCTAACTTTCCCCCTGTAATTTGACAGTATGTTTGATGCTTTACTGTCTCTGTATCTATCTTTTTGTTCAAGTTTATAATGTTCTTTATTATCCATAAATGAGTGAGATCATGTGGTATTTTTCTTTCATTGACTGGCTTATTTCACTTAACATAATGTTCTCCAATTCCATCCAGGTTGCTGCAAATGGTAAGAATTCCTTCTTTTTTATGGCAGCATAATATTCGTTTGTGTAGATGTACCATAGTTTTCTGATCCAGTCATCTGCTGATGGGCACCTAGGCTGTTTCCAGATCTTAGCTATTGTGAATTGTGCTGCTATGAACATAGGAGTGCATATATCCTTTCTTATTGGTGTTCCCAGTTTCTTAGGATATATTCCTAGGAGTGGGATTACTGGGTCAAGTGGGAGTTCCATTTTCAGTTTTTTGAGGAAACTCCATACTGTTCTCCACAGTGGCTGCACCAGTCTGCATTCCCACCAGCAGTGCACGAGGGTTCCTTTTGCTCTGCATCCTCGCCAAACTTGTCGTTTGTTGATTTGTTGATGATAGCCATTCTGACAGGTGTGAGATGGTACCGCATTGTTGTTTTGATTTGCATCTCTCGGATAATTAGTGACGTTGAGCATGTTTTCATGTGTCTCTTGGCTTTCCTTCTGTCTTCTTTGGAAAAGATTCTATTTAGGTCTGTTGCCCATTTTTTTATTGGATAATTTATCTTCCTTTTATTAAGTTGTATAAGCTGCCTGTAGATGTTGGAGATTAAACCTTTATCAGTGATGCCATTTGCAAATATGTTCTCCCATGCAGTGGGCTTTCTTGTTGTTTTGTTGATAGTTTCTTTTGCTGTAAAAAAGCTTTTTATTTTGTTGTAGTCCCATTTGTTTATTTTCTCTTTAGCTTCCATTGCCCTCGGGGCAGTATCAGTGAAGAAGTTCTTTTGGCATATGCCTGAGATTTTGCTGCCTGTGGATTCCTCTAGTATTTTTATGGTTTCCCATCTTATGTTTAAGTCCTGTATCCATTTTGAGTTTATTTTTGTGTATGGCGTAAGTTGGTGATCTAGCTTCATTTTTTTACATGTATCTGTCCAATTTTCCCAACACCATTTATTAAAGAGACTGTCTTTATTCCATTGTATGTTCATGCCTCCTTTGTCAAATATTAATTGAGCATAGTGGTTTGGGTCAATATCTGGATTCTCTATTCTGTTCCATTGATCTATATGTATATATTCTTGTGCCAGTACCAGGCTGTTTTGAGAACAGTGGCTTTGTAATACAGCTTGAAATCTGGTATTGAGATCCCTCCTACTTTATTCTTCTTTCTCAGGATTGCTGTGGCTATTCGGGGTCTTTTTTTATTCCAGATGAATTTTTGGAGAGATCTTTCAAGGTCTGTGAAATATGCCATTGGTATTTTAATGGGGAGTGCATTGAATCTATAGATTGCTTTGGGTAGTATGGACATTTTAATGATATTGATTCTACCAATCCATGAACATGGTATGTTCTTCCATCTGTTTACATCTTCCTCTATCTCTTTTTTTAGTGTCCTGTAGTTTTCCGTGTATAGGTCTTTTACCTCCTTAGTTAAGTTTATTCCTAGGTATCTTAATTTTTTTGGAGGGATGGTAAATGGGATTGCCTTTTTAGTCTCTCTGTCTGTAAGTTCACTATTGGTGTATAGAAAGGCCATAGATTTCTTGGCGTTAATTTTGTATCCTGCTACATTGCCGAATTCATTTATTAAGTCTATTAGTTTTTTGACGGAGTCTTTCGGATTTTTTATGTACAATATCATGTCGTCTGCAAATAAAGACAACTTTACTTGTTCTTTTACAATTTGGATGCCTTTTATTTCTTCTTCTTGTCTAATTGCAATGGCTAATACTTCCAGTACTATGTCAAACAGGAGTGGTGAGAGTGGGCATCCCTGTCTTGTTCCTGTTCTTAGGGGAAATGTTTTTAGTTTTTGTCCATTGAGTATGATGTTTGCTGTGGGTTTATCACATATAGCTTTTATTATGTTGAGGTATGAGCCTTCTATTCCCACCTTGTTGAGAGTTTTTATCAACAAAGGGTGTTGGATTTTGTCAAATGCTTTTTCTGCATCAATTGATATGACTATGTGATTTTTATCTCTCAATTTGTTTATGTGATGTAACACGTTTATTGATTTGCGGATATTGTACCATCCTTGCATTCCTGGGATAAATCCTACTTGGTCATGGTGTATGATCTTTCTGATGTACTGCTGGAGCCGATTTGCTAGAATTTTGTTGAGGATTTTGGCATCTATGTTCATGAGGGATATTGGTCTGTAATTCTCTTTCATTGAGTTGTCTTTATCGGGTTTTGGTATTAGGGTGATGCTGGCTTCATAGAAGGAGCTTGGAAGTGTTCCTTCCTGTTGAATTTTTTGGAATAGTATGAGTAGGATAGGTTTTAGTTCTTCCTTGAATGTTTGGTAAAACTCTCCTGTGAAGCCGTCAGGCCCCGGGCTTTTGTTTGCTGGAAGCTTTTTGATGACTGCTTCAATTTCGTCCATAGTTATTGGCCTATTGAGCTGTTTAGATTCTTCTTTATTGATTTTTGGAAGGTTATATTTTTCTAGGAATATGTCCATTTCCTCCAGGTTGTCCAGTTTGTTGGAATAGAGTTGTTCGTAGTATTTTGTAACAATCCTTTGTATCTCAGCGGGGTCTATTGTTATTTCACCTCTTTCATTTCTGATTTTGTTTATTTGGGTCCTCTCTCTTTGCTTCTTGGTGAGCCTGGCTAGAGGTCCATCAATCTTGTTTATCCTTTCAAAGAATCAGCTTTTGGTTTTGTTGATCTTTTGTATTGTTTCTTTGGTCTCTATGTCATTTATCTCCGCTCTGATCTTTGTTATTTCCTTCCTTCTGGTTACACTGGGCTTTTCTTGCTGCTCTTTCTCTAGCTCTTTGAGTTGTAGGGTTAGGTAATTTATTACCATTGTTTCTTGTTTTATCAATAGGCTGGTAGAACTATGAACTTCCCTCTCAATACTGCTTTCACTGTGTCCCATAGATTTTTGATTGTTGTGTTTTCATTGTCATTTGTTGCCATGATGTTTTTTATTTCTTCCTTGATCTCTCTGGTGACCCAGTCATGGTTTAATAGCATGCTGTTTATTCTCCATGTGTTTGATTTCTTTGGATTGTATTTATTGTAGTTGATTTCCAGTTTTATGACACTGTGATCTGAGAAGATGCTTGATATCATTTCTATCTTCTTGAATTTGAAGAGACTTTGCCTGTGACCCAGCATATGGTCTATCTTTGAACATGACCCATGTGCACTTGAGAAGAATGTATATTCTGTGGCTTTGGGGTGAGATGTTCTGAAGATGTCAATTAATTCCATCTGGTCTAGTGAGTCATTTAGGATTGCTGTTTCTTTGCTGATATTTTGTTTAGAGGATTTGTCCAATGGTGATAGTGGGGTATTAAAGTCTCCTACTATGATTACATTGCTATTAATCTCTCCCTTGATATCCTCCAGGCGTTTTTTTATGTATTTGGGTGCTCCTATATTGGGAGCGTATATGTTTACCAGAATTATTTCTTCTTGTTGGATTTCTCCCTTTAGTATTATGAAGTGGCCTTCCTTATCTCTTGTTATGGCATTTACTTTGAGGTCTATTTTGTCAGATATAAGTATTGCTACCCCAGCTTTTTTTTCATTTCCATTTGCCTGAAAGATATTTTTCTATCCCTTCACTTTCAATCTGTATGAGTCTCTTGTTCTGAGGTGGGTCTCTTGCGGACAGCATATATATGGGTCATGTTTTTTTATGCATTCAGCCACTTGATGTCTTTTGATTGGAGCATTTAGTCCGTTTACATTTAAAGTTATTACTGAAAGGTATTTGTTTGTAGTCATATCTATTTTTGTGTCTGTATTCCTTCTTACCTGTTTATTTCTTCTTTTTACAGTATTCCCTTTAGCAATTCTTGCATCGCTGGTTTGGTGGTGATAAACTCCCTGAGCCTTTTTTTTGTCTGCAAAGCTCCTGATTTCCCCTTCAATTTTGATTGATAGTCTTGCTGGATATAGTATTCTTGGATTCAGTCCTTTGCTTTGCAACACTTTGTATACCTCCTTCCATTCACTTCTAGCTTGTTGTGTTTCTGTTGAGTAATCATTTGACAATCTGATGGGTGTTCCTTTGTAGGTAACTCTCTGTCTCTCTCTTGCCGCCTTTAAGATTCTCTCTTTATCATTTATATTTGCCATTGAAATTATGACATGTCTTGGTGTGGGTCTTTTGGGGTTGATCCTGCTTGGGACTCTCTGTACTTGCGTAACTTTTATCTTTCCCATATCCGGGAAGTTTTCTGTCATTATTTCTTCAAATAGATTTTCTAATCCCTGCTGCTCTTCTTGTCCTTCTGGCAGCCCTATTATACGCATGTTACTTCGTTTCATGTTGTCCCGAAGCTCCCTTAGGCTTCCCTCCTGCTTTTTAATTTTTTTTCTCCAATTGCTGTTCAGATTGAGCTTGTTTCTGTACCTGATCTTCTAACTCACTAATTCGGTCCTCTGCTTCTTGTAGTCTACTGTTGAAACTTTCCATGGTGTTTTTGATTGTAGCTATATCACTTTTCATTTCTTCCTGATTCTTGCATAAGTTGTTTATTTTCTCATCCATCCGATGTATAAATTCCACGACCATTACTCTAAACTCCTTTTCGGTCATGTTGCAAGCTTCAGTTTCACTGATTTCCTTTCTTGGCGACTCCACATTTTCTTTCCTCTGTGAGTTATTTCGTTTCCCCATTCTGGCTATCACCAGAAAGCTCAAGCTTCTGTTTGCGGGGATCTGGGCCGTGTGCTGTGGGGACTTCGCTCCACCCGAGTTTCACTGAAGTGCTCTGACACTAGGACATGTGGCTGCCTTTGGTTGGTGGGAACCAGACTTGCCCAGGGTCAGTGTCCCCTGTGTTCTGTGTAGTCTCGTGTGCACACTTAGAATCAGGGGCCTGGTCTGCACCACACTGTTGGTATGTGCCAAAAATGAGATCCTTAGCATGTGCCAGGAGTCAGAGTTTCCCTGTGTCTGCACCAAGACTCGAGTGTCAGAGTCTCTGTTGTCTTGTGCGTTTTCTCGTTGAGAATCAGGGTCCCTGTGTGTGCATGCACCAACAATTGGGGTCGCTGGCTCTTAGTGTGAATGCGCTGTGAGTCAGGGATCCCAGGCAGCTGTGATCGGCATGCCAAATTCCCTGAAGTGGAGCTGCGTCCTGTGTGTGCTCTCTCTACTGAGCCAAACCGGCTAGGGCGCACACTCTCAAATTCCTGAAGGTGAGCTGGCTCCGTGCACTCTCCCAGATTCCCTGAAGGGGGGCGGAGTCCGTCCTGTGCGCCAAATTCCCCAAAGGGAAGCCCCTCTGTGCACGCTCTATGATTCCCCGAAGGGGAGCTGTGACCCACAAGCCAAATTCCCCAAAATTCCCCGAAGGGGAGCCCTCTGTGCGCACTGACAGGTTTCCCCGATGGGGAGCTGCTTCTGTCCCGCGTGCCAACTTCCATAAGGGGGAGCGTGTCCCTGAGCAAAGCTCTGCAGCTTGGGTGAGGGGTGGGTCTATCAGTTACTATGGCGCTATCTTCACACCTGCGGGGAGGGGGATAGGCTCTTTGACTCACGGAAATCTGCTGGAAAGTCTGGATTCTTGCTGTTTGTTGGTCTGAAGCTGTGATAGCAGTTCTCTGTCCCCAGTGGCTGCAGGGTCCTGGTTTGTGTCAGAAGCCAGGATCTGAGTCTCAGGCAGCTCGGTTTCTCAAGATGGCATGGTCTCCGCGTCCGCACCAGCCGCCGAGAAGTGTCTGCTTTGTGCGCGGGGCTCCGCCGCCTAGGACTGCCCAGTTAGGCAGCCCCTTGGATGACCTGCAGAATCTAACTGACCCTAGCTCATACACACACACACACCACACACGTCTACACTCTCCTCTATGGGTTCCTCACTCACACTCTCTCTCTCCCTACCTTCCTGCTGGTCGCCATCTTTCCTGTACCACAGTTTTTTAATCCACTCATCTGCTGATGGGCACTTAGGCTGTTTCCAAATCTTAGTTATGGTAAATTGTGCTGCTATGAACATCGGGGTGCATATATCCTTTCTGATTGGTGTTTCTTATTAATTTCTCTTATATTCTACAATATTATATTAAATAGAAAACATGCAGTATCCACATAGCAGTTAGCATGGATTGATTACAGTCAACATGGGAAGTCAGGAGCTTTCCTCACCAATTTCCCCCTTTGCCTCTGTTTTTTCCTAGTTGATATTTTGGGTATAACAGGAAACAACCCTCACCTTAGTCACATTGAAGATCTTCAGGTTAATTTTCCTCTTTACGTTAATAGCTATCTTTCCTGTCATATATAACACGTCAGACTTGATGCCAAGTGCTTAACTTTTTTTTTCATATAGCCTTCAAAATAATTTGCCCAGCCAGCATGGCACAGTGATTGAGTATCCACCCGTGACCTGGAGTTCACAGTTTAATTCCTGGTTAAGACCCATGCCTGGTTTCGGGCTTGATCCCCAGTAGGTGGCCTGCAGGAGGCAGCCCATCAATGATTGTCTCTCATCAGTGATGTTTCTATTCCTCTCTCCCTCTCCTTTCCTCTCTCTGAAATAAATAAAAACATATTTAAAAAAATAAGTTGACAAGTATGCTATTCTATTTTGTTGATAAAAATCAGAATCCTACAAAAAATAAATAATATGTCTAAAGTCAGTCATATAGTTACAAAGTGTCAGCAGTTGTATTTAGCTCCAAGCAGGTAATTGACCAAAACCCAATTCAATTAACTCCTACACAAATTACAAATAAAATAAATAAATTATAAACCCTAAGAAAACAGAAGACGTTGTTTATTATTGATGATGTGTTTAGTCACTGGCCTTACTATTACTTAAGAGTCTGCAATTTTGGAGAAATATAAAAATTAGAGCTGTAAGTTCAGTGTTATAACATTTCAGAGGTGGGATAATTTATTTAAAAATGAACATGGTTTTCAGACGCCCATGTCTTTGTGGGTTCTCATTAATCTCGTGGAATGAAGTAATGCACCATTTATTAAATGATCTATCCTAAGTCAGAGTTCTTACACTGTTCAGAGTTGCTGCACATTTTTAAAGTCTCTAGTTGTTGATGGCTCAATTGAAACCTTTAGACACTAAAGAACAATGAGCAGCAATTATAATATGATTACTATTGCTGTGTAATTACCTCACCGTGTCTTTATGGTGTTCACACTTATTCACCCCTGCCTCTGCTTGTCTTCAACACTGTCACCATTTGAGTGGAAATATGTGTTTACAAGGAAGGAAATGTTACATAGGATTGAAAGAGTTCAATCTCTGTTGGCTCCTGAATACCATCACTCTGTTTCTTATCCCTTCCTTGCAGCACCCTGGATTTCTTGCCACATGAAAGCTAACAGAATTTTATAATACACTAGTTACCTGGTGCATGGAGTGGTGCACATTGAAAAGAAATTAATTAGAAGGTGGATGGCTGGGTGGGACTGGGCAAGATGCAAGACTGGCCGGACATGCCCTGGAGCCAACCTCCGGCCGTCTCTCCCTGGCATTTGTGGAGTGAGCAGGGTCCCTCCAGCAGGTGGGGTCCCTCAGCCTGGCCTGTGGGGATTAGGCCAAAACTGACTCTCCATCATCCCCCAAGGGGTCTCAGAGTGTGAGGGGGCACTCTGTCAAGTTGCTGTCATACAGGGTGTGGAACGCAAACACAAGTATGCAGTAAACCAGATTCGGGACTGATAGTGCCCCAGCAACAACATAACCCATGGTAGAGGGTGGAATCCCTCAGCCCCGTGAGGGAGGAATAGGGCTCCCTCCTCTCTGGTTTCAGGGTGCGTCACTCGAGAACTACCACTGCCAAGTCACTGCAGCTCTGTAGCTCCTGCGTTGAGTGTCTGCCCCCTGGTGGTCAGTGTGCATCATAGTGACTGGTTGGATGGTCAGACACTTAGCATATTAGCCCTTTATATATATATATACTAGAGGCCTAGTGCACAACATTTGTGCACTGGGGGTGGTCCCTTAGCCTGGCCTTCCCCCTCTCACAGTCCTGGACCCCGCGGGGGATGTCTGCTTGCCTGCTTAGGGAGTGGGCCTCAGCCAGCAGGTAGACATCTCCCAATGGGTCCTTAGCGCTGCCACAGAGGTGGGAGAGGCTCTCACCACTGCACTCCCCAGCCGTGTGCCTGGCTTCTGTCTAAGCAGGGCTTCCCTAGTGGTCAGTGCAGGTCATAGCGACCAGTCGTTCTGCTGTTCAGTCTATTTGCATATTAGCCTTTTATTATATAGGATACACACACACACACACACACACACACACACACACATTTATTTAAAAAATAAAATTTATGCCGAGACCGGTTTGGCTCAGTGGATAGAGCGTCGGCCTGCAGACTCAAGGGTCCCAGGTACGATTCCGGTCAAGGGCATATACCTTGGTTGCGGGCACATCCCCAGTAGGGGGTGTGCAAGAGGCAGCTGATCGATGTTTCTCTCTCATCGATGTTTCTAACTCTCTATCCCTCTCTCTTCCTCTCTGTAAAAAATCAATAAAATATATTTTAAAAAAATGAAATAAAAAAAATAAAAAATAAAATTTATACACTGATCTTGTGCAACCTATCTAGGAATGGTGCATGGCAAACATTAAAAGCAACTGCTCAAGAGAATTAAAAGAGCTCCCTAATTAGAAAGCAGCACACAAAAAACGATATAGCCTACATTTAGATTTGAGGGTGTGTAAAATTTTTTCATATATATTCTCATTTACAAATTCAAATTCTTTGTTATTTAAAAAGAACACTAAAAAATAAAGTTAGATTAAGTGAACGATCTCTATTTTGAAAGAAGGAAAAACTGAGATGCTAAGAGGCTTTAACTTAGCAAATGCTCAATAGTGAATATAAATGGCATCTATCAATTTTATGAAATGTTCAGGAACCTTCTTGTCATTGCTCATTAGGCTTTAACTGAGAATACATTAGCCAGAGATCCATCAGCGACTATTTAAATAGTCATTAGTTAATGCTAATTGAATTTGTTATAGTATGTATTTGCAGGTTGATCTAAATAAGCAGGACAACAGCTGTACAATTTGCTACAAGTTCTTACCAGTTCAGTAAGCCAGGTTCTGTGAGTTGGAAACGTTTTTAAGGTGTGTGTGTGCAGTGTGGCACCAACAAGAATGCACACCCAAAGTCCACTGTTGCTGGGAATACATTTCCTAGAGATCCCTAAATGTGAGTATAGATCTAAATCTATTTTAGTTTATCTTGGATCTATAATACGGGGAATTGGAAAATGTTTGTGTGTGTATATAAAAATCTGCTGAACAGATGAGGTAATGTTCCCAGAAGAAAAAAAACACAAATTAATAAGGTGCGTATGGCATCATCCCCTTGTATTAATTACGGTGCTTTCATTTCAGTGATGAGCCACTGATGAAAAGAGGGGTTACAATAATCTTTGTGCAGCAGAGCACTGGGCTCCCTAGGAACTAAGGCAGCACTCAGAGACAACACCATCTCCCTCCCTCCTGTGCAGCCTTTTCTTCCCCTCTTGGACCCAAGAATTCCCCGTCTTTCTCCCTTACATGTTCTCTGAGTAGTGATACTGCTATTTCCTCATAACTATGCTTTGCCCATGGCTGCTCTGGCCTTTCAAATTCGAAGTCTACTCCATGCACTGCCCACAGTTGTCCTAATTTCAGGAGCAGGCCTGGTTATGTCAGCACACCTGGCCAGGGATGGACTGACTGCAGCTGACTAAGGTGCACACCACTGGTCCGAGATGGAGATTAGCAGGTGAGTGGAGCGACAGAGACTAAGCAAGCACTGACGGACTTGTGTGGTAGTGGTATTTTAGGTTCTCTGAATAATAGTATTTCAACTGACATCTAGGCTGCTTTTTTTGTCAATTTTTCATTTATTCCACCCTTCTTTTCTACTCCAAAACAGAAGAGGTGAACAGTTTCATTTTAAGGTTTTAACTAGAAACAATATTTTTATGGAAATATTTCTGAATTTCACATCCTGGTAAATGCTAATTTAAAAAATTACATTATCGGAAACCTAATTCTGGTCATGGCTTTAATTGAATGTGATATTCTTCCTTCAGTGCTGTTTCCAAACTGTATATAATTTTCCTGTCTATCTATTATGTTATCACTCAATTTCATCTCAGAGGTTGCTACATTTTAAAAGTGCCTGAAAAACTTTCTGAATTGATAAAATTACTATGAGCTTTTGCAGAGTAAGTGTAAAATACAAACTTGGAATTATTATCATGATAACATTCATTAAAGTATGAGTTGAAATTATCCTGTAGGTGTGAGTATATAATACCAACAGCCCAGAGAAATCTCATAGGTTTTCAATAGCCATTCCCTTTGTAAAACTGGATACATTTCAGAAAATCTTTTTACATCATAACAACATATTCTTTTCATATATCAAAACTTGGTTATGTACTCCTAGTGCTCATATCAGAGCTTAGGTTCTTTTTGAGATGCCTCTTAAAAAAAAAGACATAATCCTCATATATTTTCAGAAATGCCTGACATAATAATTTAGAAGCTTATTTTAAAATATATATATAATTTTAGCTGGTTTATTAAAATGCCACAAAAGCAGCATAATGCATATTTAAATTTCTTAGGATTTTTATTTCCAAAATTGCAATGGTAAAATCACAAGTACTAAAAAATACTGCCCAAGAAGCAGAAATTAAATTATTTTTCAATTAGTTTAAAGTAGCATAAAAACATGGGTCACCATTAACTTAGATTAAATTATAAATATAATAAATTGTAATTCAAGTTTTACAAAATTAAACCTGACACAGAACTGCTATGCACTGAATCCATTAACATAGATACTGAATGCATTAACAATTTTGTTCTCTAAGATAGGTCTCCTAATATATTTTTAATTCATTCTTTTTTTAAAATGTGTTTTTATTGATTTCAAAAAGGAAGCGCAAGGGAGAGATAGAAACATCACTGATGAGAGAGAATCATTGATCAGCTGCTTCCTGCTCACCCCATCCCTGGGGATCAAGCCCGCAACCTGGGCATGTGCCTTGACCATTATAGAACCCTAACCTCCTGGTTCATAGATCAACACTCAACCACTGAGCACACAGGCCAGGCTATTTTTCATTCACTCTAAGGTAATTTTACTCTTCCTTCAAAATATAAATTATTTTAAATTTATTTTTATTTTATTATTTTAAAAATTATAAAATAATTGAAAGTTGATATAATAAGAACACATGGATACAGACTTTCATTTTAAAGAAAATCAGAATTTTAAAATACCCATTGTGCTTCATCATGCTGGAAGTGATAAATACATATGCATCAGACGTCAATGGATCTATAAATCCAAAGACATAGAAGCATGAAACAAACTGTGGAATCTCAGAGAGAAGGGAGGGGAGGGATTAGGTATGTGGGTGGGTGGGAAGAGATCAACCAAAGAACTTGTATACATATATGCATAACCCATGGACACAGACAGTAGGGTGGTGAAGGCCTGAGGCAGGGGGCGAGGGGGAAGGCTGGAAGGGGTCAATGGAGGAAAAAGGGGGACAAATGAAATACTTCCAACAATAAAGATTGTTTTAAAAGTCAATGGAAATAAAAAAACAAAACTATAAATAAATGGAGAAATGTAACATATTCATGGATTAGAAGACTCAACATAGTAAATATAACAGCTCTCTCCAAATTGACTTGTAGGTTTAATTAATTCCTATGAGAATATCAGCAATCCAGCTTTTGTACACACAAAATTTACTGTAAAGTTTATATGGGATGGCACAGGGTAGCTAGAATAACTAAAACAATTCTTAAGAAAGAAAAATTTGAAAAATCACTCTACCAGTATGAAGATCTATTTTATAGCCAAAATAATCAAGGCAGTGTGGTATTGGTGGAGGGATACACACATAGATGAATGAAATAAAATAGAAAACGCAGAAGTAGACCCATACAAAGATACCCAACACATTTTCAATGTGGTTTTATTGCTTTTTACAGAGAGGAAGGGATAGAGACAGAAATATCAACGCGAGAGTAACATTGACCAGCTACCTCCTGCACACCCTGTACTGAGGATCAAGCTTTAAACCTGGGAATGTGCCCTGACCAGGAATCAAACCTGTGGCCTTTTGTTTCATGGATCAATGCTCAAGCACTGAGCCATACTGGCTGGGCTACCCAACAAATTTTTGACTAAGATACAAAAGCAATTAAATGGAGAAAAGATATCCTTTCCAACAAATGGTGCTGGAGCAACTGGACATCCCTAGTTAAGAATGGAACTCAACTTAAACCTATTACCTATACAGAAATTTACTCAAAATGGATCATAGGCATAAATGTAAAACTGAAAATCTATAACACTTTCAGTAAAAATATAGAACATCCTCAGAATGTAGTGATCACTAAGGAGTTCATAGACTAGACAAAAAACATCATACATAAATGAATACACTGATAAACTGGATCTCATCAAAACGAAAAACAAATGGTCTGCAGAACTCACATGGAAAGAATGAAAAGACAAGGAATAAACTGGGAGAAAATATTCACACAGCACATAACTAACAACAGACTGGGTTTAGACTATATATAAAGAACTGATATTCAACAACTTAAAATACATTTAGAAAATGGGCAAAAGACAAACACATTTCATCCAAGAGGATATAAAGATGGAAAATAAACATATGAAGATATATCTAACATCATGAACCTTAGGACCATAGAATCCCCATTGAAATATCACTATAGATCTAACAGAATGGCTAAAATTTATATAGAGAGAGTGAGGCAAAAGTAAGTTTACAGTTGTGCATATGGAAGATAATACAATAATTAATAACACAAGAATAAACTCTGTGTTTGATATACTCTCAATAGTAAATCTGCTTTTGCGCCACTATATATATTTTAACACCAAATCCTAGCAAAGATATGGAGAAATTGGATGACATATATTGCTGGTAGAAATGTCAACTAATATGGCCACAGGAAAACACTTTATAAAACAACTAAAAATGCAATTACCATAAAACCCAGCAATTGAACTTTTTGCTACTTAAACCAGAGAATGGTAACTGAAGTTGACACAAGCTTTATTCATAATAATCTTCCAATGAAAACACCCCATCTGTCCTTCAATGGGTAAGTACTTAAACTGTACTACATTCATACCATGGAACAACACTGCTCAGCAATGAAAATGAATGACATACTGATACACATTTTGGATAACTGTGGCATTAGGTAATTTTGCTGAATGAAAAAAGTCAATCCTAAAGGTTATATACTATATTATTCCACTAATGTAATATATTTTTAAATGACAAAATTACAGAAATGGAGAACAGATTTGTCATTGCCAAGGGCTGCTTGCAGTCAGGGGCCCAGGTGAGGGAGGATGGTGGATATGGCCTTCAAAGGACAACATGAGGAATCCTTGTGATGTTCTGTAACCTGCCTGTATCAATGTCAAACCCTGAATATGATGTTTCACTATGGTTTTGCAAAATGTTAATTGGGGAAAACTGAATAAAAGAGTCAGGTATCTCTGTATTTGTTTTTAAGCTGCATTTGAATCTATAATGATCTCAAAACCAAAAGTTTAATTTTAAAAAATCAATAGCAAAAAGTAGACTGAACAAAGATAATCATGAGTAGAAATGATGAAAATGTGTCAATTCACAATATTATTTCTCTCAATCCTGTTGATCAAACACAAAGAAGGCAAGTATAAAAGCTTTTGGCTGACAATTTAAGCAAATGCTGTAGCAGAAGTACCGACACAGAAATAAAGAAACTGGTTCTGTCCCAATTCATTTATCAGCTATGAAGTTCTGGCAAAGTGACTTTGGCAGGCTCTCAGGGCCTCCAATTCTTCTACTGTAAACCCAGAGACTATAAATAGGGCCCACAATTAGACTAGATGACCAGGCTTTACAACTCTTCGAGTAAGTCCCTAAAATTGCTTCCACTTAGACCTTTGAATGCTAAGAAGTGTTGGGATCCATGCAATATATGAACTAATTGAGGTTTAATATGTACTAGTATGCAATGAGATTTCTTCTTTTTTATGTTTTTCTTATTTCTGGTTATAGAAAAGCATTCATTCTTAGTAGAGCCTGCCTGCCACTCATGAAATTTTGTTCCCATGCAAGGGCTCTCCAGGTTGTATAAACTACACGATAATCATAAAACTGAAAACAGGTAACACTATTTTGTATTTTTATAGATTGAAGTCCCTTTATTATTTCCCCTATTAGGCTAAAACACATGTTTATTCAGTGACAATCTGAAACTAATCATCTGAAGCAACATATCACAAGACATATCTGCAAAGACTGATTGGGAATGATGGATTAAGGTACCACATTCATTGCAATTTTGCACAGCACAATGAACTGCAACTCAGAACAACACAGGAAACTGGAGTTCTGCTCAATTTATTTACCAGCTGTGGCTACTGTATTTCCTTTGACTGTGCTGAAAAAGCAGTGGTAAAGAGACTAGCTTCCACATGCAAACTACGTGGGTTCAAATCTGGTATTTCCTTTAAATAGGAGTGAGGACTTGGATGGGTGATTTAAAAGTTTATTCCTAAGATTTCTCTTCTATAAAATTGAGATAATACCACCTATCTTATGATACTTTATGGAGAGTTAAATGAGCTAATACTGCTAATACTTAGAACATGGGATGACAAAATGTGCTACATAGTTATTTATGAATTAAATGACTGAAGGATTCTGGTCAAGATGGCAGTATAGGTAAATGTGGTACTCAAATCATCCCACAACCACATCAAAATTTCAACAAAACTACAGAGCAACCATCATTGAGAACTGCCTGATATCTAATTGAACAGAAGTCCCATAACTAAGGATATTAAGAGAAGCCACATTGAGACTGGTAGAAGGGACAGAGACCTGGGACAGACTGACCCCATACCCAGTTGTGGTGGATAATAATCAGGAGGGATATCTCAGTTGCAGAGGTCCCCCTGAGGAGCAAGAGGTCCCAGCCCCACATCAGGGACCCAACCCAAGATCCCAGTGCCAGGAAGACAAGTCCCCATAACTTCTGGCTATAAAAACCAGAGGGGATTGTGGCTAAGTGAGGTGGAGGCTGCTGGACTCCCAGGTGTTCCTCTTAAAGGGCCAAGTACCACAGACTTACAGAGATTCACTGCTTCTGAGCTCCAGCACTGGGGCAGCAGCCCAAAAGATGCCAGGAACAGCCCCGGCTGGGTGGCTCTTTGGTTGGAGTGTCACCCCACATATCAAGAATGTAGCAGTTTACAACACAAAGCTGCTCCATCAACACAGGGAAGCAGCCAAAATGCGGAGGCACAGAAATATTTCACGAATGAAAAAAATGGAGGAAAGTAAACTATGGACAATATAGAGTTCAAAACCACATTTATAAGGTTACTCAAAAATCTTCTAAAAACTGTGGAGAAACTTGATGAGGATTTCAAGGACCTCAATGAGAATGTCAAAAAAATGGAAAAGGACCAGTCAGAAATTAAGCATACACTGTCTGAAATAAAGAATATATAGAAACTCAACTGTAGATCAACGTACCCCAAGAATCAAACCAAAGATCTGAAAAATGAGGAAACAAAAAAAAAAAACACCCAACCAGAGAAAACAAAATATACGAGGAAACAAAAAACACCCAACCAAAAAGTAAAAAAGATCCAAAAATATGAAGATAATGTAAGGAGCCTCTGGGACAACTTTAAGCATACCAACATCTGAATTTTTGGGGTGCCAGAAGAAGAGAGAGAGCAGAATATTGAAAACCTATTAGAAGAAATAATGACAGAAAACTTTCCCCACCTGGTGAAAGAAATAGACTTACAGGTTCAGGAAGCGCACAGAACCCCAAACAAGAGGAATCCAAAGAGGACCACATCAAGACACATCATAATCAAAATGCCAAGAGCAAAAGACAAAGAGAGAATCTTGAAAGCAGCAAGAGAAAAACAGTTAGTTACCTACAAGGGAGTACCCATATGACTGTCAGCTGATTTCTCAACAGAAACTATGCAGGCCAGAAGGGAGTGGCAAGAAATATTCCAAGTGATGAACGGCAAGAACCTACAACCAAGATTACTCTACCCAGCAAAGATAACATTCAGAATTGAAGGTCAGATAAAGAGCTTCACAGACAAGAAAAAGCTAAAGGAGTTCATCAACACCAAACCAGGATTACATGAAATGCTGAAGGGTATTCTCTAACCCTTTGCACTCGCTTGCTTTTTTCTCGAGCTGCTACCAATGCTAACCGTGTCAAGTCACACTCGACATCCGAGTGCAAAAGGTTAAGAAGAGGATGAAGAAGAAAAAGGTAAAGATAAAAATTATGAACAAAAAGACATCAAATACATACCTACCAACAAGTGAATCTAAAAAGCAAGTGAATAAAATGTCTGAAGAACAGAACGGACTGGTGAATATAATGGAATCAGGGACATAGAAAGGGAGTGGACTGACAATTCTCAGGGGGAAGGGGGTCTGAAGGGTGTGAGAAGAGATTGGACAAAGGTCTTACACCTATGGATAAAGACAGTGGTGGGGGGTGAGGGCATGGGTGGGGTGGGGAATCAGGTGGAGGGGAAGTATGGGGGAACACCTGTAATAATCTGAACAATAAAGATTTATTAAGAAAAAAAAAGAATGTTTCAGTTTCAATTCCCAGTTGGGCGTGTATGGGAAGCAACCACTGATGTTTCTTTCACATGATGTCAATCTCCCTCTCTCAATTAATCAATCAACAAACATATCCTGAGGTGAGGATTTTTTTTTTTAAGTGCCAGGGACATAAACGGGTAGGAACTGCCTTGTCTGGCATCAGGGTGAGGGCTGGAGGGGCAGAAACGTTTGCTCCTTTGATGACACCTCCCCCTGCAGACACAGGCAGTGCCATATCTGAGTCTCCATCAACCTGGCTAACACTGTTCACCCTGCCCTGGTGATTCCCTGAGACCCTGTTCCACCCAACTTGTCAGCCCACCCATGCTGTTTCCAGTGGCTTTTCCATACAAAGAGTCTGTCTTGGCTGATGCTAGGGACTTCCCTAAATTATCTCAAAGGGGCTCACAAACCCCAAACAAGCAGCATCTGGCCTTGGCATGGCACATACCTTTTGTTATGTGGCCCCAAGCCCTGCACTAGCAGCAGCTGGCCTTGGGTAGCAGCTTAGCCTCTCCCAGGCACCTCCAAGCCCAGCACAAGTAGCAGCCACATGCAGACCAAATCTGTAGCTCATGTGGTTTGGCTCTGGGCAGGGTACATTCAGTGGATGACCTTGGCTTGCACCTCCTGGTTGGCCCCAGAGCCAGCACACCTGGTGGACAAATTCATACCTTGCTGGAGCACCACCTAACCACCTACTCAAGGGGCAGATTCATCGGGCACCAGAGCCCCACTAAATCGAGTCCTGCTCGTGAGGTCAGCTCCTGCACAGCAGCTCCTGCTCTGTAGTCTCAAGTGTCCTTGCACTTAGGGTAAAACCCTCCCAGTGATGTGCCAACAGCAATCAAAGCTCAACCACAACAGGACAGTGCAAACAGCCCACAGGGGGCATGCACCTGGTGCCCCCAGCTCAGATGACCATGGAGGCTGTGCCACTTGGTCCTACAGGACACCCACTAGATAAGACCACTCTAACAAGGCCAGGTGACACAGCAGCTCTACCTATAATTGTTGATGTATGACTATCTTCAATCCACAAAAATGGCAATTTCATATGGTTCAACATAATACAAAACTATAGAACTGATATTTTGGTATCACTGCAGAATCTACTTTTAATAACCCAACTACATAATATTAAACCTCATTATATGGATGAAGGAATTGACGCTTACACTGGCATCATCTAGGGCTCAAAATTGTGCTATTTCCTCTTTTTAATACTGCCCTTTTATACCTCCATCTAGCAATCAAGACCAATGCTGGCTGGAAGTGATATTTAAAGCACAAACAGTTGCTGATAACAAGATCATTGCTGCTCTGGAAATACAGAGCATGACACTTCATTTTTACATGGATAATGAAAGCCCTGTCGCATTATGATAAACATCTCCCAGGGAAATTCCATTACTCTATTATACATAGCAAGTGATTTATTTCATTGTGTAAAAAATCATTTACTTTTTTTGAAATGCAAATGTGCTGTGCATTTACATCTTTTCAAGTCATATATGGCCTGTTACATTTCTCTTTGGCATTTCTCTATACCTGGGCAACGTCCACTAAAGGATGGGCGGGCACTTCTCATTTGAACAAATTCCTTCTGATTGGAACAGAGACAAACTTGGTGGAAAAAAAACCCTTCTGACCCGGCCATCGGTGCTACAGATCTGGGTCTTGAGATTGTCCCCATTTATATTAGTTGGCATTTTATCAAGAATTACTAAGTGTAAAAAAATGACAGACACTGAATGATTACTATGAAGATTACCTATTGCCAGGAAAACTCCTGAAAGAAAGGCAAAGCTTCCTTGCTAAGAAATTCACACAAACACTGAAATGGATGTATCAGTTCACCTTTTCAGTAAATCTAACATTACAATTGAGAGCTCTTTAGGCAATCCCTATGAATATTCAAATCCAGTAAATCTATGAGGTTTTCTAACAATCTGTGGCATGTATCCGCATCCATATACCAATTTAAGAGCTCTTTAACATTCAACATTTGCCCTGGCCAGTGTGGATCAGTTGGTTGGGCCTCATCCCGTGCACAAAAAAGTTGCTGGTTCTATTCCCAGTCAGGGCCCAGGTTGGGGGTTCAATCCCAGGTAGGAGGCATGCAGGCGTCAACCAATCCATGATTTGCTCTCTCATTGATGTTTCTCTCTCTCTCCTTCTCCCTTCTTCTCTAAAAACCTATAATTTTTTTAATTCAACATTTGATATGTACATAGAAAATATGTATTTATGGGCATGTTTCCCCCCCCTTTTTTTTTCTTATAAGCTTTAATTTATTTATTTTTACTTTTATACAATTATAGTTGACATACATTATTACATTAGTTTCAGGTGCACACCCCCAATGATTAAACATTACATAACTTATTCAGTGACTATCCCAATAAATCTTGCACCCATCTTCTTTTATGAGTATCAAACTAAAGGCCTCTGTTATGCAAGAAGATATTTTTTAAGCATTTAGAATAAAACTCTGATTATTAGGAATATAATACAATTTTAAAACATGAGGTCATAATGTTTGTAAAGGATAAATTACTTGTTGTTTATTGTGGAATATATGTAAACACACCTGGATATGATTGAAAAACTCCAGGAAAGCTAATCAGTAATGCAGAAAATTAATTAAATATTTTCAAAATACTTATTGATAATTAAGTTATTGTTATTAGGAAAAAGCATAAAAGGCACAACACCTATATTTTCATTAAAATAAGGGTTTCCTGACAATGCCTCCAAGGACAGCATACTTTATTACTACAGAGTCCTTTCTCCAGTTTCATTTTAATAACAATAACTCTGGAACACAAATAAATGGTCAGGTAGAATTTTGGCAAAAACCAATACCTAAAATAACAAAATGTATTTCCATGCTGTTGAAGATAAAACCATAAGAAGAGTAAAGCTTTTAATTAATATGGATTATTACATGTTTTTTTCTCTTCTTCCCAGCTTTCCTTGGGGAGTTTTTATTTACATTTAACACTAAAAATTACAATGCAGGACTTCTGGCAGAATTACCCACTGTACCTTCCATTCCACCTCCCAGCTGCTGCTGCATCATCTAACTTCAAAATAATTAAACTTCCAAAGGTAACCAAGATTAACCCTTACTTTCAGAGTTAAGAATTAAAAAGCACCCCAATTATCAGATTAGATAACAAGCAATGCCTCTAAGTACAGTAGGCATCCAATCAAAAGCATATCATACAAGAATTCAAGGCAGGTCACACCCCAGCTCAACTACAGAAAAGTCTTAGTTCTCCTCAGCCAAGTGTGCTGCCAGATAAAAAGGCCCGAGAAAAGACCTTCCAGCTGGGCCAGCTGAATGTCCAGCTGCCATCTCTGATAGCCCACATTTGAGAGCTTCACAGCGGATGCTCCAGCTGGCAGCACTAATTTCTGGGCACAGCACAGGGCCAGAAAGTCTGGGCATGGGAGAAGAAAGAGGGCTGGAGCTAAGTGTCTGGAACAATGAGAAACAAAAAACAAATTAAAATGACATTTTTAAAAATATCTATAATTTTTATTTTGCCATTTAAAAAATAAGTGAAGAGTATCAGATTTTGGTTAACAGCCATTAAAAAAAAAATAACTGATAAAGAACTATCCCTATCACTATCAATAAGCATAAAATGGGAAAACAGTTATAAAAAAATTATCTCCAAATAATTCATAGGGATTTTGTTGAGCTGAAAAGAGAGAGGTGGTGTTTGGGACTACTGAGTGGCTAAATTTATGAAACAGGGTCCAAGGATATACAAAGGACCACAACTGAACAAAAACAGAAAAACAATCTAACTAAAAAAGTGGGCCGATGGCCTGAATAAATTCTTCTTCAAAGAGAACATGCTAATAGCCAATACGCACATGAAAAAAATGCTCAATATCACTAATTATTAGAAAAATGCACAATGTGATGCCATTCCATATCTATTAGTATGGAAATTATTAAAAAAATAAACAAAACAAGTGCTGGTAAGGTTATGGAGACACTGGAACCCTTGTGAACTGTCAGTGGGAATGTAAAATGGTGCAGCCACCATGGGAAAGAGTATGGCAGTCTCTCAAAAAATTAAAAATAGAATTACCACGTGATCCAGTCATTCCACTTATGGGTATATATATATATCCAAAAGAACTGAAAACAGGAAACAGGGTCTCCAAGTGATGCATGTACACTCATGTTCATAGCAGCATTTATCAAATTAGCCAGAATGTGGAAACAACCCACATGTCCATAAATGAGTTAAATAAAATTTGGTAAATACATTCAATGGAATATTATTCAGCCTTCAAAAGGAAGAAAATTCTGACATAGGCCACAACATGGATGAACCTTGAAGATATTATGCTAAGTAAAATAAGCCAATTACAAAAGGGCAATATTATACTATGCATAGATTCACAGAGAAAGAGGTTGTGGATAGAAATAGAGAGTGATTATCATTATCATCATCATGGAGGGAATATTTCTCTTAACTGGTCCTCCCTAATTGGAATTTATTGGAAAAACAATCTTTTTAAGAGTATAAAATAAGAAGTGGAAGATGATGGTTTATACTTTTCTTTTTCTGGTTCCATTATTTAATATTTTGTGGAAATCCAATGTCTAAGAGTTGCCCTATATTAAAAGTCAAACTATATCATTTTTATCATAATTACATTATTTCAGAATATACAGTATATGTAAAAAAATATATCAAAGCCATGATCACCTTTTGGAGCTAATCTTATGTGACAGTTACTATTAAAAATATGATAAAAATAAATTACTTTTTAAGGAGAAATACAACTGCTGCCTTTGATTTGGTTAAAACAATGAATAATATTTATTGTCAAAAAGCAAGTTAAAATGCTGAAGGAAAGCTTTCCCCTCCTATGCATGCATATATCCTAATGGATTCAGATCTTGAGTAAGGCATTGTTTTCAGAAATGAATACATTGCCTTTAATCACCAGTGAAGTTTTCATCTCAATAATCAGCTGCATAACAAATACACAACAGGAGCATAAGAAGAACTGTCAGAATGTAATTGCTTGTTATGAAAATTTTTTTAGATAGGCTTAGGAAAAGAGGAAGGCACAAAATCAGTTAAGACTGCGTATCAAAGCACTGGGAGAGATTTTTCAGATGTTGTAGGAGGAATAAGCCTTCTTCACAGAAGTTTTAGGACAAGAGTCCCAGAATGCAGAGATTCAGGGAGGAAAGGGATATTCTGATTGCAGCACAGGGAAGTAAGTAAGAAAATGATAAAATTCATTAACTTTCCAGCTTCAATTAATATTTAAATTTCTCTCATCTAGGCTTATCTCAAAAAGTCCTAAGTATTAGTCAGGGCTGGAAAGATTTTCTCATTTTAGATAGTAAAACTATGTATTTTCTCAGCGGCAAATGCAGCTGGTAGGAGTTTCTTACAGAGATGTTTTCATTGTGACATATAATCTATTTATGAATTATCAGAAACTCTGATAGTTTTGAATAAGTTAAATATGATAAAAGTACTTGCTACAGCCTCCTGATATTAAGAGGTTTTTAAAAAGACATGTTTACATAGATTATCTTCTTTCTTAGCATGATCTAATGATTTAATACACCCAACTTTTTTGAAGAGAAAGAAAGAAGAAAGGAAGGAAGGAAGGAAGGAAGGAAGGAAGGAAGGAAGGAAGGAAGGAAGGAAGGAAGGAAGGAAGGAAGGAAGGAAGGAAGGAGAAGAGAAGAGAAGAGAAGAGAAGAGAAGAGAAGAGAAGAGAAGAGAAGAGAAGAGAAGAGAAGAGAAGAGAAGAGAAGAGAAGAGAAGAGAAGAGAAAAGAAAAGAAGAGAAAAGAAAAGAAGAGAAAAGAAAAGAAGGAAAGAAAGAGAAAGGAGAAAGGGATGGAGGAAGGGAGAGAGAAAGGAATGGGGAGAGAGATAGGGAGAGAGGGGAAGAAGGAGAGGAAGGATGGCAGAGAGGCAGGGAGGCTGGAAGGGAAACTTCTATTTATTTGGCCTAACACAGATATGAACTAAGCTGCAAGTTCCTGAATCCAGATGTGGAAGTAAAAATGGAAACCTTTTCTAACACTGCCCATAGTAATAAGAACACATCTACAGCTTAGGCAGCACTTTCGCATACATGATCTCACTTAATCCTCCCAACAACTCCAGAGGATTATATTATTTTCACTTAAGGAAAGGGCTCTGTCCAAGGCCATGTATTTCATAGGTGGTAGAATAAGGGCACAGGCTTAGGAATTTGACTACATTTTCAGATTGTTTTACATTTTATCATCATAGGAACTCCATGAGCCTTTGGGTATTTTTTGTTTGTTTTGTTTTGTTTTGTTTCCATCTTTTTCCCCCCAATATAGTTCACATTCAATATTATTCTGTATTAGTTTCAGGTGCACAACATAGTGGCTAGATAATCATATACTTTACAGAGTGATCCCCCTAATATTTCAAGTACCCCTCCACAACCATACGTAGCTATTACAATATTAATTTTTTTCTCCATTGACCTCTCTCCAACCACTCCCACCTCCCAGCACATGCCCTCACCCCCTAGTGATTGTGTCCATTGGTAATGCTTACTAGTATATGCATGCACACAAGTCTTTTGGTTAATCTCTTAGCCCCACTCCCCAGCCTTCCCTCTGAGGTTTGAGACAGTTCGATGCTTCTCTGTCTTTTGATCTATTTTTGTTCATCAGTTTATATTGTTCACTATATTCCACAAATGAGTAAGATCATGTGGTATTTATCTTTCTCTGACCAGCTTATTTCACTTAGCATAATGCTCTCTAGATCCATCCATGCTGTTGCAAATGTTAAGAGTTCCTTCTTTTTTACAGCAGGGTAGGATTCCATTGTGTAGATGTACCAGTTTTCTAATCCACTCATTTGCTGATGGGTAGTTAGCCTGTTTCCAAATCTGAGCTATTGTAAATTGTGCTGCTATGAACATAGGGGTGCATATATCCTTTCTGACTGGTGTTTCTTAGGATATAGTCCTAGAAGTGAGAGTACTGGATCAAATGGCAGTTCCATTTTTAATCTTTTGTGGAAACTCCATGCTGTTCTCCACAGTGGCTGCACCAGTCTGCATTCCCACCAGCAGTGCACAAGGGTTCCTTTTTCTCCGCATTCTCGCCAGCACTTGTTTGTTGATTTGTTGATGATTGCCATTCTGACAGGTGTGAGATGGTACCACATTGTTGTTTTGATTTGCAGCTCTTGGATGATTAGTGACTTTGAGCATGTTTTCATACGTCTCTTGGCCTTCCTTATGTCCACTTTAGGAAAGTGTCTATTTAAGTCCTTTGCCCATTTTTTGATTGGATTGTTTATCCCCCTTTTGTTAAGTTGTATGAGTTCCATGTAAATTTTGGAGATTAAACCCTTACTGGAGATAACATTGGCAAATATGTTCTCCCATGCAGTGGACCTTCTTGTTGTTTTGTTGATGGTTTCTTTTGCTGTGCAGAAGCTTTTTATTTTGATGTAGTCCCATTTGTTTATTTTCTTCTTAATTTCCATTGCCCTAGGAGCTGTATCTGTAAAGATATTGCTACGACAAATGTCTGATATTTTGCTGCCTGTGGTTTGCTCTAAGGTTTTTATGGTTTCCTGTCTTACGTTTAAGTCCTTTATCCATTTTGAGTTTATTTTTTTGTATTGGGTAAGTTGGTGGTCTAGTTTCATTATTTTGTATGTATCTGTCCAATTTTCCCAACACCATTTATTGAAGAGACTATCTAAACTCCATTGTATGCTCTTGCCTCCGTTGTCATATATTAATTGAGCATAATGGCTTGGGTCAATTTCTGGGTCTCTGTTCTGTTCCATTGGTCTACTAGTATATGTCTGTTCTTGTGCCAGTACCAGCCAGTTTTGAAAACAGTGGCTTTGTGGCATAGCTTGATATCTGGTATTGAGATTTCCTCCTACATTGTTCTTCTTTCTCAGGATTCCTGCAGCTATTCAGGGTCTTATTTTATTCCATATGAATTTTTGGAGAGTTTGTTCTAGGTCTGTGAAATATGTCATTGGTATTTTAAGGGGATTGTATTGAATCTATAGATCGCTTTGGGTAGTATGGACATTTTAATGATATTGATTCTTCCAATCCATGAACACAGTATAGTCTTGCATTTGTTTATGTCCTCCTCTATCTCTTTTTTTTTTAACCTCCTGTAGTTTTCTGAGTACAGGTCTTTGACCTCCTTAGTTAAGTTTATTCCTAGGTATCTTAATATTTTTGTTGCAATGGTAAATGGGATTGCTTTCTAAATTTCTCTTTCTGTAAGTTCATTACTGGTGTATAAAAAAGCCATAGATTTCTGGGTGCTAATTTTGTATCCTGCTATATTGTCAAATTCATTTATTAGGTCTAATAGTTTTTGATGACGTATTTAGGGTTTTCTATGTACAATATCATGTCATCTGCAAATGACACTTTTACTTCTTCTTTTCCAATTTTAATGCCCTTTCTTTCTTCTTCTTGTCTAATTGCTATGGCTAGCACTTCCAGTACTATGTTGAACAGGAGTGGTGAGAGTGAGCAACCTTGTCTTCTTCCATTTCTTGGGGAAATGGTTTTAGTTTTTGCCCATTGAGTATTATGTTGGTAGGTTTGTCATATAAGGCTTTTATTATGCTGAGAGTTTTTATCAAGAAAGGATGTTGGATTTTGTCAGATGCTTTTTCTGTATCAATTGATATGACTATGTGATTTTTATTTCTAAGTTTGTTTATGTGATGTATCACATTTATTGATTTGTGGATACTGTACCAACCTTGCATCCCAGAATAAATCCCACTTGGTCATGGCATATGATCTTTCTAATGTATTGCGGGATCTGATTTTCTAGGACTTTTGAGGATTTTAGCATCTATGTTCATCAGAGATATTGGCCTGTAATTCTCTTTCTTTTGGTGTCTTTATCTGTTTTTTGGATTGGGGTAATGCTGGCTTTTATAGAGAGCTTGGAAGTGTGCCTTCTTGAATTTTCTGGAATAGGCTGAGGAGGATAAGTTTTAGCTCCTCTTTGAATGTTTGATAAACTCCCCTGTGAAGCCAGGTGTTGTTATTTTGCCTCTTTCATTTCTGATTTTGTTTATTTGGGTCCTCTCTTTTTGCTTCTTGGTGAGACTGGCTAGAGGTTCATCAATCTTATTTATCCTTTCAAAGAGCCAGCTCTTGGTTTTATTCATCTTTTGTTTTTGGGGTTTCTTTTTTTGTTTGTTTGGTCTCTATGTCATTTATTTCTGCTCTGATCTTTATTATTTCCTACCCTCTGCTCACTCTGGGCTTTTCTTGCTGCTCTCTTTCTAATTCTTTATGTTGTGGAGTTATATAATTTATTAACGTTTTTCTTGTTTTTTGAGGTAGGCCTGTAGTGCTATGAACTTACCTGAATGGATAAGAAAACATGACCCATACATATGCTGTCTACAAGAGACCCACCTCAGAACAAGGGTCTCACACAGACTGAAAGTGAAGAGATTGAAAAATATCTTTCAGGCAAATGGAAATGAAAAAAAAAAAAAGAAAGCTGGCATAGCAATACTTATGTCAGACAAAATAGACCTCAAAGTGAAGGTCATAACAAGAGATAAGGAGGGTCACTTCATAATACTAAAGGGATTGATACAACAAGAGGATATAACTCTGGTAAACATATATACTCCTGATGCAGGAGCACCAAATATATTTAAACAAAAAACTTCTGGAAGATATCGAGGGAGAGATTGATAGCAACACAATCATAGTAGGGTACTTTAATACCCCATTGACATCACTGGATAAATCATCTAGAAAAAAAAATCAGCAAAGAAACAGCAATCCTAAATGACTCACTAGATCAGATGGACTTAATTGACATCTTCAGAACATTCCACCCCCAAGCTATAGAATATACATCCTTAAGTGCACACAGGACATTCTCAAAGATAGACCACATATTGGGACTCAGGCAAAGTCTCCCCAAATTCAAGAAGACTGAAATCATATCAAGCATCTTCTCACACCACAATGGCATAATATTAGAAATCAACTACAATAAAAACAATTTAAAAATTCAAACACTCGGATGATATGCTATTAAACAATAATTGGGTTACCAAAGAGATCAAAGAAGAAATTAAAAACATCCAATGAGAAACCACAACAATCCAAAATCTGTGGGTCGCAGTGAAAGTAGTCATGAACTTTTGTTTTTGATTGAAGGGGTAAGGGAGTTTTTCCCATCATAAATAGTTTGGTCACTATCATACTCTCAAAGGCTCAAATTGTGTGTGTGTGTGTGTGTGTGTGTGTGTGTGTGTGTGTGTGTTGGTATATTATTATATCAGGTAGCATATAACCTTCAATTCAGGCCCTCTAGGAGCCAGGCATATGTACTGTTGACAACTTGGAAGACTAAAGGACACAGGCACAGAGTCCAAACAGAAATAGAAATGAATTTAACAGATTTATTTCTCCACCAAAAATTGTGTTGATACCCAAATATATTCATATTTGATACTTACACACATTAAATGCATACCCAGCTTGCACCAGAGATTGTGGGTGGTTTGGAATAGAAGTGTTATAATTTATGTAACACTTCTTATATGGCCCATTTTCCTGCATACCACATACACATTATATCATTTAATTCTATAAACAATCAGCCCTGATAGGAATAACTACCTGTTTTAATCATAAGGAAAATTAAAGGTTAGTTACTCTAAATTACACAGCTAGTTAAATGCAGTGCCAGTACAGAAATTGAGGTCTGCCTGGCTCCAAAGCCTCTCTCTGATGCTGTCTCTTCCACCTCATTCAGCCATCAAAATTTAATTGAAGAGCACACATGAATGTTCTCCCTTCCCAAATAAAACAATTTTCCCCAGATAAGTGGAAATTCTCTTAAAAAGAAAGCTAGATTTTAAAAAAAATCATCCTCAGAATTCCTCCTCAATAAAAAACAACAACACCATATTAAATATTTCCTTCTGTATATATATTTTTTCACTGTGTGACTTTGATTAATTATTTTAAAGTAGTAGTCACTTCTGTTGGAAAAATTGAGGAAAAGGAAAATACAAGATTTAGTTGAGTTAAAGAAGTATAGAGAAAACTTGAACTGAAGCAATGAAAACCCAGACCGGAGATATTTTTCTCCAGAATGCATAGAAGGGAGAGAGCTGAGGCATGGTTTGGAAGAGCTAGTGGCAGGTGCTTTTGTATGAAGTAACTAAGTCTTAATAACCCTGGGTACTGATGAGGGAATTTGATATAAACATTCTCAGCTATGCCAACTAGGTTATATAAAGGTTACTCAAAGTGTTTTTGCATTGCAAGCATTCAAGTTGCTTAGTGTGATTGGGATCATAGTGGCACCCTAGAGACAAGAGATAATATCCCTGAGTCATAAAACCAGAAAGACAATGGATATTTGAATGGAGAAAAAATTAAAATGTTAAAATGCTTCTTGGTATGCAACAAAGCAAAATGAATTTGAAAGAATCCAGCAGAAACCGAAGAAAGGATGAGAGTATGGGAAATGAGGGGAAGCAGAAAAGCCAAAAGTTCTTGCTGGCAAAGGATGAAGAAATCAGAGTTAATCGATTTTATAGTACCAATTATTTCTGTCTTAAGATATAAAATATAGAATGGCTATGGTCTTAATATGCAATCTTTACTCTTTGCTTTTAGAAATAAAATAAATATATGATGGTTTTCTTAATCAGTCTCCCCATTGTTACTCCGCACACATTTTCATGTTAACCGATTGTAAATATTCACCTAGCAAACATCCTCAGTTGTAAAGGTAAACTTAATAGTCTAACTGTACTGAGAGAAGATTAACTACACTTAGTGTAAGGAGAATAATGAGTTATTAAACTGTGTTTTGTGCAGGAAAGCATACCATTTTTAAGAGTAAGAAAACAAATACGCGGTGAAAGAGGTAGAATTTTACAAGTTAAACTTATCAACCATAGAATTATCATATTACATAATTGTAAATCCTGAGAAAGACTTATAAGAACTGAAACTATAAACTTCTACAAGAAAAGAGAAAAGCTCCTTGACCTTTTTTGGATATGACAACAAAAGCACATGTAACAAAAGCCAAAATAAATAATTGGGACTACATCAAACTAAATAGGCTCTGAACTGTACAACAAAAGAAACAATCAACAAGGCAACCTACAGAGTGGAGTAAATATTTACAAACCATATATCTGATAAAGAGTTAACATCTAAAATATATAAGTAATTCATGCAATTCAATAGTAAAAAACAAATAAATAATAAATAATTCAATTTAAAAATGGGCAAAGGAATAATCATCAGGGAAATGCAAATCAAAACCACAATGAAATATCATCTTAAACCTGTTACGAGGTCTGTTATTAAAAAGACAAGAGATGACCTATTGGCAAGGATGTATTGAAAAGGGAACCTTTATGCACTATTGGTGGGAGTATAAATTGGTATAGCCACAATAAAAAACAGTATGGAGGTTTTTTTAAAAAAAAATTTAAAGCAGAGCCATAAAATTGATTCAACAATCCTGTTTTGGGGTGTACATATCTAAAGAAAATGAAATCACTACCTCAAAGAGATATCTGTTCATTGCAGCATTAAACACAATAGCCAAGACATGGAAATAACCTAAGTACTGGTATCCATTAATGGATGATTGGAAAAAAGAAAATGTGAGATATATAAACATTAAAATACTATAGTACTATGTATATAATGGAATATTGTTTATATAATATGTATTGGAATATATATAGTGGAATATTATCTATATACATATAAAAGCCAAGAGACCGGAATGACTGGAACGACTGGTAGCTATGACATGCACTGCGGCTGGACAATTGGCCCAATTGGGGGCGGGGGTGGCCAGCCAACTTCCCATGGCCACTCCCGCCCGGCCAGCCTGGCCCCCGATTACCCCTCCCACTCCGATCGAGGGCCAGACTGGCCGATCTCCCGTGGCCCCCCACCACCACTCACCCACCCCTGATAGGGTCCCATTGGGCCAGGCTGGCCAGACCCCACCGTGCACGAATTTGTGCACCAGGCCTCTAGTATTAGCCATAATGATGAAGAAAATCCTGCCATTTGGGACAACATGCATGGGCTCTGAAGGTATGAAGTGGAATAAGTCAAACAGAAAAAGACAAATACCAGATGATCTCACTTATATGTGAAATCTAAAAAATAAAACTCATAGAAACAGAGAGTAGAATAGTGGTTGCCAGGCATAGGGAGGGATAGGTGAATGTGTTCAAAGGGTACAAACTCCCCCTTATAATATGACTAAGTTCTGGGGATCTAATAAAAAGCATGATGACTGTAGTTCACAATACTGCGTTATATACTTGAAAGTTGCTAAGATAGTGGATCTTAAAAGTTCTCGTCACACACAAAAAATGTTAACTCATCTTAATATGGTAATGATTAACACATCATATCCATATATTGATTCATCATTTATACTCTAAACTTACACAATGTTATATGTCATGGTATCTCAAAGTGAAGTAGCAGTGGTTAACAGACTGCAAGTGAAATGTATGGACAATTCTATTTCCTGACACTGAACAGACAAGAGAATGCAGTGCCTTCTGCACTGAACAGTCAAAGAGCACTGAACAGTCAAAGACGACATACACTACTGGGCATGGTCTCAGAAACACCCCATTAAACTGAAAATCCTGAAATTTCTCGATTTGCCTGATTGAAATTTTAACCTGTATTAGCAAAAGGATAAATGAGCATTCCTGCTGGTCTCAAAATACTTGGATAAACACACAAGAAGCAATGTGTGACATAAATATTATGAGACTATTAAGAACAAGTAAATATGTAATCATCTTAAAATGAATGATTCCATATTGGAGAACTCAAGAGTAAAAGAAGTACAGCTCCTACTGAAAAAGATGAGGCAAAAGTATAAACAAAGTGTATTTAAATGAACACATGTAAGGGCTAATGAGCAGATTTTATAAACATAGAAGAGACACATAATCAGGAAAAACAGAGTGACACAATATTTAGTGAAAGCATCATGAAAAATGAGCCCAGAATAAACTGAGTTGTCAAAAATTGCTACAGAGAGCAAACAGGAGGCTTTAAAAGCTACTTCTAGCATAAGGATATCACTTAGGGCAAGATGGCACAATAGTAATATAGGGCAGAGAGAAATCCTATATTAAAATTATATTTCAAGTCTCTAAGAGTCTATTCACACCTTGCAAATAAAACAGACATAAATAAATAAAAATTAGTAACATTCAAAAAATCACAGAGAATATGACAGGTGCAGAGATATAATAATAGACAATGAATAATTATAAAACTGCTAATCTTAGGATAGATGCCTAGTGGGCTTTAAAAATTAATAATTCATAATGTAGTTGATATAACAAAGCATTTCACATATTTTCTTCTTTTTTCATTAAGGATGCATGCAAGCTGAATAGTGTCATATCTTAATGAAATTGTAGCAACTGTTTACAAATAATTAGGCTAATATTTCCATTTCAACCTAATGGATACCCTTATCTGACCAGTGGGAAGATATGAAAAATAACCTAGTTATAAATAACCCATATTATAAATTGTTAAGATAAATCTGAATGCTGTTGTTGCTGTTTTAAAAAATCAGCATTCAGATTTATCTTAACAATTTATAACAATGAACAGACCAACACAAAGTAAATATTACATGGGTAGATGTAAAGTCCTATATATGGTTTCAAGAATTGAAGCACTATTACCAAGTATGAGCAAAATCTGCCCATCCTATCTAATAAAAGAGTAATATGCAAATTGACCGTACATCCACTATACCCACAAGCCACACCCACCAGCCAATCAGGGGCAAGTATGCAAATTAACCAAACCAAGATGGCCGTGGCCATGGAGCGAGCAGGGGGCTTGGGTTTCCTCAGTGATGGAGAAAGCCAAGCTTCCTGCACACCCTGGCCAGCACAGGCCTCCATTGAAGGCTACAAAGTTTCAATTATAGAAGATAGATAAATCCCAACAAAAATGGCTGCGGCCACAGAGCGAACAGGAGGCTTGGGTTTCCCCGGTGATGGAGGAAGCCAAGCTTCCTGCACACCCTGGCTGGCCCAGGCCTCTGCTGAAGGCTACAAAGTTTCAATTATAGAAGATAAATAAATCCCAACAAAAATGGCTGTGGCCACTGAGGGAACAGGAGGCTTGGATTTCCTTGGTGATGGAGGAAGCCAAGTTCCTGGCCTGCCCTGGCCTCCGCTCAAGGCTACAAAGTTTCAATTGTAGAAGATAAATAAATCCCCAGATACCAGGGCCTCCGCTTGGGTCGCTGGGGGTTGTGGCCGGCCTGTAAACCACCACAGGCCCCTTGCCCAGGCCACCCCATGCCCCAAGGAACCCCCACCCTGATCCAGGACACCCTTCAGGGCAACCAGCTGGCCCCCATCTGTGCACCAGGCCTCTAGCCTATCTAATAAAAGAGTAATATGCAAATTGACCGTCACTCCAACACAGAGATGGCTGCCCCCATGTGGTTAAAGATGGCTGCCCCCATGTGGACACAAGATGGCCACCACAAGATGGCCACAGGGGAGGGCAGTTGGGAGTGATCAGGCCAGCAGGGGAGGGCAATTGTGAGCAATCAGGCCATCAGGGGAGGGCAATTGGGAGGGATCAGGCCATCAGGGGAGGGCAGTTGTGAGCAATCAGGCCAGCAGGGGAGGGCAGTTGGGAGGGACCAGGCCTGCAAGGGAGAGCAGTTGGGGGTGATCAAGCCTGCGGGGGAGAGCAGTTAGGGATGACCAGGATGGCAGAGGAGGGAAATTGGGGGCGACCGGGCCTGCAGGGAAGGGCAGTTGTGGGGGCACTCAGGCCTGCAGGGGAGAGCAGTTGGGGGGGAACCAGGCCTGCAGGGGAGGGCAGTTAGGGGTGACCAGGTCTGCAGGAGAGGGCAGTTAGGAGTGACCAGGCCTGCAGGGGAGGGCAGTTAGGCATCAATCAGGCTGGCAAGGGAGTGGTTAGGCTGGCAGGCAGAAGCACTTAAGGGGCAATCAGGAAGGCAGGCAGGCAAGCAGTTGGGAGCCAGCAGTCCTAGATTGTGAGAGGGATGTCCCAGATTGGAGAGTGTGCAGGCTGGGTTGAGGGACACACCCCCGTGCACGAATTTCATGCACCAGGCCTCTAGTATTATATAACTAACTTTTTCTTTTTAAATATATTTTATTGATTTTTTTACAGAGAGGAAGGGAGAGAGATAGAGAGTTAGAAACATCGATGAGAGAGAAACATCGATCAGCTGCCTCCTGCACACCCCCTACTGGGGATGTGCCCGCAACCAAAGCACATGCCCTTGACCAGAATCGAACCCGGGACCCTTGAGTCCGCAGGCCGACGCTCTATCCACTGAGCTAAACCGGTTTCGGCTATAACTAACTTTTAAAACAATGACATGGAAAATGTTTCTGTTGTTGTCCTTTAACTATAAATTAAATGTAAGCCAGGATAATATAATGTTTTGTTAACAGCCATATGATAAACATTTCTAGAACCAAAAAAAGTCCCACTGCTTACTCCTCTTGGTTATTGCAATACTATATATGGAATACTGCATTCAGTGGTGAGGAGACATCCTAGGAAGTATTTGCTTAAGCTTAGAAATGAGAAAGCTGTCCTTTTATATGAAGAAATGAGAAGTTTAAGGGGGCATATCGTATGTATGTCCTGAAGACATGAATAAATAGCTATAAGTAATAAGGTGTCCAGGTTGCCCCTGCTATCCTAAAGTATAGCTTTCATATGAAATCCTTAGTAATCCAAGTGGCATAAAGAGAAGAGTATCCCCCTGCTCTCCGAAAGTTTGCCTTATGCCACTTTGCTTTCACAAAAAAAAACCTACATCAGTACCTGTTTTGGCTGATTGAAAGAATCCAAAGAGGATTTTCACTTTTATGAAAAATGATCTATGTGGAGAGATAGATAACAGTCGGCATTTCTCATAGCACTAGAACTATTAAAAGAACATGTGTCCTGAGTGGCAGAATAATTGCTTCCTTTTTTACTACTTGGAACTATACACCTAAAATGTCAGTGGATTTATGTTCTCTAACAATTCTGACTTATGCATGATTAAAGAGGGTTGGAAGCTTTGATTTTAATGAAAATTATTGCTTGCCTTAAATGGTATGTCAAAAGTTAATTCATTATTGCCTCTTAGAAAGGCTTTATATTACTTTTTGTAAGTCCTATGAATGACTTCTAAAACCCTATACTCTCAGAGTGATTAAGATCATGGACCCTAGAACTATATTGCATCAATTTAAAGCTCTGTGCCTTCACTCGAGAGCTCAGCTGATGCCACTCTTTAGTTGAGCAAACTTGGAAGAGCTACTTATGTTTTCTTATCCAAAAAATGTAAATAATAATAGAGATAACCACATTAGGTTAGATAAGGACAGCAGAGCACAAGCCTTGGCATATTTCCATAAAAGCTAATTTATTTTCTGAATTCTTGATGCACATAATAGAAGGGAATTGTACCTTAATCCACTAATCTTTGAAAATGTATATATAAACTGAGATTGACAGCAAATAGACACATGGGATCTTTTGGAGATGATAAAATGTTCAAAAATTAGATTATGGCTGCATAACTGAGTAAATTTACTAAAAGCATTAGATAAACTTAAGACAAGTCAGTTCTAGTGTATATAAATTATACCTCATTTAAACTATAATATTGTTCATATATATGATATTAGGGAAAAGGATATGTATGTGTATATGTGTGTGTGTGTATGTGTGTGTGTGTGTATATATATATATATATATATATATATATATATATATATATATGAAATAAACATGGAAATGAAGTCTCATTTAAAGATGATTAATAGCCCTGGCCAGTTTTGCTCAGTGGATAGAGCATCAGCCTGGGGACTCAAGGGTTCCAGGTTCGATTCTAGTCAGGGGCATGTGCCTTGGTTGAGGCAGCTGATTGATGTTTCTCTCTTATCGATGTTTCTAGCTCTCTGTCCCTCTCCCTTCCTCGCTGTAGAAAATCAGTAGAATATGTTTAAAGAAAAAAAAAGATGATTAATACTAACCATTATTTATTGATATATGATAGCAGCTCATACTTAAAATATACACACCTTTAAATAAAAATTATATTTCATATGAAATGTACCAAATTCAAACTGAGTAACTCATAAAAACTACTTTCATGACATTAATTTTCATGTATCTTTCCTCTGGGTCATTTTTTCAATTAATTTATTAATTTAGTATTAACATTTCATTTTGGTGTGATATAGAATGCATCTCATCATCAATATTCCAGGAAACTTCATGGAAAGCCTAGGAAGGAGTAGAAGGGAAGGCATTTCCACAGATTTACACAAGTGCAAGTGAGAGTAACATGTATCAGGTTTCATCATTTTGTGTATTTCATTTCCATTAAATACATACAAAATTAAACATGCTCTTCATTTTTGTATTACTTTCAAACTACATTGTGATACTCATAAAAATTCATAATTTGAAAAGCTTGTTAATTCAGGATACCTCGAACTGTATCTTTATTTTTGGAAAATGTGTTCTTAATTAAAACAGTATTCATAATTGTGACTTAGAATTGCTTAACTCTAAAAAGGCAGTTGCAGAATTCAGGCTATTCACTCATTATATTCAATTTTAAAAGTATTCATAAAAAGCAAAATAAAGTCAACAGTCTGTAAAAAAAATCCTGAACTACATTTCTCAAAATGACTTGCCAAACAACTGTAATTGTCCTCCAAGATACAATAATAAATTATACATTGGATTTAACTGCCAGAATATTCAATTTAATAAACACTCCCTTTTAAATCTTTCAGGAAGAAAGTTTGGATTTGCTAAAATGTATCTAAGATGCTGATGGAAATACTGGGGTGGGAGGAGAGCATCTATATATATAAAAGTCCAAGTGACCATTATGACAGGACAACTAGTCAGTAGCTATGACACACACTAACCACCAGGGGGCAGATGCTCAACGCAGGAGCTGTGCCCTGGTGGTCAGTGCGCCCCCACAGACAACTTCCTGCGGTCCCTTCTGCCCTCCCACCCCTCCGCCTGGCCTGCCCCGATTGGCCCTGATCCATCCCCATCGCCAGCCAAGCCAAGGGACCCCACCCATGCATGAATTTATGCATCAGGCCTCTAGTTTTGAAATAAAGGAACAATTGAGAAATTTCTTAAGATCAAATTCCTCCCAATACCCACTGTTTTATTTTATTTTTTAAATATATTTTATTGATATTTTACAGAGAGGAAGGGAGAGAGATAGAGAGAAACATCAATGAGAGAGAAACATCGACGAGCTGCCTCCTGCACGCCCCCTACTGGGGATGTGCCCGCAACCAAGGTATGTGCCCTTGACCAGAATCGAACCTGGGACCTTTCAGTCTGCAAGCCGACGCTCTATCCACTGAGCCAAACCAGTTTCGGCCCCACTGTTTTATTTTCAATTCTTCCTCTTCAAAGGCCTAAATGCATGGGGGGGAAAATCCTAGTCGCACTTTTATTTTCATTACAATTAAATATCTGATATATTGGCAAAATGACTACTAAGAAGAATTAGCAAAGTAGTAAGTTTAAACTCCAGGTATTTTAAGTGGAAGGATGGTCAACATGAGGTTGTAGCCTTTGAAGAAATAAGGGTGATGAAGGGAGCCGTGAGATAGAGGAGGGTACTGGCAAAAAGGAAGACTTCAGTGCCAATCACGAAGAGAACCGCTCCTGGGAAAGTCTGATTAAGGCAGTGATAGTAGTAACTGTCCTTATGCCACAAAAACTTTAAACAATATTCCTTAATACAGACTATGTTCCCACAGGCACTTAACCAAGTACATTTTGGTTATATAACATTACGATGAGGTTATTATTATTATCCCCACTATTCAAATGATCAAACTGAGGGTCAGAAATATTCAGAAACTTGCCCTAAAACATAAGGGGCAGAGTTGGGTACTAATCTTACCAGCATTGTAGTTAAGAGTATGAACTCTGCACTGGGTTCAAATCTTGAGTCAGCCACTTATATTATGCGATTTTGGACAAGTTATTTAACTTTTCTGTGCCTCAGTTTCCTCATGAGTAAAATGAGAATAATAATAGGTAATATCTGTACAGTGTTCAGAATAATGTCTGGCACTAAGTAAGTGCAATAGAAATGTTTCATTAAACAATTTATTTTAAAGAGAAGGAAGGAGCTATACCGGTAAGTATATTGCTACGATATATGTCTGAAATTCTTCTAAGATTTTTATGGTTTCTTGTCTTACATTTAAGTCCTTTATCCATTTTGAGTTTATTTTTGTGTATGTTGTAAGTTGGTGGTCTAGTTTCATTTTTTTGCATGTATCTGTCCAATTTTCCCAACACAATTTATTGAAGAGAATGTCTTAACTCCATTGTATGCTCTTGCCTCCTTTGTCAAATATTAATTGAGCATAACGTCTCGTATGTCGTAGCAATATCTTTACTGATAGAGCTCCTAGGACAATGGAAATTAAGGAGAAAATAAACAAATGGGACTACATCAAAATAAAAAGCTTCTGCACAGCAAAGGAAACCATCAACAAAACAACAAGAAAGCCCACTGCATGGGAGAACATATTTGCCAATGATATCTCTGATAAGGGCTTAATCTCTAAAATTTAGAGAGATCTCATACAACTTAACAAAAGGAAAATAAACGATCCAATCAAAAAATCGGCAAAGGATATAAATAGACACTTTTCGAAAGAGGACATACAGAAGGCCGAAATACATATGAAAACATGCTCTAAGTTACTAATCATCCAAGAGATGCAAATCAAAACGACAATGAGATACCATCTCGCACCTGTCAGAATGGCTATCATCAACAAATCAACAAAGACAAGTGCTGGCGAGGATGTGAAAAAAAAGGAACCCTTGTGCACTGCTGGTGGGAATGCAGACTGGTGTAGCCACTGTGGAAAACAGTATGGAGTTTCCTCAAAAAGTTAACAATGGAACTCCCATTTGACCCAGTAATCCCACTTCTAGGACTATATCCCAAGAAACCAGAAACACCAGTCAGAAAGGATATATGCACCCCTATGTTCATAGCAGCACAATTTACAATAACTAAGATTTGGTAACAGCCTAAGTGCCCATCAGCAGGTGAGTGGATTAAAAAACTGTGGTACAGCTACACAATGGAATACTATGCCGCTATAAAAAAAGAAGGAACTTTTAACATTTGCCAACAATAATGGATGGAACTGGAGAGCATTATGCTAAGCGAAATAAGCCAGTCGGAGAAAGATAAACATCACATGATCTCACTCATATGTGGGATAGAATGAGCAACATAATTTGATGAATAAGAATGGACTGATCTAGAGACAAATGGTAGGGGAGGGGGAGGTTAGAGAGCAACCAAAGGACTTGTATGTATGCATATTAGCATAACTAATGGACACAGACACTGGGGCAGTGGGGACTTGCCCTGGGTGGGAATGGCTGGGGGCGGGGGGTCAATTGGGGAAAAAGGAGACATATGTAAAACTTTAGACAATAAAAATAAATAAATAAATAAAATAAATTATAATTTTAGTTACCCCTTACCAAAAAAAATATACTGAAGTAAAAAAATGAAAATAAAAAATAAGTCAAGAGAAAAAAATCATGAAAAAAATTCATGGTCCTTCATGTGCAGGGCTTATAATAGGAAATGAAAAATCATGTGCTTATATGACATCAAAAACAAAAACAGTAGAGAAACTTATCAACCCATCATAGACCCTGACGTTCTAGAAACCAGTGCTAACCTAGGAGCCTGGAGAGAAAAGTATGTAACTGAAGAAAAGCAGCATCTATCACATCGCATGGAATAAGAACTAAGAATTAAGGCAAACATCATATTGGAAAAACATCTAGAATCTGATCATCTCAGTACTTTTATTAGAATCAGAATAGGAAAGGGACTGAGATTGCATGAGACAGAGGGATCAAATTTGAGGGATCCTTTAGTTTCCGCCCTAACAATATTTATGAATTTGGGGGGTGGGTAAAGATTGGAAAAGGAATAGCAGTTAGAGAGAAAAATGGAGGGAAAAACCAGGAGGCAAGTGAAATAGAATAAATAACCTATAGACAGTTATTTTCATTTAATTAGAGGTGAAGGGATTGAAATTAAAGCCACCAAATGAAAATCTGAAGAACCGATTACTCACTTTAATAACTTGTTTAGGAAATGAAGATTAGCATCTGGAGTAGCATGACTAATCATACTGATAATAACGATCTATAGTTGATGTTTGTAAATTAGAAAATGAAATGTCTTAATCAAGCCTGAAAAAGCCCAGAAGTACAAATTTATTCTTAAGAAATTTCTCTACCCATTGACTTTGATAAACTTTGACTACATAACACTCATTGATATTTGTCAGCTTCAACATTGTGGAAAACAGTATGGAGTTTCCTCAAAAAATTAAAAGTGGAGCTTCATTTGACCCAGTGATCTCACTTCTAGGAATATATCCTAAGAAGCCCAAAACACCAAGCAGAAAGGATATATGTATCCCTATGTTCATAGCAGCACAATTTGCAATCTGGAAACAACCCAAGTGCCCATCAGCAGTGAGTGGATAAAAATGCTGTGGTACATTTACACAATGGAACACTATATGCTAGTATAAAAGGAAGGAACTCTTACCATTGGCAACAGCATGGATGGACCTGGAGGGCATTATGCTAAGCGAAATAAGCCATTTAGAGAAATACAAGTATCACATGATCTCACTCATGTGGCATCTAATGAACAAAATAAACTGATGAACAAAATAGATCTAGAGACAAAGAAGCATGGAACCGACTGAGGGATTTCAGAGGAAAGGCCTAGGAGGGGGAGGGAGAAATTAACCAGGGAACTCACATGCATATATGCATAGTTCATGGACACAGACAATAAATAGTGTGGTAAAGGCCTGGGAGGGTTGGGTGTGGGGTGGAGTGTGTCAATAGGGGGAAAAAAGGGGGACATCTATAATACTTTCAACAATAAAGATAAATTTTTTAAAAAGAAGAAAAAAATTATTCATTGAATAAGAACAAAGAGTTTTTCTCAACATCCTTAGCATTGGTTCTCAAAATTTGATTAATTCCTGTACATTTGCATAAAGGTACACAATATGTGCCAATTAGGTTGCTTGTCAAGTCAAAATTGCAATTAACCTTTTATTAAATTTATAGCAGTCTTCAACTTTGAAAATTATCAAGGCAAATAAATCAAAATAGACATATGGTTTCTGTGATCCATATTGACAGAGAGCAATTTGTCACATTATGTTGAAGAATACTCCATTGACCGCCTACACCGGATTCCCTGTGATATCTGTAAAGATGTTCAAATCTCTGGGTCCTAGGATAAGCTTTATAAATTATTATTAGAGGGTTTAAGAAGCTGCACTAAGTACTTTACAACTACTATTACATTGAATCATTACATCACACCTGTGAAGTAGGAAAAAATACACTAAAATCCCCATTTTACAGCTGCAATGTTATAGAGCCAGAGTTCGAATCCAGAACTGACTTTGTAGTGCAGCCACTAAACCATTGCATTATTCTATCTCTCTCCTAATTTGGGTGTAGACACAAGACCGTTTTTTTTTTTGCAAGATAAAAATGCTGCAACAGTTATGTTCTGCGCCTGAGTTGGAAAACAAGCATCACAGGAATATTTTCCTTGCCTTTTATCCCTACACTTCCTATTCTTAGTATGTTGAAAATGGAGCCAAGGACGAACAATGAAAGGTAAAAGGAGTATCTTTAGCTTGTCCTCTCATGAATCAATCACCTAATAGACATAAACAAAAGAGAAGCAATAAGAACCCGCAGATCAAAGAGGAAAAAATATCTGCAAACAGGAATACAGCTTCTCTATTACATAGTTATTTTAGTGATTCCTATTAAGTATAGTTAATTGCAGATGTTATAATATTTTTATGTAAAATATACATAATTTCAGTTAGTACATAGCCGTGGTCGGCAAACTGCGGTTCATGAGCCACATGTGGCTCTTTGGCCCCTTGACCACTGCCTGGGTGAGTCTATTTTGAAGAAGTGGCGTTAGAAGAAGTTTAAGTTTAAAAAATTTGGCTCTCAAAAGAAATTTCAATCGTTGTACTGTTGATATTTGCCTCTGTTGACTAATGAGTTTGCCGACCACTGGTACATAGGATCCGAGTAGGAGAGGACTGAGTTTGCATGGGACAGAGAGATCGAACTTAAGGCATCCTTTAGTTTCCCCCCTAACAATATTTAGAAAGCAGAGAATAAAGATATTGGAAAAGAGATAGCAGTTAGAGAGAAATTGATAGATTCTCTGTCATTATATTCTAGTTTACAAAGTTGGCACAAAGTCATGTGTTCTATTTGAAGGAGAGAAGCCTATGGAAAATATTTCCAAAATAATGAGGATACATAAGCTTGGTTAGATAGAAATCCTTAGTTGTATTTTATTCCAAAAGAGCTCCTTTGCTTACAGGTCTTATCCAGAACCTGTAAGCACTGGCAGACAAGCAAAGCGCACTTTTCCAAATATAAGGTCATATAGGGCCCATTATTAAAGGTTCCCTGAAACCTATTAAATATAAAATAAAATGTTAATTGGCCCTAGCTCATTTGGCTCAGTGGAGAGAGCGTTGGCCTGTGGACTAAAGGGTCTCAGGTTCAATTCCGGTCAAGGGCACATGCTCGGGTTGTGGGCTAGACCCCCATAAGGGGGCATGCAGGAGGCAGCCAATCAATAATTCTCTCTCATTATTGATGTTTCTATCTCTCTCTTCCTCTCCCTTCCTTTCTGAAATGAGTAAAAAATATATTTTTTAAAAAATTTTAATTCAAAATCACAGATGAAGAAAAAAGATCAAGTGTTGACTGGGCAAATTAAGTCAACACTGTTATGAGTAACAGATGTTATGTGCTTACATTTTTAAAAATAAGAAAAATAAGAACAGACAGAGTTTAAGTTCTTTCTATGTATCAGGCCTTGTAGTAAACACCTTACAAACATTGTTGGCAATATTTTCTGCCCTTGGGAATTTTATGGGATATGTATGAGTTGTCATGATTTACATGAGAATACCTAAGGAACTCTGACAGATTAAGTAACCCTCCCAAAGTCATGCAGCTTTAAACTGAAGAAAACTCAGCTTTATGGACTCAAAAGTTTATATTGCAAAGTAAAAATACCTTTGTATTTTTTCAAACCAGAGATTGTGCTTTGAATTTGTTTGAAAGGGGTTGTACCTGATTTGACATAGCGCCCAGGTACAAATGATACCCTGGTGAAAGCTACCTGTGAACACCATTCCCATCACGTTCCAGGACTGCAATCCGGATTGGCAAAATACTGCCTTTCTCACCCCACACAAGCATCTGCCTTCAGACACCTGCAACCTACTGGCTCCAGGAGATTTCTTAGTTACATTAACTAAATCGTAAGTCCCATAGCAAGTATTAAGACCAGCCCTTTACCTGGTACTTGAGTGCTTCATTTTAATCTCTGCGAACATCATCAACTACCTGGGGCACAATCTTTTCTCTAGGAATGTCTTCCTTAATGTTTGGTAGAATTCAAGTGGGAAAGAAAATTCAACAATCTGAATTAAACTTTCTACCATAATATAACTGTATAATAATTAAGTAATTAATTATGAACTCTTGCTTTTACAACCATATTTATTACAGAAAAAAAATAGATGATTCAAGTCATATTAAAGGCACCTTTCAAAAAAAAAAAAAAAAAAAGGTTTATCCAGGTAAAGAATGGTTGAAATTTTAAAAGAAAAAGGCAGAAGTGAATAGCATTCTAATTCCTATCTGTTTTCATTGGGAAAAAATTAGACAATGAAGTGCTGTGGCCATTGGTTAATCAAAGAAAAGCATGAATACTTTACCTCTGTTATGAGAAAGACATTTGCCTGTCCTAAGTGATTATTTTGAGTGGAGTGAAGAGAAAACCTATATTATGATCGGTTTTCATTTTACACTATTCTAATCTCCTACCTGTGCAATTTTCCATTTTGGAGGGTAGAAATTGTATAAAAGACAGTCAACTCAATAAGATAGGTGGTCCCTTCACTCTCTCCTCAAAATGATCACTTAGAAGAGTGAGAATTTACTCTAAATAAAGACCTGTGATATCTGAATGAACTGACACAGAATCTGAACCCGAGCTACACAGAAAGTCCTTTAGACCAAGCATTCCTCTGAGACTCCTTCTCTGACCTTCTCCGAATAAGTTCCTCTTTCAAGGGCCCTTACTACACTGCATATCTCTCTTGTCACACCTGCCCAAATTAAAATTCAGCATTTATTTATGTGATTATTTAATTAAAGTCTGAGTCTCCTATTAAATTTTAGGTTCCTTGAAAACTACCAAATTTCTAGAATTCCACAGTGTCTGCCACATAAAAGGCATTTAATGCATGCAGTTAAAGAAATGAATAGCCAGGCCAGCCCTGCGTGGCTGGGGGCTGAGGGGACTGGGAGATTCCAGAGGCAGGTGCGCCTGCCGCCCCAGCAGGGCTGAGGGGACTGGGCGCTGTCATCTTGTGGCTGTGGGTGCCACCATCTTTGAGGGCATGGTAGTCAATTAGCATATTCCCTCCTTATTGGCTGTCCGCCGCCACCTTCAAGGGCATGACAGTCAATTAGCATATTCCCTTCTTATTGGCTGTGGGGATCTGCCATCTTTGAGGGCGGGGCAGTCAATTAGCATATTCCCTCTTTATTAGAGAGGATGTTTCTATCTCTCTCCCTCTCCCTTCCTCTCTGAAATAATATATATTTTAAAAAATAAAGGAATATGTGAATGCAATATCTCATAAAATGAACTTGAGGGAAAGGTCAAATACATAGGTTTAATTGTTGTAAATTGTTTTGTTTTTTTACTGTTCAACTAGCAATTTGGGTCAGAAGCACTCTTTTTCCCATACAAAATGTATTGGGATGACATTGCAATTGAATGTGGAAATTGGTTCTAAATTAATCTACTTTATCATTATAATACCTGCAGGATTCAAAATTAATGTTTGGCAGCTTGGTTCACTCATTTTTGAAAAATTCATCTCATACTACAGTCTCTCAATTGTAGAAAGTTACTATCTTATTAAATAACTCAACAGGGAGCAACTAAATGTGCTATGACAGGTAGGAAAGGCAAAAATTTAACTATTGGGAATATTCAGATGTTTTCTCTCTTGAAAAACACAGAAATAATGATAAAAAGAACAGTGACTACAATTAACTGATTGCTTACTATGCATCAAGCCTGTAAGTTCATTTGTTCCTCACAATAATAATGCAAAATGGATATCACCCTCCACTAACATTTTTTTAAAGAAGAAATAATAGACTAAAGAGGTACAACATCTAATTTTTTAGGAAGGAAGGAAATGAGAAAGGGAAAAAGAAAGCAAAAACTCTGTTTTGGCATTGAAAAGGGTGACATCAAGGAAGAGCTAAATGATAAGATTTTATTCTTGGAATATCTGTGAAGCTACATATTACTACGACACTAATAATTATAGCTAACATTAATCTAGCACTTATTACGTTCCAAGTTCTTTATATACATGCTCTCCCACATAAGCTTATGAGATAAATATGGTATAAGTCCTGTTGAATAAATGCTTATCCTCAACTTATCAAAAAAAAATGAGACTCAGGGGTTAACTTGCCCAATTAACTCACCTATTAAATGAATGAGCCACGATTCAGATCCAGTTCTACCTCTATGACTTGAGCTCTTAGCCTCTGCACTATGTATTTCTATGAGTAGTTCCAACTACAACTTTTGTCTCACTATAGCCAAGTACTTATTTGTTCTTCTGGAGGATGAGAGCACAATGAAAAAGATGGGAAAATATGCTAGACCCATTTCTTCTCACCTCCCTTGTTGTCTAATTGCACCAACAGAAGAACAACAAAAGAACATGTAAGTCAAAAGTAGTCAAAAACAGGACAATTTTGTCTCTGAACTTGTGTAGGTGAGAGAATTTATCTGCTGATATTCCTGACATTGAGCAGCTGTGAGGAACTCCTATAAGGACACAGTAGTAGTTAACTGTTTGAGAATGATGACTTGAGTAGAATATATACTGTATTTCTCCTCAGTTACTTATAAAATTTTAGGAGATATAGCCCTAAATTTTTAAGATATGACTGAACTGCTTTAAGAAACATATTATTCTCCACCAAGGTCTTTAATGCAGATTGAGTGGCGCTGACAAAACAGTACTGGAAACCTGAGTATTCATCAGGTTATTCATTCTATTCATAGTGCTGGCATAATGAGTTGGACCTAGGCAAGACTCCACCTCTGTGGCCCTTAATTCCCCCTCAATAATGTGAGAGGATTGGTCAAGTTATCATTCTCTTTAAGAATAATTCTAAAACACCTACGATTATTCAATGCTCTTCTGAAAAAGTGAGAGCAGATAGTTAAATAAATAATTGAAAATATAAAAGAAGTAAAGAGATTTAATTTTTGTTACACTAATTCTCCTTTCTTGCAATAGTCATTAATGAATTTTCAAACAAAAGTTTCTAATCAAAGACACAGATAAGGTATAAGGGTTCATCACATGAGCTACAAGTTAGATCTAGTCTCAAAAAATTTTTTGCTCCTTTTCTGATCCTTAAAATGAGTGTCCTATATCAAAGTCTCACTGTGAGGATTAAAGGACAAAATGAATCTATATTCCTGAGAACAGTGTTATCTCATAATAAGGTCAAATAACGTATCATTTTTATTAATGAGGTAATAAGTATGATATTACTTTCAATAGCACAAAGCACTGACCATACCTAAAAGCTCTTTGGTCCACCACCGTCCTATGTCCTACATCTTCTAGGCCTGGTTCTCTGAGGTTCCAGTCTATAAGCCCTCTGCTCTTATGGAAACCAGTCCCATGCAATTCCTCACACAGGAAACATGAAAACACTGACCACAGCCTTCGCCCAAAGAAACAACTCTGAATGTACTGTAAAGACATGTCTATCAAACATTCATTCACCCTAGATACCCCCTCATCATGGCCTCTTATTCAAAGACTTACAAGTCTTGATTTCATTCTACTGCAAGTGTCCAATGATCATTTTGATCCCGCTGCAATTTTATAATAATTTCTAACTGAAAAGGTGGTAAGAAATACGGTGCCACAGCTTCTAGGTGAAATAAGATCAACAATAATACCTATGGGGATTATTGATTTTCTTTGGCAAATATATTATACTACTGATGTAAATACAAATCTAAGTCTAAGATACTCTTTATAAATCCACAGACTTGTATTTCCAAGTAAATGTAGATGTGTTTTATTGGAGGAGTAATATAAGAATCTGCAATGCTGACAATATAGGAAAAAGACTCGTGCAATGCTAAACTTTTCATAGATCTAAAATCCAACTAAAAAATTCTATCAACTCTATTAACATATGTCTTTCACTTAAACTCAGCTGACTTAACTTCTGAAATACTTCCTCCTGATATGATGCAAATAATTTTGCTAAAGCATATTCTGCTCTGTGTGTGCTAATTATCACATCCCAAGGAAAGAGAGTTTAGACTATCAACACCTATATTGTTGGAGTTATATTGACATGTCCCCCAAAATTGCATCCCCTTCATTTCTGTAGTAGACTAAAAATACAAAGTTTTCATGAAGCAATTAAAATCAATAGTACTTTTACTTCAGGCATAAGACAGCATTAAACTCATTACGCTTATACATAAGACAGCATTAAACTCATTACGCTCTTACACTATTTATACTTATTATACTAATATCTCTCTTTGGACACAGCAGAGTAGTTTGGGTTGAACAATTATATTTTTGCAAGTAAATGATCATAGCCTTTCAAGTGTTTCACAGTAATTCCAAGAGCTGTAAAGAAGTAATAGTATTATTATTTTTAACACTCCTCCAAATGGCGTGCAGATCTGCCCATAAATAATGATGAAAACTAACTGGTATATGAAGGAAACAATGGTTATAAAGATCAATTTTAATATAATGGGTTATTTTTAGAAATTACATTAAACAAATAAACCCCAAAGTCTACATATTCTCATTCTCTCTAGCCTTTATTCCTTTTCTAGTTTTCTAGGCCTTAAGCATAATGCCTACTACATAATTAAAATTCAGTAAATATTTGATGATGTGTTTGTGAATGAATGCTTTTTGTTTTGTTTGTATGTGTTTGATTTTACATTGTATTTCATATGCAATCTAGTTCCATGAATGCCAATCATGTAAGCTCTATGAGAACACAGTATTTTCTGTTTTGTTGATTGTGGCACCCCATGTCCAGATCAGTTTCTGGCATACAGTAGGTGCTCAATATATATTTGTTGAATAAATATTGAATGACACATATTCTAATACTCTTTTCATACTGAAACAGTAACAACACCCATTATTGTTCACTTTCATTCTCCAAAAATGTATTGTTATAACTCAATTACATAGAAAGTTAAATTCAAAAATGTGTAAGTAAGGGGGAGTCTTTCATATTTACTTTATATATATATTATGTATATATTTGAGGGCCTTTAGTGTGTCAGGCATATCCCTGGTGCAGAGAGGGATTCTGCTCCTGTATCGGCTCTAACAGTCCTCCTCTCTGAAATATTCCTTCCTCACAGTCCTTCACACCCAGCCCCACAGGGCTCCTTTCCAAACTCCAGGAGTAGCTGTCACAGGGTGCTCAGTCTGTGTCCATGTCCATTTCTGCCATCTGTTTCATAAGAGACTTTTTCTTATTTATTTATCTCAAATGCCTGACAGTTTTGGGCACAGATCAAGTCTGAAATTGTTGCAAATTTTAATTACAATTACAATATTATTCCATAAGCTGAGAGTTTAGAAAGTAGCATATAGCACATATATCTTAACTAGAGGTCCGGTGCATAAAAATTCATGCACTAGAGGGGTGTCCCTAAGCCAAGCCTGCCCCCTTCTCAGAGTCCAGGAGCCTTCAAGGGTTGGAGGCAACCTGGCGATCAGGGGAAGGCGACGCCCCATCACACCTCTGCTGCTGCCACTGCCAGCAGTGCAAGCCTCTGCTGGCCCTGGTTGCCTGAGCCTCGGGCAGCCCTGGGCGGCTGTGCAACCACCATCTGAGGCTTGCCTGTGCCTTGGGCGTCAGCTGGGCAGCTGCCATCCAAGGCTTGCCTGTGCCTCAGGCGTCGCCTGGGCAGTCACCATCCAGGCTTGTGTGAACCTCGGGCCGGCCCTGGACGGCTGGGCAGTCACCATCCAAGGCTTGCCTGCACCTCGGGCTGGCCTTGGGCGGCTGGGGGGCTGAGGGGACTGGGGGACTCTGGAGGCAGGTGTGAGGAGCAGCCAGACCCGCCTGGGGGTGAGCCCAGCTGTGCTGCATGCCTGCTGCCCCGGCGGTGCTCAGGGGACTGGGCGCCATCATCTTGTGGCTGTGGGCACTGCCATCTTTGTGAGGGCATGGCAGTCAACTAGTATATTCCCTCCTTGTTGGCTGTGGGCACTGGCATCTTTGTGAGGGTGTAATGGTCAATTAGCATATTCTCTCTTTATTAGATAGGATAAATTTGCTCGTAATAAAGGAAAACAATTTTTGGTAATGATTTATTCAATCAACCGAAAATGACAACCCAGAAATTTCAGAGGCAAAAAGCAATAAGCAATAATCTGACCTGCAATCTAATGTAAAGTCAGAATTTTAGTAAATCTGTTAGTTATTTGTCCTTGGTGTGTGACTACATTATAAACTGACTAAGTAGGAATAACATTAACATTTTCAATCCTATATAATGAAGAGGTAATATGCAAACTGACCATCACTCCAACACACAAGATGGCCACCCCCTTGTGGACACAAGATGGCCAGCAGGGGAGGGCAATTGTGGGCGATCAGACCTACAGGGGAGGACAGTTGTGGGGGACCCAAGGCCTGCAGGGGAGAGCAGTTAGGGGCGACCAGGCTGGCAGGGGAGGGCAGTTAGGGGCAATCGGGCCAGCCGGGAAGCAGTTAGGCATCCATCAGGCTGGCAGTGGAGTGGTTAGGGGGTGATCAGACTGGCAGGCAGAAGTGGTTAGGGGCAATCAGTCAGGCAGGCAGGCGAGCGGTTGGGAGCCAGCAGTCCTGGATTGTGTGAGGGATCCCAGATTGGAGAGGGTGCAGGCTGGGCTGAGGGACACACACCCCACCACTGTGCATAAATTCCATGCACCGGGCCTCTAGTTATAGTGTAACTATATAAACAAGGAGTCAATTTACTGCCTATTTAATGCATTTTTTCCCCAGGAATTATGATCTTAAAATTATCTTCCACAAGAACTGTCAGTTGATTGTAATTTCTACATATATGTTACAGATACATTTTTTCTCTCAGAAATAAGGAAAAAGAAGTAAAACAATGGTTTTATAAAAATTAAGGCGATTATAAAAATTAAATAAGACTTTCATCTTTTCTATTTGTCCAGTCTTCCCATTGACAGCCAGGACACGAGTTAAAATTTAAGATTTTCTTGAGAATTAAAGACTGTAATTACAAATCTGACACCTCTTGGGGAATTATGAAAGAATTATTGTAAGGGAAAAGCACATGCTTCAAATGACTGCTCTGTTTTGACAGCTGACATAGTTATTTTCTTTATATTTCTCAGTTATGCCAATCGACCCCCATAGAAATACAGACTCTTCACTATTTAGATTTAGACATTATTTTCAAAACAAAATATTGTAAGTAGTAGGAAGAAGAAGAATCCCATGCAAATAGTAATATTTCCAAAATGGCTGTTTTTGCTAAGCATCCGTAGGGTAGAAAAACAGAATCTGTTCAATTTAAACTTAGGGGAAAGATGAGAATGAAACAGTTTATTAGTTAAATACCAGTAAATGAGGCATGTGGCCCATGGGCCGGGAGTTTGACATGCTTGTGCTACAGGGTGCCCTGTAAGGTCCTAGGCTAGAGCTGCAACGCTGGGCCCTCTGAGCAATGCAGGCCCTCAGCATGTGGGCAATGAAGGCTGCCTGCTCTCAATCACCTGAAGATTTACAGATAAAATCCAATGGCCATAGGAGAATCCAAATCACAGGAGGGTATCAGTAACAACTAAATAATTTTGACCCTAAATTTCACTCCATTTACCTTGCCCTGGGTGTAAGTAATTAGATTCAACCCACAACTTCTATAGGTTTCCAAACCGCTAAAAGACCCTGCAGAAAAAACAAGTGAACAAAACACACTTAATATGTTTGCTTTGGGTTCTGTTTTCCCTCATTAAAGAATACAGTGTTTTCTTGACTAATAAGTAGTTTGGTTCTCAGTCTCCCATCCTTTGTTTAGAGAACTGCAAAAAGTACTAAACTGTGCATAATCATATAAGGCCCCAAATAGATAACTTATTTATGTGGCGTACAATCCTTGGTGACTATAAAATAGTAGCAATAACCATAAAAAAAGAAGAATGCTATCATGAACCTGTTTTGAGTGGCTATTATGTGCCCAGCACTTTGCTAGAATCTGTGTCTAAATTATATTATTTAAAACAATACTCCTGTAAAATAGACACTGATAACATTTCCATTATAAAAATGACGAAACTGGGGCTTAGATAGACTGAGCAAGCTACCCAAAGCATCGTAACTATAAGAGGTTCAGCCAGGGAACAGACCAGATCCTGTTGATCTACAAAACCTGTGTTGCTACCATTGCTGTTTCCCAGGCATAGCACCATCAGGTAATAAGACCTAAAACCAAGGCCATTTTATCCACTACTCTTCTAGCCACAGTGTATCTTGCACCACTTAAGAAACGGTTAAAGACAGAAAACTGATCTTTGGCTCTAAAATAGGGACAGACAAATGCAAAATCAAGATTGGTTAGTAGTTAACTATGAAATTCAATATTATTTAACTCTTCAGATTCAACTAACTAAACTCAGGCATATTTAACATAATATGGATGTGATGCCTTTTACTGTGTTTTATATGATAGCGGTAAAACCTTCAAAAGTTAAAAAAAAAAAGTCTTTACTTTGAAGATCTCATTAAAGTGTATCTTCTTGTGACCCTAGAATTTTCTTAGCAAAGAGTGGCAATAGAGCATTTTCTTTTTCTTTTTTTAAAATATATTTTATTGATTTTTAACAGAGAGGAAGGGAGAAGGGATAGAGAGCTAGAAACACCGATGAGAGAGAAACATCGACCAGCTGCCTCCTGCACACCCCCCACTGGGGATGTGCCCGCAACCAATGTACATGCCCTTGACCGGAATCGAACCTGGGACCCTTCAGTCCGCAGACCGACGCTCTATCCACTGAGCCAAACCGGTTTCAGCCAATAGAGCATTTTCATTAATGTTTACTGTCCAAGGGTCATCTGTATGTTTTCTCTGGGCTCCGTAACAGCAATATTTAATAAAGATAGAGTTAGAGAGAAAGAGAAGTCTAGATTAGAATTCTTTATATTTTTAAAGATCAACATAATTCATGTATTTATAAACAAATTTGTTAATTTTTATCATGGTGGATATATAACAATCTGTTATATAGAAAGAATTTTTAAGAAAAAAATCATATAAAGTCTCAATATATTTAACAAAATCAAAATCCTACAGTAATAAGTAACTTTTCAAGATATAAGTATATATATTTATGTATATGTTTGCTTTTATGCCAACAATGAAAACCAAATATAGAAAAATTATTCCCCATGCAAGTAACTCATGTAATTTGCAGTAAAAGTAAAAAATATTTTAATTTATGAGCCATCCTGACAGTGTAATCCAGAACTAAGATAATTCAAAAGCCCTGTTTCTACTTGACTCAGAAACCAACAAGATAAATATATCTGACATTCTACACTAAGATGTTTTATCATTATTATTCCTATCCTACATAATAAAAGGCTAATATGCCAATTGTCCCCTCGACTGGGAGTTCAACAGGGGGCAGGGCCAGCTGGCCAACCTACCGTGGCCCCTCCCCCCGGCCAACCCAGCCTGATAGGCCTTGACTGGGGTGGGCCGGCCAGACCCCACCTATACATGAATTTATGCACCGGGCCTCTAGTCAATAATAATAAGTATTATTATAAGTATTATAAGTAATAATAAGTATTATTATTACAAAAGAGTTTTACCTACACAAACTTCATTTAATTACACTATTTTATAATTTATCCTATCAATTTTCACACAAAATCTTACACAAAATAAACGTATTTAGTTAAAATCAATTAATGTGTTATATTTCCACAACTTAAAAAGTGGACATCTAAACAATATTGCTTATATTAAAAACCCACCTTCAAGAGTCTTTCAAACAGAAAATGTAGTGGGGGAACCCAGCAACAGGCACAAAATAAAAAATCACCTGTGCAATTCTCACTAGGTAATTACAAAGGTCTCTTGAAATTTAAAAAGAACAGTCTTATGTTAATTAGAAATGAAGAAAACAGGAGAAATCTAACTTCATTTCTATGGATTTTCATAGACAACAGTGTTTTTCTTTCCCAAAGAAAAGAACTTTAATGCTTTTTTAAATAAGCAACTTTTTGCAAGTTTCATCCAATTTTGTTCAACTTGATTTATTGAATTGTCAGATTACCTCATTCAACAGAATTCATTAAGAACAAATAATATATTTTATTTTTAAATATATTTTTGTAGTTAGGAAAAAAGTCTGCCCTGCTAGATCACCCATGAACAATCTAATTTCTGAGCAATGTGTATTACTCAAACCCTGAATATTTAATTATCTGAGCCAACAGACACAACAACCATCAAAGCACCTGTCATTAAACAGTGTCCTTAAGAAAACAACGGCTAAAGAAGTGCATATGTGCAAAAATAAAACTCTTTAATCACCTGGAGCAAAGATTGTACTTCATCCTGGCTTAGAGGTATACAGGAAATTAAACATTCCTCACAAATTAAAGGTTTTTTTATAATAATGCAGAGAGTACTCTGATATTTTATTTTAACTTGCTGTAATGCACCTATCATTAAAGAGGTCACATTCTATCACATTACCTTTTGCTATACAAACCTTTCAACATTACATTATACTAGAGGCTCAGCGCATGAAATTTATGCACTGGTAGGGTGCCTAGTGGCTGCCGGCCAGTTACTCCCTCCCTTCCTCCTGCTGCCTGCTGCCTCTGGGGCCTCCCTCCCTTCCCCCAGCCGGCCCCGCCCCCTGGTTGAACTCCCAGACAAACTCCTGGTCAAGGGGACAATTTGCATACTACGCTTTTGTTATATGGGATAATAGCATAAACCATTTATCTAACCCATTTGTCTCACAAATAAATAACCTGAAGCAATGAAAAGAGAAGTGGGTTGCCTAACCTCACCGCTAGCATATCCAGTGCTCTTTCTATCCCTGTCCTGTCCAACACAACAGCCACAGAGATACTAGTATGTGCTACTAACAACATGAAATGTGGCTGACTGTGACTGAGATGTGCTGTAAATGTAAAATTGTGGCATAAACAAAAAACTTTGTTCTTTGTCCCTAGCACCTGGCACAGAGTTCATGAAATCTTTGGAATTGCCTGAGCAATAGAAGTGTCTGTTCATAAAGAACCTCCTTTGAGCACCACCGAGTTTCCACTAATGAGGGGTCTCAGAGTGGGGACTCTAGACAACCTCTGGATGGGGGCTGGTCACCAGAAAGACAAAGTGATTGGAGAGCTGGAATTTTCTGCACCAACTATGGACCTCTAGGAAGGGGAAGGGGTGGAGTTTTATAGATTAAACTCCATAAAACCTCCCAAACAATGAGCTTTGGTGAGCTCTTCTACGGTGGGTGAACATGTGCCGATGCTGGGAGGGTGATGTGTCCAGAGAGGACATGGAAGCTTCATACCCCTTCCCACAGACCCTGCCCTATGCACCACATCCTCCTGGCACTCCCTGAGTTGCATCCTTTTATAATAAATCCGTAAATGTAAGTAAATGTTTCCCTGAGTGATATGATCCTTTGCAGCAAATTATTGAGCCTGAAGAGGGGATTGTGGGAACCAACAATTTATGGCCGGTTGGTCGGAGTACAGGTGACAATCTGAACTTGCAATTGGCATCTGAAGTGAGGACAGTCCTATAGGACTGAGCCCCTAATCTGTGGAATCTGACACAATTTCTAGGTAGATAGTATCAGAATTCAGTTAAATTTGAGCACAATTTCTAGGTAGATAGTATCAGAATTCAGTTAAAAATCCACACACACGGTGTCAGAAGTATTGAAAACAGGGGAGAAACAGAGATTTTTTTCCTTTCAAAAATACACACCAGATTTTGAATACTTACTAGGAAAAAGCAACAAAACATCTCACTAATATTTTTTACATTCTATGTCAAAAAGTAATATTTTAGATGCACTGTATCAAAAATATATTGAGATGAATTTCACGTTTCATTTTACCTTTTTTTAATGTGTCTACTAGAGATTTAAAATTACATGTGTAGCTCACGTTATATTTCTATTTGACAGTACTGTTTTAGACCATTACCTTTTACATTATTTTAGGGATACCGTTTTTAAGAGTCCAAGTACATATAGTGATTTATTACATAAAATTCATACTCTTCATTAGCCAACTAAAAAATAATCCTTTGTTGTTCAAGACTCTGTGTTTATATAATCTAAATACCAGACCAATCAACATAAGCCAGATGAGTCTCAGAAATGTTTACAGGTTCATTATCACTCTGTCCTTCAAAAGGAGTGCTTCTCTTTGTTTTACACTCATTAATTTCACTGTTCTAAGATGTTACTCCCGAAACTCCACAGTCATCCAAAATCTATTCTACTCTTTGATAAATGTTTGCAAGGCAAGGGGCTAAAAGAAAAGAGGGTATTAAATTTTCATTGTCACAAGAGAATAAATAGTCAAAGACCATACCAATAAGAATAGATTTTTGATTAAACTAGGGTAGTACCTAACAACATTTCTCAAAAAGTAAAAAACCATCATGTTTATATTACAAGTCAAAGCTTAAGTATGTTCTGCCTGACAGCGGAAAATTGGTTAATGTGGAGGTTTCGTGAATTCTAAAACTGAGAAGAAAAACAACAGACAATTAGCCACAATGACTTAGCCTGAACTCAGTCATTTTACCCAGTGGACAACAGGGAATCTAAACATGTCCTCACTGAACAAATATTTTGAAAACAAGAACAATTTCATAGGGACAGGCAATAAACATTACTCCTCAAACTACTGTTCTGACCTCCTAGTACAGTTGAGGCTTCTTCAATAAATACACGGGGCTGTGCGCTTTCTAAGGACTGTCAGATAATACCTGTTATACTATAAAGGCTTGGATTTGTAATGCCGGTACACAAATCAAGGTGATTCCCTTTACTTCCGTCCCTCCTCCCATTCATAAGTGGTTCCCATACACAGACAATCCTACATAATACTGATCCACTAGACACTTGATCTTACCCAAAAGGTGGAGAAGCGATTATATGCTGATCCACTAGAAAAGGGGTACCCAACTTGGAAGCGTGTTTACTTTTCATATTTTAGTTACATGTGACCACTGAGAACTTGTGAGGATGAGGGACATATTGGGGGTGATATCAAGGAATACATGTTGCAAAGTGGTTGGAAGTGATTCGTCTCTAGAAATGGAATGCATCTTTTAAGACAAGGAAGACAGCATTCAAGATGCGTTCTTAAAAAGGAAAGGAGTTCAAGACAGGAACCTTCTCTGCCAATCTCTCCCCTGAACATGAATACAAACACCCCAAAGGTAGAACTAGCTGGTATCTACATTCTTTAATACCACATTTCCAAAATGGAGGTCTGAGACCCTTCAGGAGAGTATAATGCTATTCCAGAGTTCCTTCCATAAAAGCAATTAATAAAGACTATTTCCATTACTATTTTAATCAAAAATAAAATGTTACTTAATATTTAGACAGAACACTTGAAATACATCTCAGGTGACTAGAAAATAGTGGAGATTGAATGAGTATGTTCACATATTTCTTTTTCCCTCATGGATTCCATGAGAGTTTTGAAAATTATATTGGTTTTAACTGTTTATATTAGTCATATATTTTAAAATTTAATTAGTTTTAAAATTTTATTTCACAAATGACTTCTACTTACAGGCAGGAAACATAAGAAAAATGTTACAAAAATTTTATAAGGTAATAAAATGCATAACAGAGTAATTTTGTAAATTCCCAAGATAGTAGCATTCCAGGGTTTCTCTAACATATCAAACACCAACATCTAAAAATATGTATTTAGTAAAAATCATATCTGTTCTTCTTTTCATATATTATGACAAAGTCAATACATATTTTAATGTCTTATTCTTTAGAGAGGTTTTTTAAACAACATCATGAATCTATCTCCCTCATCTCATCATTTATAAGAAAATCAGGACACCTAAAAAAGGGAACAGTTATTTTATTTCAGTGAAAAATGGAAGAATAATTGAAATTATTTTTATATATTTTTGATTTGTAAAACCTACTAAAATTCTGTATTTTAATATATTTTATTTCCTAAACCAAACTCCACATACCATCTTTGAAACTTTCCTTGAAAAATTATGACTTTATCATGTAAGTCATTTAAAATAAATTAAACAAGGTTGTAGGTAGAAAAATGTAATATTTTATGTATGATATAAGTATTACTAAATTATATTAAAATAATTAAGTTTATGCTATAATCTTAATATTATGCCAATCCAAATATTTTTAAATGTTTTTATTTAAAAAAGGTTTTAAAATGGTTAAGAAGAATCATCTGGTGGTACTTGTTAAAAAACTACATCAACACATGATTCTTCTCGGAGACTATGATTCAGTGTAAGCTGACTCACCAATACTACGGTAGCCAATCTATATAGATTGTGAATATAGATCAGAGTGGAGCTAATAATCCTCAATTCCCTCACATGTAGCATGAGAATTATAACCACTAACATACCAGAATGATTATGGTGAATTTATAAAAACCTATCTAAACCCCCAAGAGGAAAGTATCATCTGAATGAAACACTAGTACATTTGTTTTATTTAACTTTGAATCTAGACCTAAAATAATAGTAAAACATGACAGATGAATTATCATTGTTTGATGAATAAGTGAAAAAAATCTAGGCTCCATCTAAGTTATCTATAGTAGGTGCAGAGTATGAAATGTCATAGAAAAAAAGGTGAATTGGATACAGATGAGTTATTCTTTAAACATATTTTCATTCATCTATCAAATAGTGACTGAGCAGCTAACTGGGCATTGGGGGTATAGTTGTGATCAAGACAGCAATTGTCCTTGTATTCTCATTAAGGAAACTGATATTAAACTACTACATATACTATTAGTTATTTCTGAGAAGTGGTAGAAAATAGAATTACAGGATACTAAAAAAGCATATTACAGGACAATGATCTAGTCCTGGACAGGGTGAAGTAGTAAATTCTGAGCTTAGCTCTGAAGGATGAGAAAGACATATAAACATCAGAGTAGGATGGGGGAGGCAACTTCTTGGCAACAGTATGTGGAATTCTTGAAACACAAAGAGTATGTTTAAAAGTCCATTGTGGCCGAAACCAGTTTGGCTCAGTGGATAGAGCGTTGGCCTGTGGACTGAGAGGTCCCAGGTTCGATTCCGGTCAAGGGCACATCCCAGGGGCGGGGTGAGGGGGTGAGGTGTGTGCAGGAGGCAGCTGATTGATGTTCTCTCTCATTGATGTTTCTAACTCTCTATCTCTCTCCCTTCCTCTCTGTGAAAAATCAATAAAATATATTTTTTAAAAAAAGAAGTCCATTGTGAACAGAATGTAGGAAGAAAGGAAGAAAGTGGCACTATTTGAATCCATGAGGTAATCAAAGCTAAATCATGCAAGGATTTATAATTGAGGATACTGCGGAAAGTGAACTTTATCTTAGGTGTCTTTGATAATTGTAACAGCACAATGCCATCACTGGGACATACTGGCATGAAAACGGTGCATGGGGCTCACTCCGTGCTGCAGTAATGACAGAGGGGACAAGAGCTGTTAGAAAGAGACCAGTTAAGAAGCACCTGCGCAAGTCCCAGCAGAAGACAGCGACGACGGTGTGCTGTACTGAAATGCAAGCAATGGGGAAGGAAAAGTCAAAACGACAAGGCTCAGGTTCATAAATAGGGTTATTTCCCCTGAGCGTTCACCATTCGCATTAGGAGATGATGGTCATATTATTTATTTCCTGTAATACTCTCTTTATGGCTAAAGCATGTCCTAACTGTGGCAAGGTCATTTAATTTCGTAGGGATAAGAATAACACAGGTTTTATGAGAGCAGAGTGTTGACATTTGGAAAGGTACAACAGTGTCTTTATAGCACCCTTCATGCAATTAATCAAAAGCACTAGTAGATCTGACAACAACAAAGCAACAAAGAAACCACAACCTATATTTTCAAAAACATATATGAAGACGGGTTGGAGACAAGTGAAAATTCAATGTGCGATAAATCTACGAAAAAGTACTCATAACTGAAATCGCAGACATGCAAATTTAATTCCCACATTCAGAGAACTATTCAACAAAGTTGTCAGGAGATCAGCCTGAATCTGCCTTGTGAGAATGGGATAAAGTTATACTTTGAGACGACACAGTATATGTAAAGACCCCAAATTTACTATATATATTATGGGCTGAGTCTTTGAGTTAGTTTGTTTGTTTATTTATTTATTTATTTATTTATTTATTTATTTATTTTAATACTCACCTGAGGATATTTTCCATAGATTTTTAAAGAGAGTGGAAGGGAGGGAGAGAGACAGAGTGAGAGAGACACTTAGATTGGTTGCCTTCAGCATGTGCCCTGACCATGGTCTGGGAGAGGTACATTCCCTTGACTGGAATCAAACCTGGGACCCTTCAATACATGTGCCGATGCTCAATCCATTGAGCTAAACCAGCGAGCGCTGATTCCTTGACTTTAAGAAAGCATTATTTTGCCCTGGCCCATTTGGCTAAGTGGATAGAGCACTGGCCTGCGGACTGAAGGGTCCCAGTTCCATTCCTGGTCAGTGCATGTTCAGGAGGCAGGCCTCAATCCCCAGTAGGGGGCGGGCGAGCCGGAGGCAGCCAATTGATGTTTCTCATCATTGATGTTTCTCCCTCTCCCTTCCTCTCTGAAATCAATAAAATATATTTTTAAAAGCATTATTTGATTAAATCAGCTTTACTAGTGTTTGATAAAAGTTTTTAGGTTATAAGTGATTTTTCAGAGATTATCACACAGAGTGAAGGATGCTTATATTTGTTAAAAACATCTGCAGCATTAAAAGAAATAAGTCTGTTTACATAATTCTAGTTCTCTCCAGTGACAGAACAAAGAGAACTGGTTTATACAGGAGGACATAGTAGTCCTTCTTTTTTTTTTTTAACTTGTCAAAGATTTTTAATTTCTTTACACACACACACACACACACACACACACACACACACACACACACAACATACTCATAACAACAATGAGGTCTGAGTTTCATTAGATTGGATGTCCCTTAAACAGGAATTGTGTTTTCTTCCTTTTTAGATCAATCTAACCTAGCACCTATCCTGGTTCAAGTTCAGTTCTTTACCTTAAATGGAAAGAGGATTATGTATGTGTGCATATGTATATATCATATATCATATGTGTTTGCTCTCATGTGTGTACACTTATTCCATAAGACCATGTGAGGGACTAAGGGGGATAGTTATTATAATACTACTTTAAGTATTTGATATTGTGTGCTATTTTTATAAGTAAAATATTACTATTTTTAGTATAATATTTTTGTTATATTAAAATATACTAAATATGAAACATTATATCTAGAGACACACTCAGACACTGACATGATACATTAAAATATGAATCTAGCAAAGGATGTTTAGGAAGCATCCTTTTTACCTCTATAATCTCCAAAGAGAAGAAAATGCCGATTCAAAAAACAATATCTTTATTAAGAATATTTTTTCTTTGATTTAAAGCCTGTTACACAAGCTGTATATGAACATTATAATAAGCTAAAATAAAATAAAGCAGAATCTCCAAACATACTAGAGGAAAACGAACGACTATTAAAATAGCCAGAAATGCATTTTTATTTTATTTTTATTGATTTCAGAGAGGAAGGGAGAGGGAGAGAGAGATAGAAACATCAATTATGAGAGAGAATCATTGATCGGCTGCCTCCTGCATGCCCCCTGCTGGGGACTGAGCCCACAGCCCAGGTATGTGCCCTTGACCAGAATCGAACCCAGGACTCTTCAGTCCGCAGGCCAGTGCTCTATCCATTGAGCCAAACAAGCCACGGCCAGAAATGCATTTTTATTTATTTTTTATTTATTTATTTATTTTTTACAGAGAGGAAGAGAGAGGGATAGAGAGTTAGAAACATCGATGAGAGAGAAACATCGATCAGCTGCCTCCTGCACACCCCCTACTGGGGATGTGCCCACAACCAAGGTACATGCCCTTGACCGGAATCGAACCTGGGACCCTTGAGTCTGCATGCCAACGCTCTATCCACTGAGCCAAACCGGCTTCGGCCAGAAATGCATTTTTAAAAGAACACTACATTGCTATAACCTCATCTTATTATAATGGCTACTATAGTTCTATCCACAACATCTACCTCCCTCCCCCCAAAAGATTCTATACATCACCTCAAAGAAGAGATGGGATTATATTTCAAAGAATCACAGAAGAGGAAAATGTGCAGTTAGCTTATAACTATTTTTTTTCCATTTTCTTATTGTATAGTTATAAAGAACTTTAGAGCTGCTGGAAAACTACACAAAATGCACTTGGTATTCCACAATGACACCAATGATAAACTTTATATTTAAGATTGAATTTTTGAAGAAATGATTAAATAACATTTATTGTAAGTCTTTCATGGCCAAAACTTATTTAATACATTTTAACTTATTAATGAGTGATAATTTATTTTACCTGTCCCTAATCTATCTATATAAAAGGCTAATATGGTAAGTGTCCATCTGACCAGTCGCTATGACACGTACTGACCACAAGGGGGCAGATGCTCAATGCAGGAGCTGCCATGACGCACACTGTCCATTTACAGAGAAATAGCACTGCAGACCTGGCACCCACAAAGCAACACTCAGCTTCCCCCAAGTGGGACATAGGCCCAATCACCAGCCCAGTTCAAAACCCCACCAAATGGCACAAAATGTGGCCCACAGCCCAGCCCAGCCTGGAAACGGTCGCTGTAAGCACCAGGTAATGATGTAACGTAGCAACACCTGGCTTCTTCTCCCTAGCAACTAGCCTCCTTGGAGTTTCCTCAGCCCAGGAACACGACTTGCTTTATAGCCAGATAGAAACATTTTACATTGTAATCAAATGTCTCTGAAGTGTTTTCCCATGCCTCATCTCATTTGATCCTCACAGAAGTCCTGGAGTAGGTAGATAGGAGAGTCCGTGGAATCCTATTTTCTTTTCATTAGCCGGAAAACGGAGATTTAGAAAGCTTAGAAACTTGACCTGACTGAAAAGGAGGAAATGGTGGACCTTGAAAATGACTTCAGGTTTTCTCATTGTGCAGAATATAGTCAAACACTGCTGCAGTTAAATATTTTACCCTTTGTTCTCCCTGCCTGATCTGCAATAATAATGTTTTATGTTGATATTTACTGCTGTGTTACTGACAACTACCTGAAAGAGAAGTTGGGGTGCTTCACTGGGCTGGAAAAATTTAGCTAAATCAGAAAGCAGGTCTAATTAAGAAAGTTTATTCTATATCTATAAAAGGCTAAGTTGACTCACACATGCACGATACATATAAAGCTCTCACTGACGCCAATTACACATGTGTGTTTCCATCTGTCATTGTCAATCGTGAATTTGGTTGACACTTCTATTATAGAGAAAGGGCGAACAGTGATATGAAAATATTTCTTCTAATTAATTTCCTTTCAATGTGCATGAATTTATGCACTGGGCCACTAGTCTATAATAAAATAATAATGCATGTTCCACATTAATCTTTTATAATTTTACATTTTATTTGATATTTAGTAGTAGGTTTATAATTTTTGTTTTAAATTTACTGTCTAGTTTGTTTTTATTTTATGTATTCATAACAACTTTTTATGAAATTAGAACATTAATACGTGAAATAAATACCAAACATTAGTAGTCGTTCTTTCCTGTATTGAAATCAGTAGTGGGGAAGATAGTAATTAAAATGTAGATTCTTGTCTTGAAGGACCTTGAAGTCTGCCATTCTTGGTCAACAGCAATATCTAGAAGTAGTGGTAAGGAATATCACAGTTACACCCACCTTTCATGTCAATGTTTAAATCGTCAAATGGCCATAATAGAGACAAAGCACAACAATAAATTACAGTAGAGGCAGAGGAAAGAAAATGATGAAACAAGAATTGGATTCAAATCCCAGTTTTGGCTTTTATGGCGTATCTCATGGATAAGTCATGTAAACTCTGTAAGATTCATGTCCCTCGTTTTAAGTTTGGACAAGAGCATTTACCCTCCCAGTTATCAGGATTAAACTAGCTCATGCAGGTAAGGTGCTTCCACAACCCTTCTGTTTACCAACCCTTGAGTGTGCATAAGGGCCAGTGACTGGCACACAGTCAGTGCAAATAGCACTGAGTACTGCTTTTCAGTTACAATATCAAACAAGACACACAAAGACCAGAAGAATTACTTAAAATAGGGCAGCTGAAATAACACACACATGGGTAAATAAAAGTAAAGAACTGAAATGTAAAAAGGAAATAACGGCTTCCTTCATGGGGAGCCTCCTGGATCAAAAATTTTATGAGACTTTTAAATTGATTTATTCTAAAGGCATGTTCTCTATTTGAAAACTTACTTGGCCTGTTTTTTTTGTTTTGTTTTAAAGTTGTCGATTAGTAATCTACATCTTTAACATTCTGCAATGTAAATCCATAATCACTTACAGACTTTCTATCAAACACTAATAATCTTATGAAGGTCAAATTTCTATACAAAAATACTGAAAATACTTTTCCTTAAAAGGTAATCTCAAATTTATGTAAATAATACCAAGAAGTCTATAAAACGTTGATGTCAGAGGGGATGCCTCATTTTACATAAGGTAAACTGGGATCCCCCAAAGTGCAGGTAGAGTAAGGTAGCAACAGCGCTGGGAATGGGAATCAGAGCCTTTGAATCCTAAACTCAGACACTGTACTTTAAGGTAAAATAAAAAAAATGCAGAGTGAGCAGGAACTTAATTCATCAAACTATCAATTTATTTATTCCAAAAATATTTGAGTATCAAGAGGATGGAGTAAGAGGCATCTTAGCAGTTTCTGCATTACAGACTCAAACTAAGATGAATGGTAAATAACATGTTAGAAAAATCTTTATGCATATTAGCAATCAATGAGACATAATTTAAATTAATGTCATGTCACCGTAGGCTAATCAGAGTTAACTAAGCAGCACCAGCTCACTGGAACTGTAGAACTGCTTAGAGGTTTCTGTGTGTGTTCTCCTGTCACAAAAAAAAGGTGATATTTTCTACAACATGGGAGAACTATGCAGCCAAAATTATGGTTCTTGGCATACTCTAAAACTTCAGTCATCCTATATAATAAAAGGCTAATATGCAAATTGTCCCCTCGACTGGGAGTTCAACGGGAAGTTCGACCAGGGGGTGGGGCCGGCCAACTGCCACAGCCCCTCCCCCGGCTGGCCTGGCCCAATTGGCCCTGATTGGGGCGGGCCGGCCAGACCCCACCTGTGCATGAATTCATGCACTGGGCCTCTAGTCAAGTAATAAAGTACCAAGATGGCCCCCAACGTTCCTTCCTGTCCTCTGGTGTACACACTCTGTTTACCAACCCTTGAGTGTGCACAGGGCTAGTGAATAGCATGGGAGGTTACTCCCCTGATTAAGTTACTAATCAATTGATTTTCAGTCGATCAAAAAGGAAAATACCCCTTTTGAGGTAGGCTTGACCTAGTGAGTGGATTCCTTTCATGGACAGTAGATTGGGAGACCCACATCACCTGCTGTCCGGTGAAAAGCACACACCCAGGTTGGGAACTGCCTGTGGAGGGTGCACGTGGCTGGGGACTCCAGGCGTGCCTCTAGGGGCGAGAGCAACCCTTTTCCCCCACACGCCCACCCAGGAAGCCAGCACAAAAACTGAGACCTCCGTCCTACAACTGTAGGGAAGTGATTTCTACCCAACCATTTGAAAGAGCTTAGAAGTATTGTCCTAGTCAAACCACCACATGAGGATGCACCTAAACTGACATCTTGATTTTAGCCTTTTAAGACCCTAAGCAGAGGACCCATTTAAAATGTGTCAGATCCATGGAAAAATATGAGCTATCAAATGTGCATTCATTTGAGCAGCCAACCGTGGGCATAGTAATGGGAAACGAACACAGGCAGAGACCAAGTCTTTATACATTGTATCTTCTCCAAGATACAAAACACAGTGGCAGGTGTTCAATATATTCTTGATTGGACTGTCTTACTTGGAAATGGTGTGCCTCGTTTAGCGTGGTGTCCAGTAAACTGCCCGAAAAATAACCCTGTTATCACTTATGTCTGGGAAGAGTCTTACAGTACTTAATCCTGTGGGATACATAGGGCAGGGGCTGCTCATCCCCATTTCACAGGTAAGGAAACAAACCATACGTGTTAAAGTTCCAAGAGTCATGTTACTAATTGGTTTTCTTTCTACCATGCCACTGTCTACTTTCAACTATTTCATTTAAGAATTCCTAAACACTAAGGGAGATGGGGCACACTGAATTCTCTTACGAATCTAGCTATGGTGCCTTATTGAAGCAAGAATGCGGATTGGTGCCCTGTTTATCCGGTCGCAGCCTTGATTTCCCCCTGGGAACCCTGTGAAGTACTTCTCGCATGCCAAACACATTTGTGAGCTGACTGAATGTAGGCAACTCCAGACACAGGGATTCTTATACTATTTACTAGTGACCCGGTGCATGAAATTCATGCACATTAAAAGGGGATTAATTAGAGGAAACAATTTAATATTGCTATTTGCCCCTTCTCTATAATAGAAGTGTCAGAGATGAAAGAAAATTAGTAAAATGCATGTGAAAACCTTCTTCCTGTCAGAGTCTGGGGCATACCACGGGACCCAGAGTCAAGTCCCCACCCACCCACATGCACCTCAAAATCACGTGAGACCCAGACCCAGTCGCCCCCCCCCCCCTCATTGGGCTTGATCCAGACCCGGCCAGTCCCACGCTTGTCAAGCCCTGCCAAGCAGGGGGCATAGCCTCAGGTCCCCTGGCCTGGCGCCAGGACGGGGGGCATGGCCTGAGGTCCCCCAGCCCAGACTGGGGCGGGGGGCATGCCTTGAGGTCCTCCGTCAAGCCCTGCCAGGTGGGGAACACGGCCTGAGATCCCCTGTCAAGCCCTGCTGGGTGGGGGGCATGGCCTGAGGTCCCCCATCAAGCCCTGCCAGCAGAGGGGGGCGCAGCCTCAGGTCCCCCGTCAAGCCCTGCTGGGCAGGGATGCGGCCTAAGTTCCCCCCAACCCAGCACTGGGGGTGCACCTTGAGGTCCCCTGTTAAGCCCCACTGGGTGGGGGGCATGGCCTGAGGTGCCCTGTCAAGCCCTGCTGGGCGGGGGGGGGGGGGGGCCGCGGCCTGAGGTCCCCTGTCAAGCCCCACGGGGGTGGGGAAGGGCGTAGCCTCAGGTCCCTGCTGATTGCTCGTTAAGGCTCCTTATGGGAAGTTGGCCTCAGCTGTGGGTGCAGCCATCTTTGTGATGGAGTGATGGTCAATTAGCATATTCCCTCTTTATTAGATAGGATATTCCAAGCAAAATAATATTAAAGTAATTTAACTATTAGTGGAATTTCTATGACATCATATGTTGTTTACATACTTTTACTTTGATTCCCACAATAAGCAGACAAGGAAATTTTAATTCATTATTAAAACGAGGAAACTGTTCATTAGAAAGATTGTGATTTGATGCAAAATTTGATGAAGATCACACAGCTATTCAATGATGGATGCAGACACACATTCAGGTCTGTCTGCTCTAAAGCTGATATTATTTCCATGATTTCATGTTACTTTGCAAAGGGGAATTTCAGTCCATCAAAGTGGTAGAGAATGCCAATAAATATTAGAGAAAGCTTCAAACCAGATATTTCTTAGTTCTGATGGGCTATAGTACTACAAAAATCTAACCATTTGAATCTATTCATACCACTCACATTATGTGACAGTATAAAATGCTCTTATATATAATACTAACTTGATCACTAATTGCTTAATGCATTCATGTAATATTATTGAAATAAAATTATACCCGGTTCTTGACAGAGAAATTATGCTTATTGGTAAAATTCATGAAATTCTCAAACCTTACTTATAAATTCACATAGATTTTAATACACTTAATAGAACTTTGGTAATAAATTATCTTTCTGCAGTAGTAGATAAATGAGAAATAATATATTTGTTCAGCATGCTTTCTCCATTCAGTATTTTGAACTGTATAAATTTAAGAAAGCTCTTATTAAGCAATTTCCTTCAGAGTCGTAGTCAAGGCTTTAAATAAATCATCTGGGATACATCCCTTCAAAAAGGTGTCCTCTATCTGCTTTGTTTCCTCTGGAATATAAAAGGCTATCAAAGTTTCTCAGGCACTTAAATGCCTCAAATTATTATCTTTACTTTTTTTATAAAACAATTCAAGCTTTTAAAATTTTACACAGCCTGACTATACAGCTATTACTTTATATTTAGAAAAGTGTTAATTCTTAAACTGAATAAGAATCTTGAAGAGAAGAACAGTTATCCAAGGATAACTGCACCTTTCTTTTGTTTCTTTAGCAAACTTCATTTGTCAACAGTCATTTTCCAGTATCCAGCTTTATAGTACATCTGGTATTATAAAAGGCTAACATGCAAAGTGTCCCCTTGGGAGTTCGACCCAGAGACTGGGCGTTCAATCGCTCGCTACAAATCCGCGCTGACCACCAGAATGAAGGAAGGCCCCGACCGGCAGCTGGAAGGCCCTACTTGGCCCTGATCACTGGCCAGGCCTAGGGACCCTACCCGTGCACAAATTTCGTGCACTGGGCCTCTAGTTATAACATAAATCTAAATCACAGCAGTGTTTCTCTTGATATAGCATCAAATCCACTGGGACTCTTCAAATAGGTCAAATTACCTTTACTCTCTTTTTCACCCTCCTTTATGCCCTGTTTTCTCAAACCACCTGAAAATTAAAAATATAAAATATTGAGGGAGTGTTCTGTGATTAAAAATATAAATTTAAATCCTCTTAAAAGGGAGAACAGAACACTCATAGGCAGCTGCAAGCAAAATCACTGAAGTATCTGTGCATAACAGGCAGCACCTGAGAACTATAAAGGCTGAGGGAAGGCACTGCAGAACTAAATACGCGTGTCTGTTTCCACATCATTAGACAAGGCATTCCTACTCGCGTTCCAATAGTCAGTGCGGCCGCAGCCACGCGCGGCAGTCAGTCGGTCATTTGTCAACTGCATTCTTTCATTGTTCAATTGGGAGAAAACACACCTGCAAAGATGATCGTGACATAACATGAACAAGAGATACTTTTCAGATTGGAAAGAAATGTTGAATGAAGCAATGAGTCCATATTTGGAAGATTACACTAATTGGATGTAGGAACTTTGCACTTCTTTAGTTATAAAAGTAAGCATGTTCCAAGAGATTAAAATGAATCAGGATGGGCTTTAAAAATCTAGTTATGGATTCAGATAGTATTAACCACTGGGCCTAAAGGAAATAAAGCAACCTGCCTCAAAAGGCTGTATAATTTACAAGGATTCCATATATTTTCAATAACATAAGCTAACAATTAAAAGCATCTTTCTATTTGGCCACAAAAGCATTGCATTACAGATCAGTAGCTATGCTAATTATATATTACTTAGGCAATTATTAAAATTAGACCACATTCCCTTGGCAGCTATCAGCTGACAGGGGGGAGGGGCTTTTTAGAGGTATGCACTGAGACAAAAGGAAATGATCCTAGAATTAATGAACCCATGGATAATGAAGAGTTAGTTATAAGAGTTTGGCTCCAAGAAGATGCTTGAATTCCTGTTAATTTATTGGAGTGGGCACAAACACTGTGCTTTGGGGGTTAGCCAGGAAATGAAGCAGGTGACATGAATAAATGCACACTGGTGAAATGTGTGATTACAAAGTCTGTTTATGAAATAGAATATTTTGTGAGCCTAATTATTTGCAAAGCCGTACTGTGCAACTTATTATAACTCCTTCTTTTCTACCCTTGACTTGAATAAAATTTGCTGGCATAATAGTTAGAACCATTTTACTAAAATAGATAGCATTTTTCTATTTCAATTTTGCTTTGGGTATAAAATTGAATGGAAATCTACATATTTATATATCAACCATTAGTGTAGACTGGGTTTACATATAAGCTTTTTCCACTTATTTTGCTTATAATTTGCAAAGTCTGGTGAATAAAAAGCTATTGCATAAAGTGCTTAACTAAATGAATTTATTTCCACCTGCATAATTTCAGATGTTCAATTACATATTTCATCTGTTAAGGTGCCTACAGTAAGTAGTATTTGCTTCTTCAGAAGTAGACTGCTTCAATGACTGGCCACTATAGCAAACATTCTTTATGTTTTACCTAAAGCATTCTATGTATTCCAACTCTTACCAGTTTATATGAGAAAAAATATAATTTTCAAGGTAAAAGCCGTGTATATTTACACAATGTCACAGTTTTCTAAATTCTCACTCAAACTAAACTACATTTGAGCTCTGCAACTTTGGGAGGCAAATGGATTACATCTATATGAGGATGGCCACAAAAATTCCAGGAATCTACAATTTAAAATTTGAGGTATCTAAAAGCCTCTAGCCACTTGAAAGCCCACAGACACATTAATAATTCTTCTGAGTGCCATACTGTACAAAGTATTAGAAGTGGATATGGGAGGGAAGTGTGTCTCTGAGCTTGGTGAGTGAGTCTGGACAGCTACAGCATTGACATTTTATAACATATTTTGGCAATCTACAGAGTAAATGCAGGAACTTACATATTAGCATGGCATTCATAAAGCTGGTCATGTGTAAAGGAGCTTGAACATCCTGGCACCAATGGCAAGAGACCTATCTACCCCGGTTTCTCAGCAAAGAGGCCCAGGTTCCCTCCACTAACTGCAGCCTTTTCTATTAATAGGCCAATAAGGAAGCCCATCCCCCATTCTAGGGGTAAAGATAGTTCCCATCCATGGAAAATGGAGAATACACAGAAATTTAGAAACATCAGACACACTACCCAGGAAAACAAATGCAGCTGTTACTTAAAATCAAATAAAACACAACAAAACAACCCTTATTCTCACTGGAAGAATTAGGCATAGTTTAGAGAGCTTGTATCTGCAAATATATGTATTTAAATTTGAGAAAAGAGGGTACTTGAGAAATATTTAAACGTGTAATTAGCCTTTTCATGTAAGTGGCCCTTCTAAAAAAAATATTTATACATAGGTGACTATACATGTTCAAAATAATATCTTGATAAATCTGGGAGTGACAGGTATCCTGCCATAACTAACTCTTTCTTAGATGTCTATACAAGTACAGTTTTAACAGAAGACATGTCACCACAATTAGTGATCCCTAAAAATTCGTTTTGAAATAAAATGTCACTAGCAATCAATCATACAAATGTCAAACAAGTGTTTGCATAATGATCCTTTTATATAATATCATGGATAAATAAGGAGTTTCATTTATATAAATTTTACAGAGAATTGAAAGATTTGAACTTTATAGAAATCACTGTTTATGAAATTTTGAAATACAATTTTCTTCCAAAATAAATTTGCTTAAGCTAACATAACCTCTTTTGTGTTTTGTCCACTCAGAGTCACCAGCAACATGCATGTAAATCGCTGCACCACGTTTTGATTCAGTGTCTCCTGGGCCTGTTCTAAGTTGAGCTGAGTTGCTCCTTCACTGAGCAACAGCTGCACTTCTATTAAGGAAGCTAATGCGGATGGCCCCTCCTTCACTCTCAGTGCTTAGCATCTCTGCAGTCTCTCAAAAGACCCTTTTCCGTTTACCACTTCTAACTTTCTGTCCATCAAAACCCAGACAGAAGCCCTAGTTGGTTTGGCTCGGTGGATAGAGTGTCAGCCTTTGGACTGAAGGGTCCCAGGTTCGATTCCAGTCAGGGGCACATGCCCAGGTTGTGAGCCTGATCCCCAATGTGGGCCCGATCCCCAATGGGGGGCAAGTAGGAGGCGGCTGATCAATGATTCTCTCTCATCATTGATGTTTCTATCTCTCTTTCCCTCTCCTTCCTCTCTGAAATCAATAAAAATATATTTAAAACAAACCAAACAAAACAAAAACCCAGGCAGAAGTTTGTATTTTTGAAAAGCATATCTATTCAAAAAGGATAATTTTGACTCACTGCTAAATTTAAAAAGTTTCTAAATTAGAAACTATATATACACCTATTTTCCTCTTCTGCAAATTAACATGTGTGGCTTCTATAACAGATATTTTCTTCAAAGCTTAGCAGAATGTTTTGTAATTTATGCTCTTGAATATTCTACTTATGGCAAAATAACTGGATGTTCAAGCATCTAATTAATTAAGAAGATAATTTATTGTGGCTTGGAAGGTGGTATGGGTACAATACCTAACACTAATGTCCAATGAGTATCCATTAATATCACATGCATAAGTAGCTATGCCCGTCTCCCTCCCTCTCTCTTCCTCTCTCTCTCTATCTCTGTCTCTATCTCTATCTCTGTAGATATATATTCACTTATACAACATGTTTCCCGACCTTAAGTTACTTAATATAACTTAATATTGATTATTTTGTATATTTTAGATTCTTTTAGGTTCATATGTATGTATATATAGTATGAATAACATATTTTTAAAATTCATATCTAATCTTTTTATCTTGAAAATATTTCAGAAAACCAAATTTAAAGTATATCCATTCTTGCAACGTGGAATTTTCTAAACACCTTCCTAATTTTAAGAGAAAATACACTCATTTCTCCTCATTGCTCAGAAGAACTGAAGCAGCTTAAAACAGTCCACTGTAATGGTTCTCAAATTAAGGTTCTGGGACCAGCAGCATGAGCCTCATTCGTGACCTTTGTAGAAACGAAAATCCCCAGGCTTCTTCTAGGATCTACTAAATCAGAAACTCTACTCCCAGCAATCTATGTGTTAGGAGTCTCCAGGTGATTCCAACACACAAGGTAGTTTAAGAATCAAGAAGAACAGGAGAATAATTGAAGGAGAATCCATGTGCCCACTTACTGCTGACTCCAACTCTTGTGATTTCTAGCCACATCCTATCAAAAGGCACAACCTCAGTCAACCTACTCTAAAAGCTGTGCCATCTGTTATTTTACCTATTGATTAGTTGGTGGTATAGTGAGCAGTTATGTGAACTTTTGGTACATTCATAATCTATAAGAAATCACAAAGCATCCATATGCCAACTGCAAAAACACATTAGAAAATGCTAATCCTTCCCAATGAATAACCCACTTCCACAGCCTCTGTAGCCAAAACACCAGTCTTGACTTTACTACGACAGGTGTAACCTTCAATAAGCCATTTGTATTTCTAAATTTTATTTTGGGGATTAGAAAAGAAATGTGGTATTTCTCATTTAAAAAGTTGCAAAAAAAAGCAATAAAGATAACAAACCAATTAAAAATAAAAAATTTTACTGTTATTAAATATTTTTAAAGAAAGTGGTATTTTATATAAAAATTAACATTTTTCAATATAATAACTGTTATTATTATTCAAAAAGTAGAAGTAAGATTATTTTCACAAAGATTGATTTTTCTTATATGAATCTGAAGAAATTGCTGGAATGAAAAGGCAAGTAACAACCTGTATAATAAAAGGCTAATATGCAAATTGTCCCCTTGAACCAGGAGTTTGACCAGGAGTTCGAACGTTCGAACAGCCTGCAGTCCCTCTCCCAAGCTGGTCCTGCCCCAGATCACCCCCCATTGGGGGTGGGGCCAGCCAGCTAACCTCCCATGTCTCCTCCCCCAGCTGGCCTGCCTGATTGCCCCAATCAGGGCCAGGCCAGCCAGACCCCATTTGTGCACGAATTCACGCACTGGGCCTCTAGTAGGTAAAAAAAGTCCATTTTCTTAGAAACATTTGTGTGCTTCAAATTCAGGAATAGCCACATTTCTCATGTCAGAGGCACTTTTCCATTGTCAACTACAGCCACAAATAGAACCTGGAAAAGTCCAAAGATTACAACATTCTATGAAAAAACTATTCTGGCCACTTGAGTTTTGTACTAGTATCCTTTGTAGTAGGACAATAAAAATGGAAACTACCTGTGCTAAATTCATCTGTGGCTCAAGTTTCCCCTACTTAACCACTTCAGTTTTGGAGGACTAGGGAGTAGCAGAAAAAAATAGAAATATTTGAGTAAAATCAGAGGGTAAGTTGGTCTATAATTAGAGACTTAAAACTCAACATCTGATTTAAGCTCTATTACAAAAGTGATTTTAATCAATATATTTCCTAATAAGATATAAAATAAAACATTTATCATTTTGCTTCGACAACTAATAAAAATTGTTTTGAAGAATGCTGATTGACTCATTCATAACCGATAAGAAATCATGAAACATTCAAGGGCCAACTGAAAAAAAAAAAAAATATATATATATATATATATATATATATATATATATACACACACAGACACAAAGCTAAGATTTATAATGACTACTGTCATAACTGTGCAAGTATTTTTTTCTTTAACCAATTTGCAAGTTACTGCCTATATTTGTCATTTTTCCATATAAATTCCTCTATCATTTGCTTCCTCTTTTAAAAAGTAAAATTTCAATAATATGTGCAAAAAATGTCCTTATATCTTGTACAAACTTCAAAGACTGAGAAAATACATGTTTTTACTCTAAAATGCTGATCATATTAAATATTTTGGGTGGCGTCTAATTTTACTGCAGTCATTCTGACTAGTCCAGGAGATGTGCAATCACTTTCCCTGCCCCCCCGCCCATGAGGTTAATCACAGTACTTGAACTTTATGGTAATCGAGCCGGAACTTCAATGACAGTCTCAACAAAGGACTACAGAATAAAAATGTCATGTTTTTTGGAACAAAATACAATGTTTCACTCAAAAGCTGTCACCTTTGCTTAGACTCTTTTACTTTCATCATTCAAAAGCTCCACCCATTTAAAGCAGGAAGGGTACTCAAGTCTCCTGAATAGTTTACATTAAGCTATGCTAAAGACAGAGGAATGCACTAAGTAATCTTTTAATGTTCTTTTCATTTGGGGAGGATATAGTATGACATATTAGAAATAATATTTGCTTTCCAGACATTTAGTAAGCCACATAAGGCTCACTGTTCTCATCTAAAAAATGAGAGTACTATTTTCTTTCAAGCATCTCTATGAGAATTACGTGACAAAAGCAATGTAAAATACTTAGTATGGCATCTGGCACATAGTAGGTACTTCTTTTACATCACTTTCCGTACAAGCTGTCTGAAATGGAAATTCTTATGTGAATGAGTGTTGAGGACATGCTCTCAGGTAAAACCTAATGGGTGTGAAGGAAGCAGGACAGGAAAGGAATAAAAAGCTCATCAAAGATGTGGGTTAGTTCAGTTGTTTGCTGGAAAATGGCTCTCAGAGAGAATAAGAAAAAAGAAACAAAGCCATGATTTTTAGTGTGTGTGTATTTCTCTGGAATAAACACTCTCACCACAGTCCATTTTAAGCGATCCATATGCTGGCACTGAACAAGGGTTTGCAGGAAATGCCAGGAGCCAGCTTCAGGGCCAGCTGGCCCCAGCACTCCACAGGGATTTCCAGCATGTGCACAGCACCGCAGAGTTTTCCCACCCAGACCCAAGGAGGCAGGCCTTAGAATACCAGCATCAGCCAGTCACTCACTGTGGGATACCCTGGGGAAGGGACTCAGCTCCACAGGCTCCCATCAGCCAAGGGCAACACCCAGGAAAGAGCTCGGCTGTAACCTGTTACCAGCCCGTAGTCCACAGAGCTGGAAGGTGAGAGCTTCTGCCTGATAAAGGCGATGCTGGTGGGCAGCGATGCCATCCAATATAGCGCTCAACCTATAAATAGGTTAGTATACTACTCAGCCATCTCGGTGACACTTACAGTCCCGATGCACCTTAGTAAGAGTCTGTTCCATCAATTTATCAGATAGACCAAATGACATTAGCGCAGGCTTAACAGGTGGTATTAATACTTAGTGTAGTATCTTTCCCATACATGGATCCTGTGGTCGAGCAAAGGATTTCCTCCCCTTTCCCATTATACTTTTAAAAATCAGGACCTTAGACCCTTTCATAAAATCAGAGGCAGCAGCTCTATGTCACCCCAGCATTCTAATATGAAAAGAGACAACCAAGAACTCTGTGGAGATGAGCATAAAGCCAACATCGTAAAACTGTCTCTGAATAAAAGTAGAGAAAAAGTATAGGAGTCTTGATTTCTGCTGCTATTTGCGTTGGAAGAAGGTTGATTTACCCTGTAGGCAGTTCTTCAGTCAGCGATCACTGACTGATTACATCCTACATTTCTCTCATCCTCTCCTTTGGAGGTGCTAGATCCCAAGTAAATGGCAACAGTAAACCATGAGAATTTAATGGGCAGTTAGGATTTCAAGATTTAATGATTAAAATTAAATCTGCAAAAACCCAGCAAACTAAGTAACAAATGAATATATTCTGAATCAAGAATATGGCCACAAAACCTAGGAAAAATAAGTCAGAATATTTGAAATATTTAAAATAAATAAAAATATTACAGCTAAAGTGAGATAGTTTTAAGAGGATAGATATACAGTCTTATATCTGTCTGTGTATCTGTCAATCAATCAATCTACATATCATATGTCTGTATCTAAAGTCTTTAAAAGGCCAGAGGTGGTAAGAATCGAAGGAACTTACATAGGTTTTATAGGTTGCAGGAACTAAAAGTTTAGACCACTTAAACTGCATGAAAATCCTTATCCTTAATTAATAGTTTCCAAATGTTCATTGAACCTCTTAAAATTTCTTAATTGGACAACTTTAAAACTCTGATGAAGATTTTACTTATAGTGAGGTGTACTAGTAAATATGAAATTATAATGTTCTAAAGCAATATTTTGGCAACATCTCTTATTTATTTTGCAAATTGTCTGAATTTATCAGTTTTGATTGGTTAGAATTGTACCTGCCTTTTTTTTTTTTTTTTTTTTTTACATCTTTCTATTTAGCATCACAAAAAGTTCCTGAGAAATCTCTTGGGGGGGGGGGGGGGGCAGGGAGAAGCTGTATTTAGCCCTAGCCTGTTTTGCTAAATGGACAGAGTTTTAGCCCTCAGACTGAAAGGTCCCAGGTTCTATTCTGGTCAAGGGCAGGTAACTGGGTTGCAGACTGGATCCCAGGCCCTGATCCCCCAGGGGCGTGCTAGAGGCAACCAATCTAATGTGTCCCTCTCACATCAATGTTTCTTTCTCTCTGTCTCTCCCCCTCCCTTTCACTCTCTAAAAATCAATGGAAAATATCCTTGGGTGAGGATAAAAAAAATCTGTATTGAATGGAAACAAAGATAGTAGATATGATAATAGAAATACTACAGCATATATGAAAATAGGCCTGTTAAGGTAAGAAATACTATAATAACCGTTTTCTAATTGAAGGATACTGCAAACAGTGAATAGCTTTGAGTTAAGCAGTAACTCAAAAATTACTTTTCAATCATAACATGACCTTACATTAAATCCTAATTTATGTGCATACTAGTAGCCCAGTGCACAGATTCATGCACATTAAAAGGAAATTAATTAGAAGAAATATTTTAATATCGCTATTCACCCTTTCTCTATGATAGAAGTGTCAACCAAATTCACGACAGGCAATGGCAGATCAAAGCACACATGTGCGATTGGTGACAGCGAGAGCTTTATATGTATCACGCATGCGCAAATAAATGTTTATTTTTAAATTGCCAGTGTGCGTCATATGTACCGGCCAGTCAGACAGACGGACGGTTGGTCACTTAGCCTTTTACATACTGTATATAGGTAACTTTTTATACTTTGTTTCTATCATAAAAATTGTATGTTTACATGTATATTCTTAAGAACTACCTTTTGAAAATAGGTAAACTTGACTCTTAAAAATGCATGAGGTGGGGCAGAGGGCAAGAGGTGAAATGAACACAATGTAAGTGGGACTGAATGAACCAGGTCGGAGAGTTCTGCTTTGCTCTGTTTAGTGCTACCATGAGTTCAGCATAGGTGGAAAATCTGTTATACTCTAATGTATTCTGAAAGAGATTTGAGAAACACCAACACTCCAGGCTTTGCCCACATAGCCATCCAAGTTAATCAGTCTTTGTTTCCAGAAACGTGGGACGCTGAAGACAGTAGTCATCAACTTTCAAACATAAATAAAAAAGGCATTGAATATCTAGATGGTAGTTCAAAAAGATAACACCCAGATGCACTCACATACATATACATGAAGATCTTAGTAAGATATTAATTTAAACACCAAAAAGAGGACATGTCATTGAAACTGTGTGGATGTAGAACCTAAAACAAATCTAAGAAACATTAATTTTATGCTACCAATTAACACATACTTAAATTATACCATTGGTATTCACTTTAACTACTGCATTGTCTTACTGTTTTATTCTAGTAAATTGTTAATAAAAAATTATGCAAATGGGATTACTACCAACTAAGATCTGGCTCTATTTTATTTCCATAAGATCTTAAGTTCCTCAAACATCAATGCGCCCATTAAAGGGATTTTAGGTAGTAATCCTTTGATATCCTATACTCCTGAATAAAATCCTGTACCCTGACACTGAAAATACATTGCAATATGTTCGCCCCATCTTGCATCTGTAGGAATAGAGTAGTACAAAACAGCTTGACTATTAGAGGCAATAGATTTCTTTATGAAGTTCAAGAACACAAAATGTACTTGGACCTGGGTTCAAAACTTATTATACTGCTCAGCCTGTGTGGGTCAGTGGTTGAGCATCAACCTGTGAACCAAGAGGTCATGGTTCAATTCCCTAGGTTTTGGGCTTGATCCCCAATGTAGGGCATGCAGGAGGCAGACAATCAATGATTCTCTCTTATCATTGATGTTTCTATCTCTCTCTCCCTCTCCCTTCCCCTCTGAAATCAATAAAAAATATACATTTTTTAAAAATTTATTATGCATGCAACACTAGACAAGTTTACTTCTCTAAGCTTCAGTTTAAGACATCATTGATGTTTCTATCTCTCTCTCTCTCCCCCTTCCTCATTAATAAAATAAAGATAGTAGTAACTGCATGATCGAGTTGTTGTCAGGACTATGTAAAATAATGTACCTAAAGTTGTCAACACTGCCCTAGCTGATTTGGCTCAGTGGATAGAGCATCAGCCTGCAGACTGAAGGGTCCCGGGTTCAATTCCAGTCAAGGGCACATGCCCAGGTTGCAGGCTTGATCCCCAATAGGGGGCCTGCGAGAGGCAGCCGATCAATGATTCTCTCTCATCATTGATATTTCTATCTCTCTCTCCCTCTCCCTTCCTTTCTGAAATCAATATATAGATATATATATATATATATATATATATATATATATATAGTTGTCAACACTATACTTGGGACATCTTATGTGCTCAGAAAATGTTACCTATTCCAATTATGCCTGGATTTTGGCTACAAACTTCTTACCCAAAGCCATGCAGAGATGTCATAATCTTCTCCTGAAAACTGAGACCTGGACATGTGCATCGAATTGTAATACATAGTCTTACCCACTTAGATTTGGTAAAAACTTAAAAATATAATTTCTTTCCACACCACTTGTTGCCAGAAATCCAAAGTTTGACAACCAAATTTTTGAAAATGTAGAAAGTCTGGAAAATTGGGAATTAGATTTTTTGAATACAGGCAAGCAGAGGCTAAGATGTTGGAGGTATACAGCTGAATGTCCAGTAATTCTCTAAAGGCCTAAAATTTGATAGTCATAATATTTATTTAATCAAATATCTCATTTAATTTATTGGGAAGATACTGGTAGCAAAGTTGATGCATACTATTTGGAAATATGGAGTAAATACCTGAAGAAGCAGACTTCAACATGGGGAGACTTAAAGTTGGAAATTGATGACAATACAGGAGGCCAATACTTCTATATTCTTACTTTTTAAAAAGTAAAATACTTCCTTTATAAAGTAAAACTAACAAAACATAAACGCCACAAAAAGAAGAATGTTTTAAAGAGAAATTTTCATCAGTGGCAATACAGTTATTTCATTAGCTTGACAGGAGAAGTAAAATGTATATATTTATTAACATAAGCAATTCAGGGGGGAAAGCCTCATTGGTTCGGTACATTTTGAGACATTTCACAAAAGTTAATACCTTTAATGAAATGGAGCATAGAATATTTTTTTTACTACAGAGGATAAAATGTGAATGACACTGTTCCCTTGCGCAGTCCTTAGTCAAGAAAAACCTGTGCTGACCTCAGTGGGGATTCGGGCTCTGATAAAACTACATAATGAGGCCCAGAGGCACTTCATGAAGGAATCCATTGCCTCATAAGGAGGAAGGCGAAATGTGTAAAATGGTATCACAGTCCAATAAAATATATAACAATTTCATCAAATATGCTCTTCTAAGCATTCACTAAGATGCAACCAGGTGAGAAAAAAGATGATAACCTTTTTTATTTAGTGTGCTTGAAGATCAGACAGCCTCAGATCAATTTTAAATGTATATTTTTCTTATTCACCTGGAGAAAATTTCAAAGGTGACTTTGCTTGGAACAAAGTCATAGGACCACAATGACAAGAAAACACAAAGGAGACAGAAATGCTGTCATTTTCCCCACCTTGTATTCCACAACTTAGCAAATGAGAATGCCCGAGGCTAGCACAGTGTGTGTTTTGACTGTGGTCAGTCCATCAACAAATACACAGTCTGTGCTAATTTGTGCTATGTCCTGGGAAAGAGTAAGGATCAAGCCAGAATGTTACTGAGTTAGCTGAGTGTGCCTCAGACTTTTAGGTGTACATAAATCACTTTGAGATCTTGTTAAAATGTAGGTTTTCATTTAGCAGGTCTTGCGTGGTGCCTGCGAGTTTGCATTTATAATATACTAGAGGCCCCATGCACGAAATTCGTGCAAGAGTAGTCCTCCCTTCCCCCAGCTGCTGCTTCCCTCTGGCACCCGGGACCCCGGTTTCGCTCCGGCCACCAGCAGGCACCTGGGACCCGGGTTTCCCTCGCATCCCTGGCTTCATCCGGAAATGACATCTGTTCTAATTAGCATATTATGCTTTTATTATTACAGATTACTAGGAGAGGCCCATGCTGCCTCTCTGTGGACCACACTGCTTAGCAAGGTCTTTCAATGCACAAAATAGTCATTCAGTCCTACACAGAGTCCAGGTTCATCATGAAAAGAGCATAAAAAGCAGCCCAATTTATGTTCTACCACGAGAATATAGAGTTTTCAACTTATTATTATTATAGTCAAAGAACTAGTCAATTCAAAGCCCTCTGGGTGAACCCAAGATTCACACTGAACATTTTCCCAGGGACATCTCAGCAGAGATGAGGTCACCAGGGACTGCTGCAGCATGATGAGGCCCTTGGATGAGCTCTGTGTGAGCACCCAGCACTGCACCTGGGAACATTTCTTGATAAAACCACACTCCACACATTGACACTAGCTCAGGAGCTGGAAGCCTGATTTAATGAAAAATCAAAAGTAGAGAAGTTGGGGATACTATTCCAAATGTAAATTACAGCCCAAAATAGGCTAAGAAATTATGTCTTTAAAGTTTATTAAATCTTTAGGGCATCTGGGGTGGTGAACACATAATATAATATACAGATGATATATTGCAGAATTATGCATCTGAAACCTATATGCTTTTATTAAGAAATGTCACCCCAAAAAATTCAATATAAAAGGGAAAAATAAAATACATGTTTCCATTCCCTAATCCTATTTACTTAGCAAGAAAAATTTCCCCAGAATGTGAAGAGGTAAACAAAACTCTCATGCTTACAAATTCATTAGCAAGTGTCTTAAATAATAGGTTTTTGCAAACCCATATATCTGAGTAAGATACTTGAAGAATGTAAAATACTTATGTTGTAATATCTTATTATGATATATTTCATTTTCACTTTTACTAAGACTATATAATACATTTATAACAATTCTCTCCAAAAAATAAATGACAGAAAATCTCAAACTAACACAATAAAACTTCACTCTAATATTTTAATTTGTAATAAATATTAACCATGTTGTCTATTATTAGAATTATAATGGGATTTTATCTTGTGTCCTGTTTTAAATAGGAAACATGAATTAGCTATATGCTATATTGTTGTTCTTACAGAAGTAAAAATATCCATGGTTTAAAAAAAATATTTTAAAGACCCAGCTTCTATTTAACAAAAAAACTTTATTAGCTGATGAAATCATGGTCTAATAACCAATTAAAATTAATGTAATTTAGAATGTCATTCACAGATAAGGTTTGATAAAGCCATGTGTTAAGGTGTTAACACAAATATTTATATTTTTATTTGAATATGTTGTTACTGTTCAAATTTATTGGTATAGGCAATTCTGAATGAAACAATGTTTAGCTATAGCAAGAACAATTAGTAAATATAACACTTATTGACATTTTAACATTCTGTGAAACTGCTTACATTTACTAGGGGGAAAACGATGAAGATAATTAAAGTGTGGATAATATAAAGGAATGCATATAAATTTAAAATTAACGAAGTATTTGTAGGGCATGTAATGCCTACATCCGCATGAACATATGGTTAATTTTAGAACTAGTATACTGACTGCCAAAGTTTATTTTAATATTTTCAACCTTAATATGGTAATGTAATGGGTGATTTTTGTTCATATTTACTTATAACTAATCAAACAGAAATAGAAAAAATAATTTCACCAGCCTCTGGACAAAATAAAGACCAGTAATGTATTTGATTCAATTATTTATAACCTAAATTGTTTTTAAAAAACACACAAATGTAACATTACTATTATAAATCTATTAAAATAAAATTATTTAATGTGCACCATTATTTTTGTAGCCATTTTACATCTATACGAAATAAGCTGTCTCCCCCTTGAGTGTGTTCAGTTTATCAGTCAATCATTCCCAAATTACGGTGTTAAAGATTACTTAGGAGCAAGTGGTTTAGAAAGAAGATGATGATAAAATAATTGTTTCTTAGGTGTTTGTATAAAGGACATAAAATTGAGTAACAAGGGCACAATATGGTTAAGTCAGACCCTTGGGTTTAAATTATGACTCCGCCACTAAAAAGTTATGTGACTTTTAAGATGTCATTTAACTTTACTAGATCTCAGTTTTCTCATTAATAAAACAGGGGTAATAACAGTACCTACCAAAGTGGTTGATATAACATAGCATAAGTAAAGCCTGTATTAGAGCCGTGCATGACACTTAGAAGTAAGTGTGACCTAGTTTTATACCAAGTAAGTTTTTCAGGCTATTTACACAATTTATATAAATACAGAAAGTAAACTGACAAACTAAATAGATCCAGAGATATGGAAGCATGGAACAGACTGATGAATCTCAGAGGGGAGGGGGGAGATTAACCAAAGCACTTGTATGCTTATATGCATAACCCATGGACACAGACAATACTGCTGTGAAGGGCTAAGGGTGGGGGTAGGGGCGGGGGTAGGGGAAGTCAATGGTCAATGGGGGGAGGGGAGAGACATCTATAACACTTCCAACAATAAAGATACATTTTAAAAAGAATATAAAATATGTTTCTTCATTTAAAAATACATAAATGTAAATAGCTTGATCTTAACATATTACATAGGTTCAAGTACAACATGTGCTCCTTCTTTTGCAAATGATTCTATAGTATAAGGATCTTCTGTTGAGTTTTCAGATGACCTAAGCAAGGTGTAATGGTCATCTCACTGCAGCTTGAACAATATGAGAAAGAAGAAGAAAACACACGACTTGGGGTGATTCCCATGTTCGGGACAGAGAAGAAGTTAGCACCAGTGGCCTGTTTGCAGAGGATGGTCCAGGTTGTCCCAAAAGGCCAGTCATTGCTGCCCAGTGTGGGGCACTATTCCAGCCCTGAAGAAGAGGGCTGGCATGAGCAGTCAGACAGCCTCTGCACTGGGCACACAGCTGAGATCCCACCTTGAAGGTGGACTGTGATACTGGGTTTTGTGACGGTCACAGCTAAGGACAAGGGAGGAAGCGGAATCTGTATCTTATGATAAAATCAAAATGAAAACGGGAAAGAGGATGGGACATGTCTGTAAGAATAGAGAATGGAATCCAAGCCGCAAGTAGAATTAAGAAGAAATATAAATTCCCTCAGTGTATGACAGTTCTATGTTCTTAGAGACTTTATATGATAAAGATCAATCATATAATGGAACTAGGCAATTTGATGTCTTTATTTTATTTCAAAGATGGATATTGGAAGTTCTTATCATTACTGCCTTTCCACTGACACTCCTCAAATGCATGCCTTCCTCGTTTTTCATCTGGTGACTGCCTTCACCTGTGCCCTTGCTTCTATGCTTGCCTCCTAAAATCCCTATGTTAAAGCAGACCATATAATGCTCCACTTGAAGTCTTGAGATGCCTTGCTATTTTACTGATGAAACATGTATCATATGACTCATGGCTACTTCTCCAACATCTGTGCCCCTGATGGTCCATATGCAATAGGCACCCTGTCTGCTTTCAGTTCCTTGAATACATCCAAGTAGAAGCCCGATGCATGAAATTCGTGCAGGGGTAGGGTCCCTAGGCCTGGCTGGCGATTAGTGCCAATGAGGGCCTTCCAGCTGCTGGCAAGGGCCTTCCTTCATTCCGCACCACCCCCGGGTGGTCAGTGCATGTCATAGTGAGCAATCGAACTTCCAGTCTCCCGGTAGAACGCCCAAAGAGACACTTTGCATATTAGCCTTTTATTATATATATACTAGAAGCCCGGTGCACAAAATTTGTGCACGGAGGTGGGTTGTCCCTCAGCCCAACCTGTACCCTCTCCAATCTGGGACCCCTGGAGGGATGTCCGACTGCCCGTTTAGGCCCGATCCCGGTGGGCAGTTGGATCCCTAAACGGGCAGTCGGACATCCCTCTCACAATCCAGGACTGCTGGCTCCCAACTGCTTGCCTGTCTGCCTTCCTGATTGCCCCTAACCGCTTCTGCCTGCCAGCCTGATCACCCCCTAACCACTCCACTGACAGCCTGGTTGATGCTTAACTGCTCCCCTGCCAGCCTGTTTGCCCCCAACTTCCCTCCTCTGCCGGCCTGGTCACCCCTAACTGCCCTCTCCTGCAGGGTTGATCATCTCCAACTGCCCTCCCTTGCAAGCCTGGTCCCTCTCAACTGCCCTCCCTTGCAGGCCGGGTGCCTCCCAACTGCCCTCTCCTGCTGGCCATCTTGTGGTGGCCATCTTGTGTCCACATGGGGGCAGGATCTTTGACCACATGGGGGAAACCATATTGTGTGTTGGAGTGATGGTCAATCTGCATATTACTCTTTTATTAGATAGGATAGAGGCCTGGTGCAGGAGTGGGGGCCAGCTGGTTTGCCCTGAAGGGTGCCCCGGATCAGGGTGGGGGTTCCCTTGGGGCATGGAGCGGCCTGAGTGAGGGGCCTGTGGTGGTTTGCAGGCCAGCCACAACCCCTGGCAACCCAAGCGGAGGCCCAGGTATCTGGAATTTATTTTCCTTCTACAATTGAAACTTTGTAGCCTGGAGCAGAGCTACAAAGGGTGGTGCGGAATGAAGGAAGGCCCTGGCCAGCAGCTGGAAGGCCCTCATTGGCACTAATTGCCTGCTGCTCCCTCCGTGGCCGGCAGCCATTTCTGTGGCAGTTAATTCACCTTCTATAATTGAAACTTTGTAGCCTTAAGCGGAGGCTGGGCCTGGACAGGGTGTGCAGAAAGCTTTGCTTCCCCTGTTGCCGCCGGCAACCCTGGCTTGCTCTCTCAAGCTCCGTTCTGCCGCCATTTCTGTTTGAATTTGTTTACCTTCTATAATTGAAACTTTGTAGCTTGAGTGGAGGCTTAGGCCTGCAACAGCTCCCGGAAAGCTTGGCTTGCTCTGTTACCTGGGAAACCTTGCTCTCTGCGGCTGTAGCCATCTTGGTTGGGTTAATTTGCATACTTGCTCTGATTGGCTGGTGGGCGTGGCTTGTGGTGTATCGATGGTACGGTCAATTTGCATATTACCTTTTATTAGGTAGGATAGATAATTTTAAACTATAGGATAATTACATTTGCTGTCATCTTTATTTTGAATATTTAACCCTAAGGATCTTCACATGGCTGGCTCCTGTGGATCTTTCAATCCCCCCCCCCCCCCCAAAAAAAAAATATATTCACTGAGTGGCCAGATTATTATGATCTCTGAACGCATAATAATCTGGCTACTCAGTGTATTTGTATCTCAAATGGGTACCAAAAGTATTCTAGACTTTTGCTGGAGATCAACCACCTATTTGCCCTGAGCTTTCTATCAGCCAGTACAAAGGGGAAAACTGATCAGGTGCACGATTTATAGTATCTTTGATATCAAATAAATGAGGTACTCAAGAGAAGTACACTGAGTGGCCAGATTATTATGCGTTCCGAGATCATAATAATCTGGCCACTCAGTGTATATATCCTCTACAGAAAGTTCCTCCCTGTCCAGACAGTGTAAAATAGACTCATCCCTTAACTGCTCAGTTTCTCAGCTACTCCCTATCACTTTTCCTAGTTTGTACACAGCATGATCAACATGTAAATGATCTTGGTTATTTATTAACTGTCTTCCTATTAGAATGAAATCTCCTTGAGGGCAGAGACATTGCCTATGTTTCCAAAGTCTAACACATAGTAAATACATCTGTTGAAGAAAGGAATAAAATGACAAAGAGTCTCCGGGGAAAAGGGGATTTGCCTACAAGTGGGAATGGGGTGTTTATTTGTATTTCCAGCTCCATGGGCTATATTAACCCCCAATGTGACTATATTCAGAGTAAGGAAGTATTTAAGGTTAAATGAGATCATTGGAGAGATTGCCAGGGCACTGATGGGAGTAGTGTCCTTATAAGAAGAGACACCAAAGGGCACTCACTCTGGTTCTCTCTCTCTCTGTCTCCCCTTGACCCACCCACCCCTCATCCCCTGCACATACTGAGGGAAGGTCACCTGAGGGCATCGTGAGAAGGCATCTGTAAGCCAGGAAGAGAGCTCTCATCAGAAACCAAGTCTTCAGAACCTTCATCTTGGATGTCTAGCCTCCAAAACTGAGAGAAAATAAACTGATGTTATTTAAGCCAACCAGCCTATAGTATTTTGTTATGGCAGCCAGAGCCATAAGACTAAGACAAAAGCTATGAGGAACTCTGGGGAAAGGAGATAGTCAAAATGTGGCAAAGAGAAATGCTATGATAGGAAAGAATTTGTCATTTACAGAGGATTACTGTTGCGAGGACATATGTATCATGTTAACAAACTAGCTATCATGAGTCCCTAGGGAGTTTGTAATTAGCCAGGAACAAGAGAAGGGCAAGAAAAAGTATCAACGGTTAAAGTATAGGTACAAATGAAGACATAGCAACATACCTGTTTCTAGACAGAAAAAGGAAAAAAAAAAGAAGCCATATGAAAAAGGAAATTGACAGCATACAGGACAGGAAATGTCTTGTCCATATTTTGCACAGAGTTATGAGTGACATATTTTGAAGTTACCCAGGGAGTTAACACTCATCTCTGGGTTCCGGAGATGCTAGATTCCCTGTAAGTTTCAGAAAGCCTGAAGCCGAGGGGCAAGCAGGTGTCACATAGGAAAGACAGTGAAGGAAACAGAAAACCAAGAGAAGCCACCTCCCAGCTGCAGGCCGCCTCGGTGAGACGTAAGGTCTTCACACCATGGTGCTGCCAGCATGGAGCAGCTATGTGTCCATGCGTCAGTTAGGGCCCAGGGTTCCGGAGCACACTTAGGTACTCACTTACGTAACTTTGTGATGAGCGTGCTATCCAAGATGTCCAGGGAGGCAACCCGGTTCCCTCATCTCAGGTTTGCCCAGCAAAAAGTGGGAATAGGCAGCAAACGCTCATGAAATTCATGGCCTGGTGAACTTGGAAACAGGAGAGCACTAACCAAGAACAGTGGTCGGTCCAGGGGGGCGGCTTCTTTAACTCGGTAGGGCCCTGCCTGATGCAGCTGGTAGGAGAGAAAAAAAGGGGCCCTTCCCACCTCCGTCCATTACAACAACGTCCATCCTGAACTCACTCCCCCACCTTAGTCAACCGCCACATTCTCAATGATCATGAACAGTCCTGCCCTCTGACTCGGCCCCTGTTCCGATCCTCCCCTGAGGCACAGCGCAGCTCCTCACCACAGCTCATTTCCTTCCAGCACCACGGTTCTGATTCCCTGGACTCCGCTGCCCCCATCCACTTCTGACCTGCGAGCGTCTGTTCTGAGGCACTGGTGTCCCAAAGATTTCGATTCAGCCTCTTAAGTAGAGGGCAGACACATCCCAGCTACCCCTAAGTGTTTCTCCAGGAGGGAAGAACCAGAACCTGCCCGACGCCCCGCACACAGTGAACTTTCAGCAAACCTATTGATTTCATTTCTCAGGGAAAGTTACCTAGGGACACTCAGGCCCCTATCATGTCACAAACAGACTCTGTCAATAGCCTCCTACCTCGGGTTCCAACTTTTCTCCACTTCCAGTCTATCAACCGTGACACAGCGCACTGTCGAGGTCTGAAGAGGTACTCAGTAAACATCTTGCATTGATTAAGACACACTCCTGGCCACTTTTTCTGTAAAAGCATTCTTTTTTTAAAAAAATCTTCATTGTTGAAAGTATTACATACTTTTTTTCCTCCTTGACCCCTTCTGGTGGTCCCCTCCTCCCCCCCTACCCCCCCGCCCCTCTGCCCCAGGCCTTCACCACACCACTGTCTGTGTCCATGGGTCATGCATATATGCATACAAGTTCTTTGGTTGATCTCTTCCCATCCACCCACCTATCCCCACCTTCCCTCCGAGATTCGACAGTCTGTTCCATGCTTCTGTGTCTCTGGATCTATTTTGTTCCTCAGTTTACATAAAAGCATTCTTTAAGTAGAAAAATAAATTGGGAGGAGGAGGTTGAGATGTTATATTACTTTAATATTTCTGATTTGTCCAACTGTTTCATTTTGCTAAACATAATGTAGGTTAATAATAATCACTAATAATAATCTTGTTCTTAGATATTTTCCTCAGTATATTAAAGTACCTTGGAAACTATTATTTTAAAATAATCATCGGAAATGTGCACGCACACGGCTAGAGAACTTAAACGACTTACACTGTGTTATGCGAGGACTTGGTGTTATGAATAGGACTGGAGAATCTGTCCCTGATTCCTAGTCTAACATTTTAAAAAGTGCAAAATTTCAAAGAAATAATATCCTTCTTACTAGCTCATGTAACTGACACGTTTATTTCTTGGCAACAATAGTGAAACATTTGTCAGAAATAGCTCTGCATTAACTTCTAGTTGCTAAAGAACACTATAATCCATCACTGTCAATCTTGTTGCCTTTGCAACATGAGTAGGTTTTTTTCCCAAACAACAGACACAATTTCCCAGGGGTCATGTTTATTAACCACACAAAGTCTTACTCTGTCTCATATATAATGTGGTCCATTTAATGGCCCATCTGCTAAATGAATATGGTTTGAAAAGAGCTCCCCCTCCTTCGCTCATCAAAGGTAGACATTCAGAAGAAAAAGATTCATTGCCAATAAAATTAATAATGTAAGGCTCTCCACTTAATAGTTTAATCTCTACAGTTTCCCATCCAGGCCATAAAATATGAATGAGGAGTCCAATGGTTTCTTTGACAAGAATATAGTTTGAGTCATTCATCTATAGATATATATATATAAAAGCCTAAGCGACCGTTTGACTGGTAGCAATGACATGCACTGACCACCAGGGGGCAGACGCTCAATGCACAGGCATGGGAACATGGAACAGGCTGATGAATCTCACAGGGAAGCGGGGGAGGGAGGGAAGAGATTAATCAAATATCTTATATGCATACTAGAGGATTGGTGCACGGAATCGTGCACTGGTAGGGTCCTTGGCCTGGCCTGCGGGGATTGGGTCGAAACCAGCAGTCCAACACCCCCTGAGGGATCCTAGATTGCGAAAGGGTATAGGCCAGACCGAGGGACCCCACTGGTGCATGAATCTATGTACCGGGCACATAGTTTAAAATATAATTGACTATGACTTACTTATTTCATGAATATGTCCAGTTTTGTACCAAATAAAGCTATGTAAGATCCTTTGTGTTCCAACTAATATTATTATTTGAAATCAACTTCTCGGCAACCATAAAGGGCATATTCATGGGAGACTGTCAAATCTGTCTGGTGAAAAGTCTTAAATAAAACTGTCTATTGTCAGCGCTCCCTCACACAATACAATTACCTGCTTCTTAAAACTTGGGGGAAAAATAAAGATCCCTTCTTCTATTTATCAAAGAAATACCGTATTTTCCAGCGTATAAGATGACTTTTTAACCCAGGAAAATACGGGACACTCCCTTTAACTTTTGAAAGTCCCTTGGGTCATCTTACACTGACACTCACTAATGAAATTAACCTTCTCTCCCAATTTCCAGTTTTAGATTCTGCTCACTTCATGACTACTCTCCCTTTCCCCCACTCAGGAAGTCCATCTTCTCCTAGGAGGCATCCCCTGTCCCAAGCCAAGGATCATACCTAAATCCACAATTAATCCAAGTTGGAAACGTGGACAGAAGGACAAATTTAGCTTGGATTTTGCCATCATCACATGAATGTTCAACTTTTTTTTTTTTAAATTTCAGATGGTTTTTATGCAAAGGTTCTCAAAAGAAATAAAACAGAAAAATCTAACCACCTGATCAAATGTACAGTTCAAAAAATGTATTTTGGTGTTTAACAATAAGTCCTAGGACAGAAAACTTCGGAGCTATCTTGAATCAGATTACCACTGGAAAGTTTGTGGCACTAGTAAAAATAAATAAATAACTCTCTTGATCATGTAGATACAAAAATATTTTTTTCAATCTGTACAAAAGTTCTTTCTTAATAAATTAATTTTTAATAATTTAATGGCTGTTCACTATGTGATGTTTAACTGACTTTTTTTTTTTTTTTTATGTACAGAGGTTATGTTTCCCAAATCTTACAGATGAGTATGGTACTTAGGTCAGACATTTCTAGCAACAACTTTGCTCTCTCCTCCAAATGAACTATCAAATCTCTGTCTTAACTAATACAAAAGTATAAAGCAGTGAGACCCCTGGGGTCCTAAATGTACTAGGTACAAGGAGGGTATTGCATTCAGTCTGGACTTTCATTTCAGGAAGCACAGAACCAAAAATAACACAACTTCTTCTTTTTTTTTTTTTTTTTAAAGTTATCTTCTGACTAATTTTCACTAGAATCTACCTTCTCAAAGTGGCAAGGACTTCTGAAACTATGAAATGTCACTGACATCTGTAATCAAATGTAAGCATAAAAGTCTAGACCTAAAAAATACTTGAAAGAAGTAACTACTTAGTCCAAGTTCCTGAGGTAGGAGGATTTGGCCTGTGGAACAGGTTCTGGCCCTCCCTGTTTCAACAGTTTTATTTGTTTTTGTTTCTTTTTACCTTCAACATAAAACATGTTCAAATGTCCTTAATCTCACACATGTATAAAAAACAAAAACCTCTTTCCAGGAATGCCCCACTCTAGTTACTACCTCCTCAATATATATTTCTTGAGATGTGTGATTTTTCTAATTTAATTTACAAATATTGTCTCTACTTCTCAATCTTCTGTGCATTCCTTTGACTTCTACAACTCCTCGGAAATTATTCTCTCCAAGGTAACCAATAATATTTTTTAAAAAAATTAAATCGATATTTATTATTTTGATTAACTAACTTATAAGTAGCATTTGGCATGGGTATTTATGCCTTTCATCTGAAAATAATTCTTCATCACTGAGCATACAGCACTTCTCTCTGCTGGTTTTCCTCCCTTCCTTCTGGATTCTTAAGGAATTGAACCCTTAATCCGCTGGTGTATGGGAGGATGCTCCAACCAACTGACCATGATACCCACATTATGCTGTTTGTCCTAAAAACATCTAAAACTCACATTTACTGTACTGCACATCATTTGTAGAAACTAAAAAAAAAATTATTTTGTGAATAAATGAGAATATATAGATGGCATATGTATCTATGTATAGATGTAACTCTCTTGACTACTTCAATCGTTTCATCTCACTATAATACTCTGGTTGCCCAGTTCCTGCCCAGTCCAAGGAAATACATACCAAGCCTAGATAAGTCAGCACTCTGGAAAAGTGTTCAATACCAGTGGTTTAAATCCTTTCCAGGATGTTGTCTTGTAACTTCATCCTTGGCATTTTCAGAAGGGTACTGAAGAAACTACAAGTTTAGATATCCCCACAGGATCCTACCACTTAAGTATAACTTTAGTGACTTTTGCCCTCCGGAAACTCTATTTCCTCATCAATAATTTGAAGGGTGGGCTAAAGAATCCCTAATAACCCTTCCAGTTCTCATACTTCATGAAAGTAGGTTGAATATTTAACAGTTCATAAGGCAATTTCGACACACACTTGTCCTGGTCTGGGTCATAATGCATCAATTATCACACACCTCAGCTTTCAAGTTTAATATATCAAAGATTGGAAATTAGGTGAGAGTATAAATTTGTAAGCAAAATCACATTATTACTGCTTTGGATAGCTTCGGTTGCAGGATCTAAAGAGAAAGTATACATCTTGGAGTAATTCCATGACAAGAACTATGCATTCTTCACCTTCCGCAATAAGTTGCTATTCATTCTACACTACAGTAAGACAGTCTAAGGGCATGAGCTCAAAAGCTGCTCAAATGTTTGACCTACAAGTGGGGTGAGGATCTTTGAGCTGATCTGGGCAGAAACCTGACGGATGTTCTGCACCGGTATTGGATGCTGCTGGTCTGCAGACACACTTTTAGAGCAAGGCTCTAGAGCCAGACAGCCAGGTTCACATCTCCATTTCTAGACTTACAAGTTCCATGCTAAGCGGCAAGGTATTGAATCCATCTACATCTCAATTTCTGATCTATGTAATGGAGCACAGAACCAAAAATACCACAGAGAAAATGATATATAGACCTTGTAGGACTACTATAAAGACAAAATGAGGTTCTCATTTTATCAGAACTCGGAAGATCTCAAAAGTCCTTCAAAGACTGCCTGATAAATAATGCATTATTGGCAGGTATGACATTATTTTGCATTGAGTGATATTTCTCTTTTTCCTCAATATAGCCCCCACTTCTATTTCCATAGTTTGCCTACCAAGCTAAATACAAATTATTTGATAATGTTTCCCATACACAGTCCTATTCTACTAAAGTCTCAAAGAGTACTACGTGAAAATAAAACTCTTCCAGAAATGGAAACTGTATACAACACTTGAAATATCTATGAATACGTTTGATTTTTTATTAATGTAATAAATGTAACACATCTGCCTGAATTACACAGCTATTCCTTTGCTAAGAAATCTTTAAAAGTTCTAACAGTGTTATTTACAAAAGCCAAGATCTGGAAACAGCCCAAGTGCCATCAAGACAGGAGTGGATTAAAAAAAAAAAAAAGGCTGTGGTACATTTACACAATGGAATTCCAGGCGGCTGTAAAAAGAAGCGGGGGAGGGCTGGGTGGAGATGGGTAAAGGGGGAGGATTGAGGACATCTGTAATAGTGTCAACAATAAATAATTTGCTTTTAAAAGTTCCCCCACCTTCACTGAACAAAGTCCAGTCCACCTGGCCAGATATTCCGGGCTTAAACTACATTTCTAACCTTGCCTCCCATCATTGCCCTTACCCACCATACACTCTAGTTAAACAGAACTATTCGCAGATTCACAAACTCAGCCCATGTTTTCCTAAACAGCTATTGACTAAATAGTATATTTTTCCCATTTTTAAAAATGTTCCAGTTAAATATTTTGATTTCACTCTTCTACATTTAACACATATTAATTTTTCAAATGATGCACGTGAGACAGTCATTCAAATATTCTACTCAACCATAAAACCAAGGTGAGTACATAGTACATAAGTAATATCCACAGCCATTTGTATAGTACTTTATACATTAAGCTTTCTTACATTCACCATACATCCTCATGAGATAGAAATCATTACCTCCACTTTGTAAATGAACAGTCCAAGCCTCCGTGTATATAAGCAATTTATCAAGTTCATACAAACTTTGTGACAACACAACTGATGTGTCATATACTTTTCTTTTAGATTGATTAAATAATCCAAATTAACTAGGCTACTTTGTGGTAAGCAACTTCAATCAAAATGGCCATCATGATCCCCACATCCTATTCCACTACTATATGATCTCCTGAGTATGGGTTGGACCTGGTAACTTGTTTCTAACAAACACTAAAATATGGCAAAACTGTTGAGATGTCCCTTCTGGGATTAGGTTGCTAAACAGTGTGATTTCCATCTTGCTGGCACATTCCTCTGCTCTCTCACTTGTTCACATTGAGGAAACCAGTTGCTACAGCGTGAACAGCCTTATGGAGAAGCTCCCAAGACAAGGAGCTGAGGGCAGCCTCCAGCGAACACCCAGAGAGAAACTTTGACCTTAGTCCAATACCCCTTGAAAACTGAATCCAGGTGACAGCCACACGAAACTAATCCTACCCCAGAAGAGCCTTAAGATGACTGTTACCCCAGCCCACATCCTGATTATAGCTTTGTGAGAAAATTAGAACTAAAAAACCGAGTTTTATACACAGCCAAGCACACCTACACACCTACACACGCCTAATGTCATATTAGCCTTAAAAAAAGGAAACCCTGCCATTTGCAACAATATGAATAAACCTAGAGAACATTATGCTAAGTAAAATAAGCCAGACACAGCAAGACAAATACTACATGATCCTACTTATATGTGGAATCTAAGTAACTAGAACTCATAAAAGAAGAAAGTAGAATATTCACTGCCAGGGTCCGGGGGGTAGAAAAAATGGAGAGATGGTTGGTCAAAGTGTACAAATAGTCAGTTATGTGGGATGAATATGTTCTAATGTACAGCATGGTGAATATAGCTAATAATACTGTATTGTATACTCAAAATTCACAAAAATAATGATTTTAAGCCAAAAGAAAAAATACACACACACACACAAAAAGACAACCCCACCATTACTGTGTGAGGTTATAAATATGGTCATTTAATTTTGGGAACCTTTTACATTGCATGTATATATCAGAACATCACGATATGCAATTTTTATTTGTCAAGTATACCTCAATAAAGCAATGAAAAATACAACTGCATCAAAAATTAAATACTTACGAATAAAGAATAACAAAGGAAAAATAATTGTATACTGAAAACTACAATATATTGCTCAAAGAAATTGAAGAAGACAAAAATAAGTGAAATGATACCAGTGTTTGTAGAATGAAAGACATATCATTAAAATGTCCACATTACCCAAAGAAACCTACTCAGTCAATAAATTCCCTATCAAACTCCCCTTGACAATATTTTTAGAAATAAAAAATAATAATTCTAACATTCATATAGAACCGCAAAAGACCCTAAATAACAAAAACAATCTTGAAAACAAACAAACAAAATAACAAAGATGGAATTCTCACATTTCCTACTTCAAAACATGCTACTTAAATACAGTAATGAAAACAGTATGGTATTGGCATGAAAACAACCATGTAGATTAACTGAAAAGAACAGAGAGCCAGAAATAAGCCCACATATATATGGGGAAATGATCATGGACAACATAGCCAAGACTATGATATGGGGAAAGTATACTATTCAATAAATGCTTTGGGAAAATGAAATATCCACACACTAAAGAAAGAAATAGAACCCTTATCTTACATTTACACCATACACAAAAATCAACTCAAAATGGATTAAAGACCTGAAACCATAAAATTCCTTGAAAAAAAAAATAAGGAAAAAGATTTACAACATTAGCCTTGGCAATAATTTTCTGGTCAGGGAGCATGCCCAGGTTGTGGGCCCAATCCCCAGTGGGGGACATGCAGGAGGCAGCAGATAGATGATTCTCTCTCATCATTGATGTTTCTAACTCTCTCTCCCTTCCTCTCTGAAGTTGATAAATATATATATATTTTTTTTTTAAATGGGCAAAGATTTAAATAGACATTTTTCCAAAGACATACAAATAGCCAACAGATATAATAAAAGATGCTCAGCATTATTAATATACAGGGAAATACAAATCAAAACCACAATGAGATACCACCTGAACTTTCCAGTATGACCATTATAAAAAAAACTAGAGGCCCGATGCACGAAGATTCGTGCAAGAATGGGCCTTCGTTCCCCTGGCTGCTGGCACCACCTTCACTCTGGCCAGAGCCACCTTTTCACTCCAGCCTGGAGCTGCCTTTCTGCCTTCCCACGCTGCCCAGAGGCCCGGAGTGGCTGGGGGCAGAGCAGAACACCTTGCCCCCAGCCCCTCAATGCCTGCATATGCAAATTAACCCACCATCTTTGTTGGGTTAATTTGCATACTCACTCATGATTGGCTGGTGGGCATCGCAAAGGTACGGGCAATTGGCATCTTACTCTTTTATTAGTGTAGATAAAAATAAAAACAGAAAATAAGTGTTATTGAGGATGTGGAGAAATTAAAATCCTTATATTGATGGGAATATAAACAGTGCAGCCACTACAGAAAACAGCATAAAGTTTCCTCAAAAATTTAAAAACAGAATTACCATAACATCCAGAAATCCCACTTCTGGATATGTATCCAAAGTGATTGAAAACTATCTCAAAGAAATATTTGCACTCCCATGTTCATTGCAGCATTATACACAACAGTCAAGAGGTAGAAACAACTTAAATTTCCATCCATCAATGGATGAATTTTAAATAAAGTGTGAGAGATAGAGAGAGATGTAGATATAGATGATGATATAGACAGATATAGATATGGATGGAGAAAGAGACAGAGATAGGAATATAGAGACATATATAGATACATATGCAAATATAGATATACACATACATAAACAATGGAATATTATTCAACCTTAAATAAGAAGGAAATACTGTCATATGCTACATGGGGAAACCTTGAGATCCATGCTAATGCAATAAGCTAGTCACTGAAGGACAAATACTGCATGAGTTCCCTTATACAAGGATCTAAAATAGCCAAACTCATGGAAATGGAATATAGAACCAAGGGCTGAGGGGAGGGAGAAATGAGGATTTGCTGTGCAATCTGTATAGAGTTTTAGTCATGCAAAATAAAAGAAGTCCTAGAGATCTACTGTAAACAATGTGTATATCCTTAACAATACTGAGGTGCACATTTAGAAATTTGTTAATGGGATAGATTTCATGTTATGTGTTTTCACCATGATTAAAAAAAATGAAGTCTAAAGATGACATATACATTCAGGTAAACAGATGAAAAATTAAACAGATAATTTCTCAATTGTTGCAGAGATTCTCTGGATAATCAGGTGTTTACATATATCATCTCATGAAAATAACAGAAGAAAATTCAACTTAATGTCAATTAACTGATATGTTTAAAACATCGCCAATTAGTGTAATTAGTTCCAAACAGCAGAAATGGAATCTAGCTAATTTTAGAAAAAGGGATTTGTTGGAAGTGTATTAGAGACATAGCTCAGCTGGTGGAATTGGCTGGAGGCTTGAGAACTAGCTGAGTAACAGCTCTTTGCCAAGGTACCTCTGAAAGACAGGAAGGAGAAACCATAACAGCAATTTCAGAGCAGGTGCAGTCCACTCAGAACCCACGCCTCCATCCCCACTACACTGAGTGGATTTTCTCTTCTTCATGTCACCAGCTGAAGAGTCAGAGACCTGAAACAGTGCAGGTGCCCCTTCATGTAGTGTGGAGTGATAGGACTGGTTGGTTTCCAGTAAGTGGTCACCAGGAATTACCCTCTCACCAAGATACTAAGTGAAATAAGCCAGTCAGAGGAGGATTGGAATCACATGATCTCATTCATTTGTGGAATATAATGAACAATATAAACTGATGAACAAAAATAGATCCAAAGACATAGATTCATCAAACAAACCATCAAACCTCAGAGGGAAGGCAGGGGAGGGTTGTTGGGGCAGGGTGTTGAGGGGGTAAGAGTTCAACCAAAGAACTTGTATGCATATAAGCATAACCCATGGACACACACAATCGGAGGTGCGGTGAAGGTTGGGGGTCAGGGGCAGGGGCAGGCTGGGAGAGGACAATAGGGAGAAAAAGGGACATATGTAATACTTTCAACAATAAAGAATTTTTTAAAAAGGGAATTAAAAATTGAGTAGAGAAACAAAGAAGATACTCATTATATTATATGTTACTAGCAGCCCGTTTGCATGAAGATTCGTGCAATAGACCTTCATTCACCTGGCTGCCTGCACCAATTTTCTGCCGGCACCAGGGACCCAGGCCTTGGCTGTGGCCACTGCCTTCTGCCTTCTTTCAGGGTCGGGCTTGGCCCCGGGCGGCGGCCTTGGGCTCCGCTGCACCCAGCCTCCCTGCTAAGGATCCAGGAGCCGACCCCCATGGTTGCCTTCGATCCGTGCAGGCTCCCCACTGGTGCCCAAGGCCGGGAAAGCCTCAGGTGGAGGCTTTCCCGGCCTTGTGCTCGGCCGAACCCCAGCATCCCTGCAACGGTTTCCTGGTGGGCGTGGCTGGTGGGTGTAGCAAAAGTACGGTCAATTTGCATATTACTCTATTATTAGATAGGATTGTTTTTTCTGCATGCATACATTTTTTAATTTTTACGTTTTAAATAGGAGTTATCCTGATTTGAGTATATTTTATTACCTACATTACTTCTGGTGTGTTTAGAACAAAAAGAAGATAACAAATGTCTTTAAGATTTAATTTCTTTGTCAGAAGGGTTCACTTTTATTTCTTTGATTTCTAAGGTATTTCTAGATCATTTATGTTAAGCAGAGTTGAATTTCTAGCAGCTCAGGGTAAAATAAATCATCCCAAGAATCTCTTACATGTAATTATAACTTCAAACTGCACAAATGTCATCAGTCATGCATTTTGATTGTTCTAGGAACACACTGTGGCGATCCAGGTGTGGAGATGGAAGTCCATCTGGCCAATTATCGGTGCTGCTACCAGAGATGATTTATTTTCTCTTCTGTCAAAATCTGAGCAAGAAATATCTGAGCCAGATCCAAGAGGCTACAATAGTTCTAAATTTTTCAGATGAAGGCAAAATAAAATATATTTTGTGTGGTTTTTTGTTGTTGTTGTTGTTTTTTGTTTTTTTGGTGGTCACTTTCATCCAAAACATAATTACATGAGACAATAAGAAAACAAAATTCAAACTGTCCTGATTTGTAGTCTGTTTATCAAGTCTCCTGTAAGTTATGTCCATGTGCAGTAGAAATATTACATTTTACCCTAAACTAATCAATAATTTTATATAAATATATTTACCAGGAATAGGAAGAATTTTCCCAACAATATTTTTCAAATTTTCAAAAAATTACCAGTGGGATTAGTTATGAGTTGTTTAATATTGGGTAGGCATAAACATTGAAAGCATGGTAATAATACCCATAAACATATGGTTTTGTTTTGTTTTCTATTTCATATTATAATATAATCTCCTTAATGTTAAACCATAAATAGGAATATACTTAAAATGATTGCATATTATGGAAAAATACCTATATAAATAAACACACATGCAGAGGCAGAGAGGTGTATATATGACATACATGTATACACACACACACACACACACACACACACACACATATTGGTACTGACAAATACCACATTGCTGGCTCTAAATATGGCCACTAATTTTTTTCTTATCATTGGTCGAGTTCTAAAATTCAACATAAAAGCAGCACCAGAGTACCACTTAGATGTGAACAAGACTTGAGATGGCCTTATTATCATCAGCATGAACATTGCCATCAACATGAACATAAACATTTAGTATTTTTGCAAGAATATATTAAGTCTTAGTTTCCACAGGGGATGGGCTCCAGGTACCTCTACAAATACCAAAAACCCACAGATGCTCATGTCTCTGATATAAAATGGTGTAGTATAGTCATGCTTTGCTCAGCAATGAGCTTATGTTCTGAGAAATGCATAATTAGATGATTTTGTCATTGTGTGAACATCATAGAGAGCACTTACACAAACCTAGATGGTACAGCCTATGATACACCCAGGCTATATGGTATAGCCTATTGCTCCTAGTCTACAAACCTATAAAGCATGCTTCTGTACCAAATATTGTAGGATGTAACAGAATGGTAAGTATTTGTGTATCTAAATATAGAAAAGATACATTAAAAATGCAGGATAGCCCAACAGGTATGGCTCAGTGGATAGAGCACTGGCCTGCAGACCTAAGGGTCCTGGGTTTGATTCCAGTCAGGAGCATGTACCTTGGATGCAGGATCCTCTCCGGCCTGGGCCGTGGTCAGGGCGCATGCAGGAGGCAACCAATCAATGTGTTTCTCTCACATCGATATTTCTGTTTTTCCCTCTCTCTGTTGTTATACTGTATTGTTTAGGAAATAATGACAAAAGAAAAGCTAATGACTATAGACTTTATAAACACTATCCCAAAAACCTGCTTCCTTTAGCGGGGACACAAAAAAAAACATCAAAGCTCTCAATGCTGTTCCATGAACAGGGATGCAGACTTGATTGGCTGGAAACATTGAGGAGGATCTGACTGGGTAAGGAGAATGTAGATCACCAAAAGAGTGACTGCCAGGAGGCAATGAAAGGTGGTCTGAGATCAGTAAGAATAAGAAATTGAAATGGAAAGATAAAGGAACATGAAATGACATGGCAATGTGGCTTTGGCTACTGACTGCATGTCAGAGCAGAGGTCAGACTAAGAAACTTGTGTATTCAGTAAAAGCATGGTGTTTAACATGGAGAGGGTGTAGAACTCAGGTCTCTCTCTCTCTCTCTCTTTCTCTCTCTCTCTCTCTCTCTCTCTCTCTCTATCTATATATATATATATATATATATATATCCTATCTAATAAAAGAGTAATATGCAGATTGACCATCACTCCAACATACATGATGGCTGCCCCCATGTGGTCAAAGATCCTGCCCCCATGTGGACACAAGATGGCCTCCACAAGATGGCCAACAGGGGAGGGCAGTTAGGAGGGACCAGGCCTGCAAAGGAGGGCAGTTGGGGGCGATCAAGCCTGCAGGGGAGGTCAGTTAGGGGTGACCAGGCTGGCAGAGGAGGGAAGTTGGGGGTGACCGGGCCTGCAGGGAAGGGCAGTTGGGGGGAGGGGGACCCAGGCCTGCAAGGGAGAGAAGTTGGGGAGGACCAGGCCTGCAGGAGAGAGCAGTAGGGGGGGACCAGGCCTGCAGGGGAGTGCAGTTAGGGGCAAACAGGCTGGCAGGGGAGCAATTAGGCATCAATCAGGCTGGCAGGGGAGTGGTTAGGGGGTGATTAGGCTGGCAGGCAGAAGTGGTTAGGGGCAATCAGGAAGGCAGGCAGGCGAGCAGTTGGGAGCCAGCAGTCCTGGATTGTGAGAGGGATGTCCCAGATTGGAGAGGGTGCCGGCTGGGCTGAGGGACACCCCCCCTTTGTGCATGAATTTCGTACACCGGGCCTCTAGTGTGTGTGTGTGTGTGTGTGTGTGTGTGTGTGTGTGTGTGTGTATCCATACACACACACACACACACACACACACACACACACACACACACACATGATAGATTAGATAGAGATGATGGATAGATAGATAGATAGATAGATAGATAGATAGATAGATAGATAATTAGTTTGTTGCCTTCCATATGAGCCCTGACCAGGGGGTCAAACATGCAACCTAGGTATGTGACCTAACCTAGAATCAACCTTTTGGTGTATGGGATGACCCTCCAACTGACTGAGCCACCTGGCCAGGGCAGGACTCAATATTTTGACTTTGGGAATTTGTCTTTGGTTCCATCAACTCTATCTGGCACAAAGGGCTTGCCTGGTATTAAATTGACGGATTAAATTAAACTCATCTATGATTTCCATCATTATAACCTGAAATATTTCCAAAGTACAGGAACAGGCTAGCTCGACGCTCCCACAGAGAGCTTTTACTGTAGCGCCCTCTGAACATGCAGCTCTGTGGGAACAGCCTCCTGGGTGCTGGAACGGGTCAGTGCCTGACAGATTGGGATGTAATCTGTGCATTAAAAATTAAGGTGCTCTGAGTAAGAGTGAATCTCTTACCAAGCCCCAGATACTGCTCCCAACAGAGAAAAAAATATTCCTCCTGAATATATCCTTCCACTTCTTACAGGGAATTCAACTCCATAATAATGTTATGGTATCACCATCATATATGCAGTGTTCCATCATTGGCCCAACTGTCCTTATGTGGCACATGACTGTATTTTCATCCTCCCATGTATACTAAATCGACTCTAGATTACTTATAACATCCATACAATGTATCTGGTATACATGTTGTTGTTATACTGTACTGTTTAGGAAATAATGACTAAAGAAAAAGTCTATACATGTTCAGAACAGATACAACCATCATGGGCCTAACTACATAGTGCGCATCAGCAACAATGTAACTTTCTTTCTGATCATTTTTAATCTCAGATTGGTTGAATCCACAGATGAGAAGCCCACAGATATACTAGTAGAGGGCCAACTATATTGCACAGTTTTTTTTTAACATCCACTGTTTCAAAAGTAAGATTTTGTAGTAGATGTTAGAGAAAGAAAAATATCATTTTCTTGAATCAGTAAAATCATTCTTATCTCATTAATATATGTTCCTATTGTTTTTTGTATGATAGTAGGTCCTGCACTGACCGGTTTTGCTCAGTGGATAGAGCGCTGACCTGCAGACTGAAGGGTTCCAGGTTTGATTGCAGTCAAGGGCATGTACCTTGGTTGCGGGCACATCCCCAGTGGGGGGTGTGCAGGAGGCAGCTGATTGATGTTTCTCTCTCATTGATGTTTCTAACTCTCTATCCCTCTCCCTTCCTCTCTGTAAAAATAAATAAATAAAAATATATTTAAAAAAATAGCAGGTCCTTATAATGTGAAATTGAGGTAATTTTGAAACAAAGACATGAACTGCAGAAAATTTGAACTGTCCAGAAATAAGATAAGTCTTCAAATATTCGTATTTTTAAATAAAGAAATACACAAAAAAATCTCTAAACATTACATTATTTTTTAAGAATATCTCGCAGGCCTGGCTGGTGTGGCTCAGTGATTGCACGTAGACCCATACACCAAGAGGTCACTGTTTTATTCCCAGTCAGGGCACATGCCCGAGTTTCAGGCTCGATCACCAATAAGGGTCATGTAGGAGGCAGCCAGTCGACGTTTTTCTCTCTCTCTCTTTCTCTCTCTCTCTCTCTCTCTCACTCACTCTCTCTCTCTCTCTCTCTCTCTCTCTCATAAAATTTGAAAGCATAGTATCATCTTTAGGATTTCCAACACTTATCTGAATATATTTGCTGTTGCTATGACCTCAGCTGAGAAAATGTAACAGAATGTACTATTAATGAGTATTAAAGAGCAAGTATATATTTTTAATACATATAGCTATATATTTCACTACATTTCCCAAATTGAGTATTTCAATCAAATTGCATATTTGGTATGAAGTATATTTTTAGAAAGACAAAATATTTAAAAAAATAAAATAAATTACATACTCTATGCTTTAAAGAGAAGATAGCAGAATGTCATCTGTCAAATATCAAAGCAGCCTGTGAGAGCCCTCAGATATGAGGACTATTTGCAATTTTAAATCTGTTGCCACAGTGTAGGACTTACTTGTCTTGTTTTATTTTTTAAGTTAATTAATAAGATGTTAATGACTAAAACGGTCTGCTTTTGCATTAATGTTATGTAGTTCTTTATTGTCACACTTAAGACATACTAGTAAATTTAACAAAAGCGGAAATACAGTTCCTTATTTGATTCACTTTCACTATGATTTCTGAGTAATCTACATGCAGGATGCATCACAACAAGCAATGAGCTTTGACAATTTCAAATGCATTTATCTTCACAGACTCCAAAACCAATGTCTATGCTTTTTTCCTAATCCAACGTTTTGACAGTCAAAGCACAGCCTAATAATAATCAGTAATATCTTCCTAATAAACCCAAACTATCATAAACACACACTAGATATTCTATAACTAGGTTGATATATTTTATATTTAGAATCTTAAAATTTCCAGGCCATAGTTATTTCTATGGAAAATCCATATATTTCCTACAGATAGATATATTGCTTCTTACTTGTTTGTATAATTGAACATCTAGTTCTTTTTATTTGAACCATCACACATTAAAACCATCTGCAAACTAAATGAACATACAGCACATTCCAGAAAACAAAATAAGGTATTTAATAAAGGTAATTGTCTCTAAAATTCCTTAGTGATTTGTTGGTCAATCTCCAACAAACATTTCCAAATATTCCATATAATGGCTTCAGACTCATATTTTAAAATACGCTTCAACTTGATGTTATTTCTGGGCAATAGCCAATTTGTATAACAACGATTTTTTTCAGTGCATTTATTTTACAAATTAATTGTAAGAGCATTTATGTTGGTCTAAAACAAAGTGTAATAATGAGCTGTTGCTGCTGGTTATGATGACGATCACCGTGAAAATTCCTTGCATTTTCCAACGTGTACTTTTTCTTTTAAACTGAATAGTACTTTAATTCTAAATTTGTTTGGGTATCATTTTAATCACTGACACTTCTCACCCTGAAATTTCATACAGCTAGCTGATCCTTCCTGAAAGACATAGGCCATTTTTAGCAAGAGAAGCCAGTCAGCAAGAGCATCACTTCTGCCCAAGAACTTCTCATAGGTGCCCTGGTTCAGCCTCACCCGTCCACAGAGTAAATGTGGAAAGAGGCTGAGAGGGTGAGTAACATTTCCAGTCTTACAGAGCTGACAAAAGACAGCACTGGGATTAAACTTCTGGTCCCTCCAAGCATAGTGTTCCCACTATAATCTAGCCATTTTATGGTGCCACCTCCTATAATTCCGAATGTTTTATTTCTGCTATTTTTGGTGTTTTTAGCAATAATTTCACATAAAATATTCTCATACCCTCTTAATTGGAATTGTTCCCTACACTTCAATATCTAGATAAAGAAAAAGTAATGAAACAAAAAGCATGGAAACATATATAATCATAGGAAACATAAATGCATGCATACTCTTTCTACTGGTTTATTCCTCTTGGTTAAAACCTACTTTTTTATATAATAAATGTTTTGTTGTATTTATTTATTATTTTTTTTAATCCTCACCCGAGGATATTTTTCCATTAATTTTTAGAGAGTGGAAGAGAGAAGGAAAGACAGAGAGAAATACTGATGTGAGAGAAACACATTGGTTGGTTGCCTCCTGCACGATCCAGAAAAGAGCCTGGGCCGGGAGAAGCCTGCAACCGAGATACATGCCCTTGACCCAAATTGAACCCAGGACCCTTCAGTCCACAGGCCAATGCTCTGTCCACTGAGCCAAACCAGCGAGGGCAAAAACCTACTTTTTTATTAAAGTACTAGAGGCCCAGTGCATGGGTTCATGCACTGGAGGGGGTGTGGCATGTGGGGATCGGCCTGCTGTGGGTGTCCTGCTCATCCTGCATTGAGCATTTTCCCCCTAGTGTTCAGTGCATGTCATAGCAGCTGGGTGACTGGTCGTTCTGGTGTTTCTGCCATTTGGTCACTGGGCTTTTATATATATAGATAATTAACACACAACATTATATTAGCTTCAAATGTATAACATAATGATCTGACATTTTAATACACTACATAGCAATCAACACAATAAGTTTATCCACCATTACCATACAAAGTTACCCCCCAAAAAAAATTTTCTTATAGTGAGAACTTTGATGGTTTACTCTCTTAACAACTTTCAAATTTGCAATTAATATTATTGACTATAGTCACCATGCTATACATTATATCCCCATGACTTACGTATATCTGGAAGTTTGCACCTCTTCATCCTCTTCACCCATTTCACCCAGCCACAACATCCCTCTGCTCTGGCAATTACCAACCACAGTTCTCTGTGTCTATGAGGTTTTTGTTTTTTTTAGTTGTTCATTTATTTTAATTTATCTTATTTTTATTCCACCTGGTCTCAAATGCCAAGATATCAATCTTTTTGGCTCACATACATCTATACAGTATATAGTATACTATAGTATATATGCCACATCTTCATTATCCATTCATCCATTGATGGATGATGTCAAGGAAATCACTGCCTATGATTTCTTCTAGGAATCTTATAAAATCCTATTCTTTTTCATAGTGATTGTAATGTTCAGTAATTTAGTAATATATAAAACTAGAGGCCTTGTGCACTAGATTCATACACTGGTAGGGGGCATGGCCTGCGGGGATTGGCCGCTGTGGGAGCAGCCACTCGTCCTGGTCAGCCAAGCGGTGCTTCCACTGTGGGAGCACATTGACCACCAGGGGGGAGCTCCTCCATTGAGCATCTGCCCCCTGGTGGTCAGTGTTCATCATAATGACTGGTTGACCGGTTGTTCTGGTCGTTCTGCAGTTCGGTTGCTGGGCTTTTATTATATAGGATGGGTATTAAAAATATTACCTACTTCACTTGTAAAGATCAAGTAGAACAATGAATGTAAAATCACATAGGAAAAAGGACTAAAAAATGTTATACCAATAGTTAATATTCGCTGTTAAAATATTAAAAAGCAAATAAAATAATTTATATTCTATAGTTCTAAGAGAAGCACAAAGAAATCCAGTGTTATCCATGCCTGTATTGATTTTTGCTAATTTTATTCACCCTTATATTTTCTTTCATTTAATTTTACTTTTCAAACTTATTCTATATTCTTTATTTCTTGGATATTTTCTACTTGTTTTAAGAATAAAAATTTACTTGCTCATTTTTGCTAGGTCATTTATATTAGTAAGCAGGGTTCATTTTTTGCCAAGCTTTCATTAAATCTAACATAATTCATTCCAATCAATTTCTTCATTTTTATTTCCAATGTTAATGATCCAATTTGCATTCTTTGCTAGGACCATAATTTTGGCAGCCACTACTGGGTAGATAAGAAGACTGCTGTAGAATTTACTATCCATGAAAAGGAGCATTTTAGTTTTTATTTTTAGCCATATATGCCCATGTAAAGGACAGTAACACTTAAACTAAAAGGAGATATTATCTATTTTGTCCAAATGTTTTTATTCCTTATATTCAAGTTGCTTTATTCATGCCAAGAGTCATGAAATAACCAACTATCAATCGGATATGTTATAACCCAATGTGCATGTAACTCCTGGCTCTTCACAAACCTGAACAAATGACAATGGGATTAAGGCAGGAAACATCTACCTCGTCCTTGACCTTGCCCACGGGACCTAAACATTCTCTCTCCTAAAATGGACACAGGCACATTTCTATTCAACTAATGCCAAAGGTGTCACCCCGGTTCACCTAAGCATTCTAAGAATTTCATAGAACTGAATTACAAGAATGGTATTTACTGAACAACTAAAAATCACCTTTAGGAGACTGCTCTTGAGCTCTCACATGGGCTCCAAAACTCAGTGTGACTCTGTGTAAAGACCCGCATGTTTCCAATAAAGGGAGAAGCTTTATACTAAACATAGGCCACCATGAGATGAATTCAAATGAGTGTTGGACAATGGAAAATGGCTTTACCACTTTATTAAATAGCCCAACTTAATTGAATAATGTAATCAGCTTTATTGCTAAACATTTTATAAGGGAAACTAGTGCACACATAATTTTGTGCTCTGAAATCTGTGTACCACAGCTTTATCTGCTGACAACTTTTAGATTACAATAGGAACTTGCAGTTATCATTTCACTAATAGAAAAGATTTCCTTGTAGGGAAAAAGGGGAAACTAGACATGCAAAGGTAGGAAGGGAGAAAGAGGTGTCAAAGTTGTCCCCTCTCAAACATCCATCACTTTAGAGTTAACATCTCAGACTCCAGAGCCTTAATGAATGGGCCAGGTACCCTGTTCTATTTCTTATTTCTAATGTCATCAATCTCTTCAAACCTAATTCCTAGCCACAGTAACCCTGTCATGTAATTTGGGAAGATGAGATGAGATAATATACAGAAAGCATTTATCATAGGCCTTGCATACAGTGTTTTTCTCTTATTATCATCATTATCATCATTTCTTCATAAGAAAAAATAATGAATAATTTGCTAACTTTCTGTTGCCACTGAAAGAAGAAATATTACCCTTAAGTTTCTGACATTACTCTTTCTACAACTCTGGCACAAATTACTATGTTCATATTCCTTGGCATTAGGAAGATAAAGATATTTTTCTTTTATAAATGTAAAATATCAGAACCTATTTAACAGTGGAAAATAATTCTAAAAGTTGCTGCGTTTATCACTTGCACAAATGAAAGTCATCTCTACTTTTTTTAGTTTTATACTTTCTCCTACATAATAATTTACTTTCTCCAGTGTTATCCATGCCTGTATGCATTCCTGCTAATTCTTGCTAATATCACGTAGGTTATTGAATAATATTGATTAACTTCCTATGTGATATTTATCTTAATGATCATTAATATTGTAGTTGATTAACTACAGTTCTCTTCCACAAGTCTCTAAGAGTCAGAGTTTAGTAGAAATAAACTCATGACCTAGATGTTTATTATAATCTTTTAGAAGATTGTGTTTCTTTTTATAATAACCTGAAAATGAATGGAGGGGAAAACCCAAAATGAAAGTAAACACTGTCTAAAATGTACATGAATGATAACTATTTGATTATGCTCCAATATAATAAAAGCCTAATATGCTAAGTGTCCGGTTGTCCAGTCATCCGTTCAACCAATCAAAACATAATATGCTGATGATATGCTAAGGCCGCTCAACCGCTCGCTATGACATGCACTGACCACGAGGGGGCAGACAGTTGACCGGTCGACCAGTGGCTATGACATGCACTGACCACCAGGGGGCAGACGCTCTGACCGGTAGGTTAGCTTGCTTCTGGGTTTTGGCCAATCAGGACTGAGCGAGACAGGCTGGACATGCCCTAGAGCCCTCCCACAGCCCCTACCCCCAGCTGGCCCCACCCCCAATGGGTCCCCATTGGGGTGGCCGGCTGGACCCCAACCATGCACAAATTCCTGCACTGGGCCTCTAGTATGTTATAAAAAAGATAACAGAATAATTTTTAGTATATAATTAGCTTTTATAAAATTATGAACTTTCAAAACTCTGAAACAATGCAATGCATAGGAGTGTCAAATGAAACTGTAGCTGTTTCCTTTCTTGAAAAAAGGGCAGTTTGTTCCAGAGTAAAGAGCTTACAGGCTTTATGAAGCAAGATAAGAGTATACCAAAAAAGCACCTAAAATGTTCAACTTCACTTATCATTAGAGAAATGCAAATAAAAATGACAATGAGGTATCACCTCACATCTGCCAGAATGGCTACCACCAACAAATCAACAAACAACAAGTGCTGGTAAGGATGTGGAGAAAAGGAAACCCTAATACACTGCTGGTGAGAATGCAGACTGATACAGCCACTTTGGAAACAGTACGGCATTTCCTCAAAAAATTAAAAATGTAACTGCCTTTTGGCCCAATGATCCCATTTCTAGGACTATATCCTAAGAATCCAGAAACACTAATCAGAAAGAATATATGCACCCCTATGTTCTTAGCAGCACTATTTACAATAGCTAAGATGTAGAACAGCCCAAGTGTCCATCAGTAGTTGAGTGGATAAAAAAGACTTGGTATATTTACACAATGGAATACTATTCAGCTATAAAAAAGGAGGCTTTATTTTCCTTTGATATAGAATGGAGGGGCCTGAAGAGTATTATACTCAGTGAAATAAGCCAGTCAGAGAAACACAAGTATCCCATGATCTCACTTATATAGTACTAGTGGCCCGGTGAACGAAATTCGTGCATGGGGGCGGGGGGTGTTCCTCAGCCCGGCCTGCACCCTCTCCAATCTGGGACCCCTCAAAGGATGTCCTACTGCCAGTTTACAGGGATCGGGCCTAAACTGGAAGTCAGACATCCCTCTCACAATCCGGGACTGCTGGCTCCAGCCACTCAACTGCCTGCCTGCCTGCCTGAGTGCCCCTAACCACTCTGCCTGCCGGCTTGCTCAACCCCAACTGCCCCCCCGCCGCTGGCCTGCTCGCCTCCCAATGCCCCCCATCAGCTTGCTCACCCCCAACTGCCTCCCCTGCTGACCTGCTTGCCACCGCCTTCCCTCCCCACTGGCCTGCTCAGCCCCAATTGGCCCCCTGCTGGCCTGCTCACTCCAAACTTCCCCCCGTGATGTCCTGCCCAACCCCAAATGGCCCCCCCGCTGGTCTGCTTACCCCAAACAGCCCCGCCCCCCACCAGCCTGATCACCCACAACTGCTGTCCCATCCTGGCCTGATCACACCCTGGCAACCCAAGCTCCCAGCCCCTCCATTTTTTCTTTCTTTTTTTTTTTTTTTTTTTTTTTTCAGCGCCTCCTTGAGCAGAAACCAGGGCCAGCTGGAAGCAGGTATCTGGGATTTATTTATTTTCTATAATTGAAACTTTGTAGCCTTGAGTGGAGGCCAAGGCTGGCCAGGGCAGGCAGGAAGCTTGGCTTCCTCCATCGCCGGGGCAACCCAAGCCTCCTGCTCACTCCAGCTCCGTGGCCACTGCCATCTTGGTTGGGTTAATTTGCATACTTGCTCCTGATTGGCTGGTGGGCGTGGCTTGGGGCATAGCAGAGGTAGGGTCAATTTGCATGTTTCTCTTTTATTAGTGTAGATGTGGAATCTATTGAACAACATAAACTGATGAACAAAATAGATTCAGAGACATAGAAGCATGAAACAGACTGATGGATCTCAGAGGGAAAAAGGAGAGGGGTGGAAGAGATTAACCAAAGAACTTTTATGCATATATGAATAACCCATGGACACAGACAATACTGAAGTGAAGGCCTCGGGGAGGGGTGTGGCATGGATGGGGTCAATGGGGGAGGGGAGGAAAGGGGACATCTGTAATACTTTCAACAATAAAGGTAAGTCTTTTAAAAAATTTAAAAAATCACCTCTGTGAATGTAAAACAAACAAAACAAAACAGAAACCTCCTTCGCTGAGGAGCCATGAAAAGGGCACAAGCAACTGTGTTTATAAACTGTAAGCTTTCTGACTAGGATATTCCAGAAGTGATAGCGACATAAATCACACAGGGAATTCTAAAAAGCATTCAAAATTAAAGCTTCGCCTGCTCTCATCTAATGCCACTACAGATTGCTTTTGGTAAATATATACTGAAGAAATATGCTACAAAAGGAAGCAAAACATCAGAGTGTACTCCTATGACAGGTTAATTGTAAAACTTCAACACAGCCCTTAAGATGTAACTCAAAGCCCATGGAGAATTTGTGAGAAAAAAAAAGCCCCTTTAGACTTTTGACAATCCACTGAGAAATTGAAAACATATTAGGCTTTTATCAGCATCGCTAAGAAATGACAGGTAATATAGTCATGTAGTCTCAACAATATTGGGATTTTAGTTACCTCTAAATTCATACTGTAACAGTCAATCAATTGTTGGCTTTAGGCAAGAAAAGAAAATAAAACAAATGGTTTTCATTTAAAGCTGGCTTTCTTACCTATTCCTAGACATGAAACAGTAGATAAATGTACTTTGGTACATGATCATATCCCATTTATGCATATAGATGGAGTATCGATAAATAACGCTAAAATTCTACCATAGCTTTCATGCCATTAGATTCCTTATGACAACTTCCAAGACTGAAATATATGAAAAAGTTATTTGTCTTTGGAAAGTAACATTTCATTACTAATGGAACACTACAACTATGCTAGCTTTCTTAGATAAGTCTTTGGATATCAATTGCACATGATACTTCCACTACCGCATAACAGGAAGTTCATTCAGCCATATTTTTATTACACTTTATAAACTATTACCTGTGATTCAACTGAGCGTATTCACTTCTTTGGGAGGCTAAGATATCACTTGTACCTTAGATCTAAATATTAAGCCCAATATCCAAATTATCATTCCTTTTAGAGTATATAATTTACCTTGGAAAACAAAGACAAAATAAATAAAAATAATATAAAAGCAAGTTTTACAAGTAAAGCAATATATTGAGTCATTTTGACAAGCTAAATTTAAGGTTTTATAAGATCACAGATAACATAAGAACTAAATTGCATGTAAGCTCCAGTTTCCCCACCTACATAAAAGTTTTTTGTAATAAAGAAATTCCACTCAAGAAATATTCAGTTTGAAATTCAACACAATGTCATTGAGCATATTAGATGTATACCATTACATGAAGCTAAATGAGAAACAGGATCAATCCAGGAAATGCTCACAAACAGAGGATGGCAGACACATAAATAAATAATTACAATAAGGACATGGATTATTCCAGTACTTTGTTTTATACATACCTGAATGCTGTGCTGGTTTTTCAACCTTCCTTGTCAACACAGTGAAACCTAACAGAGATGCCAATAACAACTAAAAATGAACATGAATCATTCTGAAACCATATGAGTAACAACATTTAACTCCCACTTTAAAGTTTTTAAAATATTTGGCGAATCAAGATGCAAACTAACAATAGAAATAGATTATGGCGCATGAAACACACACACATTGAAACTGCCACTCTGCCTGGAAGAGGCAAAACATTGTATGTGGAAAAAAAGCTTAATATTAAATGATGTCATGCTAAAGGAACTGTCTTTACATTCAAATATCTATATGACAAGCAATTCCTCATTTAACCCTAACCATACTTTGGCAGGCCTTCATTTTCTGCTTTTAAGAAACTGAGAATAGTAGTTTCTTGGTTACATGAAAGAAACACTATCTGGCTTGTACAACATATTAATTTGACTTATTCTCCAAATTTAAATCCACATGGAAGCTCAAATTTTGGTGTGGGCAATCTTTGATTGTGTCTTGTTTTGTTTTCTTGTTATATAATTGTCAGAAATATCAAGTAGGTCTGAGGTGTAGCCTGAGAATGTGCATTTCAAAGAATTTTCCAGATGTTTCTGCTGGTTTGGAATAACACTATGAAACTACTGTTTTATGGTGAAGAATGCTAATCATAAAAACAGAGAACACCCATGAAGGAGGGTCTTAATGTAACAAGCCACCAAATCTTAACAAGAAAAACTACAAGGGTATTATTTTCCTGAGTCTATAGCTTATAACTGGTCTTGAAACATAATACAAACCTCATCACAGTCCATTCTCTAAGGCTGAAAATATTCTGTTACTATTGGGAGGTGATTTTAGCAGTGTCAAAAGAAGACCACATAATGTGAGAAATACA